>NC_137120.1:17138927-17458927 GCF_949357685.1 Gobio gobio
ATTAATATCAGTCGGTCAAGGACAAATACGGATGTCCGTTATGATGAAAAGATGAACATTTGAAGAATAATTTATATTTAATAACCCTAAACATGGAACCATCTGTGGCATGGAAAAAAAGGAGGCAAGATCCTCATTCTCATAGCCAACTGCTTGGCTACTTGAGAATATTTTTTTGACTTTGACAGAAATTGAAAGAATGTTCATCATAGATGATATCTAAACAAATGGAAAAAAAAAACATGATCTTCGCATGACTTGCGCTTAAACTTAAATTGTGTTATTCTCGCTGGTACATCTGATCTAGAGGAAGAGCTCCAGGTACTGTAGGTAGTCGTGTGGTTTTGGGAACAGCTGTAGCCCAATTCTTTGTTCCTGGCACCCTGTATATATTCAGTGGGCTGACTCACGTGTCAGCTCATGGCTTGATCCGGTTACCAAGAAATGGAAACCAAATCTGCTTTTTAATAACAGTTGGTGCTGTCATTTTGCTCATCCTTCTGTAAACATACAAGCGCAGGGTCATACTGAATGCCGTGGTCTGTATCACGTACAGGTGGATTGTTGTTGGTGGATCAGAAACTGACAAAGAACTACTGATCTATATAAATAACTGGATTGCTCATCGCGTTCTAAACTGCCACCAGGCAGTGATGCCACCGGAAGTGTTTGAGCAGCCATTTTACTATTCCCTACCAATAGAGGGCATCATTGACAGACAGCCAAAACATTGACCTAAAATCTCGATTTTCAGCGTCTGGGTCTCACAGGATTAGTTGTACGATTTATGTATGTAAATTAACAGTTAGCAACTAAAGATGTTATCTTTAATGTTTATGGTCTTTTCGGAGAGAATAAGTCATATCAGCTTACAATGCATATTAATACAAGCCTCTATATTGTATTACAATTCAAAGTTTGCCATGCATCATTTCGGTAATAAAGCAGTCAGCATTATCTGCCTGAATAAGTTATGATGTGTGTATTTTATTTCCTGACTGAGCAACATCTATTTCAGACTCTTAAAGACAGCGCAAATTTATGTCGTTTACAGTTTCCATATGAGTATAAGTGTTCTATTAGTATAAGTATTCCATATATGCCATGTTGTTGAATTAAAATCATCATTTAAATCATGAACTGCTTCAAAATGCATGCTGTTAACGGAATCATTGTTGAAACATTTGCAGTTAGCCTACTGTATGAATAAAAACAATACTACAGCACAACATAAATACATAAACACAACAGTACAATGTGATTTCAGGTTACAAGGAATCCGATTTCCAAATGCACACTTTGACATTTGTAATACATTTGCTGAAGTGTCTCATCCGCCCGCCGAGATCTTACTTCAGATATACATACCGTATGTGTCTCCTTAGGCAATGTTTTATCCGTAAAACCATATAATTTCCTATTGGTTCAATAGAACGCGTGAGCTTGCTAGGTAATTCTAATATGGCGGTGCGGCGGCTTCACTTTTTATGACGTCATGAGCAATCCAGTTCTCTATATAGATCAGTGCGAAGAACCCAGTTCTGTTAGTGTTCGCACTGGTCTTGAAACTGGATTCAGATCTTCCATTCGCACTGGATTGCTGTAACTTTTAAATTAATTCAAATTCTTTTTGTTTATTTGGCCACACTTTAGATTAAGGTCCAATTCTCACTATTAACTGACTTTTGCCTCAATAAACTCCTAATTACTAATTAATAGTTAGTAAGTTAGTTGTTAAATTTAGATATTGGGTAGGATTAAGGGATGTAGAATATGGTCATGCATTCATATGTGCTTTATTAGTACTAGTAAACAGCCAATATCCTTGTAATATGCATGATAATAAGCAACTAGTTAATAGTGAGAATTGGACCTTAAACTAAAGTGTTACCGTAGTTATATATTTCTGCAACATGGATATAAAGCAATAATATTTTTGATATCACTTACTATACGATTCCAATTGTTAACATTAATTAATGCATTAGGCATCATTTGTTATAGCATTTATTTATGTTAATTTATACATTTGCTTTTATTATGTATAATTAATGTATAGAATTTAAATGTGTGATGAATTATGATATGAACGTTAACCTAGATTAATAAATATTGTAAAAGTATTGTTCATAATTATTTCATGATACCTAATGCTTTTAACAAATTAAACCTTAGTGTAACTGAAAAGTATTATTATTATTATTTTGTTTTTTAAACGCACTCCTTATTTTTTATAGCTATAATTTAGTTTATTTTTCAAGTGGTATACTTACAAAGATTGTACACAATGCACATATAATCTAACATAAAACAAAACAAAGTAGACAGACAACAATACAAATACAAAAAAAAGGAAAAGCAGAGAAAATAAAAAATTTAAAGGGTGTTGAGTGTTTTATGCAGGGGTTTTTTTTCATCACCCCCCTCCCCCCTTTTCATACAAATATCCATATATTCATACACATACATGTGAATATTTTCTTTCCTCTTCTCCTCATCCCAATAATTATAATGCCAACAACAATAATAATAACTATACTAATCCGCTCCTTATTTTGTTATTTGCATAGAAACAGGATAAGCAGCTCATGTGTCATTGTGTCATTACTTTTGTGTGGTAGCCTATAAACAAAAGCAAACATATTTTAATATTATTGGATATTAAAATACAATAACTGTTATATTCTCATGCATGTTTTAAGCAGGCACACTTAAACGCAAACCCCTGAAACTAACCAAAAGTCCCACTGGCTAAGTGTCTGAAGGTCGTGTCTGCTAAATGGTTGATTTTGGGTACCTTATGGTTTGTGGGATGTGATGTAAGAGTATCTTAGAGTAGTGCGGTCCAGACTGGATTCGCGCAGCATACGGGTCAGGCTGTAAACTAACCTCATCTACTAGTATGTCACACTTATCTGTCTTCAGCTGTTTGAGGTTTCACTCCATGATAAAAACATGGGATCCAGTGACGGCTCTAGTATTACTGGGGCTTTGCTAGTCTGAACTCATCTGGGCTTGACTAAACTAGTCTGAGCTCAGCTCAGCTCACATGACATCTTCAGGAAGCAGGGACCGTAGATTAGCCTGAAAGTGAACAAGGATGGCCTGATTTCTTACAGTGCACTATCAATACATTCACTACACGTACATCAATGCTACATTTATATATATATATATATATATAATGTTTTGATTATATTTGTAATCATTATGTTCACAACTTAATAATAATGATTTAAATTATCCATGCAATGGGGAATTTCGGGAAAAAATCTGCAAAACGTTTTGCAATAGAACGCAAAAGTTTTGCAATAGAACACAAACATTTTGCAATAGAACACAAACATTTTGCAATAGAATCAATAGTTTTACAATAGAACGCAATAGTTTGGCAATATAACACGAACGTTTTCCAATAGAATAAATAGTTTTGCAATAGAATGCAAAAGTTTTGCAATAGAATGCAAAAGTTTTGCAATTGAGTGCAAATGTTTTGCAATAGAACACGATAGTTTTTCAATAGAATCAATAGTTTTGGAATAGAACCCAAAAGTTTTGCAATAGAATAAATAGTTTTGCAATTGAATGCAAAAGTTTTGCAATTGAATGCAAAAGTTTTGCAATTGAGTGCAAATGTTTTGCAATAGAACACAATAGTTTTTCAATAGAATCAATAGTTTTGCAATAGAATCAATATTTTTGCAATAGAACGCAATTGTTTGCAATAGAACGCAATAGTTTTGCAAAAGAATAAATAGTTTTGCAATAGAATGCAAAAGTTTTGCAATAGAATGCAAAAGTTTTGCAATTGAGTGCAATTGTTTTGCAATAGAACACAATAGTTTTTCAATAGAATCAATAGTTTTGCAATAGAACGCAAATGTTTTGCAATAGAATGCAAAAGTTTTGCAATAGAATGCAAAAGTTTTGCAATTAAGTGCAAATGTTTTGCAATAGAACACAATAGTTTTTCAATAGAATCAATCGTTTTGCAATAGAATCAATAGTTTTGCAATAGAATCAAAAGTTTTGCAATAGAATAAATAGTTTTGCAATAGAACACAATAGTTTTTCAATAGATTCAATAGTTTTGCAATAGAACGCAAACATTTTGCAATAGAATAAATAGTTTTGCAATAGAACGCAATTGTTTGCAATAGAACGCAATAGTTTTGCAAAAGAATAAATAGTTTTGCAATAGAATGCAAAAGTTTTGCAATAGAATGCAAAAGTTTTGCAATTGAGTGCAATTGTTTTGCAATAGAACACAATAGTTTTTCAATAGAATCAATAGTTTTGCAATAGAACGCAAATGTTTTGCAATAGAATGCAAAAGTTTTGCAATAGAATGCAAAAGTTTTGCAATTAAGTGCAAATGTTTTGCAATAGAACACAATAGTTTTTCAATAGAATCAATCGTTTTGCAATAGAATCAATAGTTTTGCAATAGAATCAAAAGTTTTGCAATAGAATAAATAGTTTTGCAATAGAACACAATAGTTTTTCAATAGATTCAATAGTTTTGCAATAGAACGCAAACATTTTGCAATAGAATAAATAGTTTTGCAATAGAATGCAAAATGTTTTGCAATTAAGTGCAAATGTTTTGCAATTAAGTGCAAATGTTTTGCAATAGAACACAATAGTTTTTCAATAGAATCAATCGTTTTGCAATAGAATCAATAGTTTTGCAATAGAACACAATAGTTTTTTAATAGTTTTGCAATAGAACGCAAATGTTTTGCAGTAGAATCAATAGTTTGCAATAGAACGCAAACGTTTTGCAATCGTTTTGCAATTTTACTGATGTACATGCTGCTCATTTCCAATAATAAAGTGAATGGATAAAAGTGAATCATAAAAGTAGTCCATCTGACTTGCACCATATTCTGAAAATCTCCCCTTCTGCTGAACAGTGCAAGTCAGATGGACTACTTCAGATTTGACGTTTGGTCACATGACACTCAAGAACCAATGATGCTTACTGTCAAATACCATTGACTTTTAACATTTATTTTGTTTGTACAACTTGTGTTCTCATTAAAAAAAAATTACCTTTTGCTTTCCATGGAAGAATGAAAGTCATATGAGTTTGGAACAGTATGAGGGTAAGAAATTGATGGCAGAATCTTCGGCTTTGGTTGAACTAATCCTTTAAAGATCTGGGCCCGTTTTCATAAAGAATCTTAATGCAAAGAGTAGCTCCTAGTGACAAAATTCTAAGAAAATTCTTAGGAATGTGGGCGTTTACTCTTAAAATTAACTAAAAAATCCTAGTAAAGAAAAAAGTAATTCAGAAAGTATCTTAACCCTTAAAAGAGGTCTTAAGGTCAAATTTGTTAGGAGCACAGACGAGGACTTTTAAGAGGCTTAAGAGTTTCTTTAGCAGCGGAGAAAATGGCAGAGAGACGAAGAGGGAAAAGAAATGTGTTGCAGACAATGGATGACAGTGACTTAATAAGACGCTATAGATTAGATCGTGCAGGGATCATGTTTGTTGCATTAAATCCAACTTTCAAACCACCAATTAAATAGACATGCCAGCAACCAGTGTAATTGGAAAGAGTGGAACAATATTTATAATTTTAAGCCAATCAAATACTTTATAGGAAATTAACAGCATGGTAAATAATAAAAGGATTTACATACACTGAAAAAAATGATTTGTTGAATTTACTAAAAAATTTTAGCGTAAGTGGTCGCAATCAATTCAAATCTCAATTTAAACAAAAACACATGCAATTCCCATAAAACCAATTCATTTTTTAAAATTAAAATAAAAAAACTAAATTTAAATTATTTAAACGAGCACAAATTAATTATGCTTAATTTAATTTTTCAGTGTACATATATATAATGTGTGTGTGTGTGTGTGTGAGTGAGAGAGAACGGTAAAATAGGACAATTTGCGCTTGTAAATTCAAAGTGAAGTCTTAGAATAGACCCTATACTTAAAAGCACTCCTTTTTCCCCTTTTTGGACAACCAACCAATCACAGTCTTCAAAAGACTGTGTCATACGTAGCAACGGGGTCAGCCTCGCCTCTTCACTAAGATAAAAGTTTTTGTATTTTCCTTGCTCAGAGTTGCTCTCAGATCGGTCCCGAATAGCTCTTAAACTAAGACTCCTACGTAAAAGTTTTTAAGCTAAATTAGGAGTTTTCTGAGAGGACTCTTAGAATTTTTATGAATACGGGCCCTGGGCTGGTAACCAGAAGGTTGTAGGTATGAAACCCACTGATTAAAGTGTTATCGCTGTTGATCCAAGCCAAGCACTTAACCTCAAGTTACTCCATGATCTGACAGATGTAGAATGATGTTTTTCCTGTGATCTTGAGCTTTTATCATCTATCTATCGTCCAGTAGTAAAACATTGGATGTGCATCATGTGCGGTCAGCCAGAATGTGTGTGGAGTGTTTACAGTATGTTTACTGAATATTGATATTGATTGATTCGTTCTGATTTTCTGCTCAGGACTTCTCAAATGATGACACTAAGCTGGAGTACAATGTGGATGCAGAGAATGGGATTGTCATGGAGGGATATCTGTTCAAGAGGGCAAGTAATGCCTTCAAAACATGGAACAGGTCAGTGACAAGTCATACTGTGTCTTCCAGGTAAGCACATACTCATCGCTGACATTTACATTGTTGCTAATTGCATTTTCTTTTCAGGCGTTGGTTCTCAATTCAGAACAATCAGCTAGTGTACCAAAAGAAATTTAAGGTAATCCTAGAATTTTATAAACAAACAAACAAGAATTTCATACTTGTGTTTTTAGCAGTCGTTTTGGTGTCATGTTTCAGGATAACCCTACCGTTGTGGTGGAAGACTTGCGCTTATGCACCGTCAAACACTGCGAGGACATCGAGCGCAGATTCTGTTTCGAAGTGGTTTCTCCAACAAAGTGAGTACAAGCACACAATTATGATCAACATGATCAGTTTTATTTTTGCAAGGAAGACAAAGTTATGTCTAAAAAGTAATTCAGGTGTTCGTTACATATACTGTATGTACTCTTCTTCCGCTCTTGCAGCCCATAGAATCGCTTGCGGGAAAGTTATGAAATTTGGCACACAGATAAAGGACAGTCTCAACTGTCAACATAGCAAATTTGGAGTCTCTAACTCAATCCCTCTAGCGCCACCAACTGTCCAAAGTTGCACTCATGTTTATGCAAATAACTTTTAAACCATAAGGGCTAGAAGCAAAACCTACTTTTTCAAACTCCTATTGCTCCGATTTTCACGAAAATTGAAACCGATCATCTTCAGACCATGCTGACAAAAAGTTATGGAATTCAAGTTGATTCATCAAACTGTTTTCGAATAGCGCACAAACAAATTTTACGTAGCGTTTGCGAAAATAGACATAAGGCTGTATCTCTGCAATGCTTTATCGTATTCAGACCAAACTTGGTACATATCATCACAAGCATGACCTGAGGCTACATGCTACGTTTCATCACCACCTACTGGTCCGGAGATACGAGAAATGGCTATTTTTGCTTAAAAATTCTGAACAGTGTGCGCGGAAATCATAAAAGTGGTGTGGTAATTGGGGTGGCATGCTGAGTCGAATGATATCCAATTTTCCCAGATCGGCCATTTTGGGGCATCGGCCATTTTGAATTTTGTAGAAAAATGCTGTATTTCATGAACGCACTAGCTTATTGTTACGAAACTCTGGGCCATCGGCACTATACCCTGAAGGAGCCTGAGAAGTTTCGAGCCAGCGCCACCTAGTGGTAAAATCAAATATTTTAACATGCTTATAACTATGAATTTGGTTGACTTATTTTCATCTCCTTAGATTCCTTAATCCTTGGCAAATCCAATGATAACAAACATGCTAGGTTTCACCTTATGGTTTGTGCAACATTGTGATTTTAGCGTTTAAATGGCTTTCTTCGAAACCGTAGGAAAATCGGAAACATATGTTGTTGCCTATATACTGCTGGACAAATGTCAATTTTGATAGTAAGTGGCAAAAAATGCAATCAAAGTCGGGTGTGGGTAATTATGTACTCATAAATATAAATGTCTATAACTCCTAAACAAAATAAGATATTTTCAACAAATTTGACACTCTGAGGACACCCAAAAAAGCAGTGGGACTGCACCACTTGGTGGCGCTATTATTGAACAAAACATGAAATTGGCTCTAACTACAGTACCATTGGTCTGATTGACTTCAAAATTGACATGCAGTGTCTTTGTCTCAGTTGCTGTCATAGTCCATTGTGACATTGGTGTACCTTGAAAAACATGGCTGTCATTTTAATTACAAAATTTAGAAAAAGATCCAAAGCTATAACTGCAATGGTTTTGCATATTACATATTTTACGAACGCATTGGCATATCGTTACGAAACTCAGCATGTCTTTGGCACCATTCCCTGAAGGTACTTAAAAGGTTTCAGGGCAGGACCCCTTAAGTTAAACATTTTTCATGAAATTATATTATAAGCAATTATATCTCATTACAAATCAATGTATTTATCGGTTTTCAACCTTTTTTTGCTTAAAATTGTCTCCAAATAATTTTATTGACCTTGTTTGCTTCTGTTGTGCTTGGCCCCGATAATTGCTGCTTGCAGCTATATTTTGTTAACTAAAATTATAAAAAAAAAAAAAAAAATTTAATTATTAGATGACAAAATTAAACTCAAAATGAGAAATTTAGATAAATTAAATGAATAAATGAAATAAAAACTTAAATAAAATGACAAAAACACATAACAAAATGACAAAAACTTAATTGAAAATGGACAATGTAAAAACAAAAAAAAATCATGTTTTCATAGAATATATTTTGAAATAAGTTTTTTTCTAACCAATTTTGCACTGTTTTTTGCTTATTGCAAATTGTTTTTTGAGCATAAATCAAATAAATCTGGCGCTGTGGTTATTTTTTTAAACATTTCATTAAAAAAGACAAAATGCTGATTCTTACATGATTATTTTTCAGATCATATGTCAGACTGTACAGAGAATTGATGTTCTTTCTGTTAAAGGAGCTGTATGATGCAAGCGGACTCTGAAAAACTCCGGCAGGCCTGGATCAAAGCTGTCCAAAACAGCATCGCTACAGCCTTCAGGGACAAAGCAGAGGACGCAGAGGTCTGTTTCTTTCTGTTTCGTTCACCTAATTCATGCCCAGCTTGAGATGCTCTGCCAGCCGTCAACGCTTTGGTAACAGTGGGATGTGTTTGGCAGAAGATGGACAAAAAGTCGTCTACATCTACAGGCAGTCTCGACTCCGGTGGCGATACAAAGGAGAAGTCTCTTAAGGGTGACAGTGCACTGCAGAGGGTCATGGTCATTGCCGGGAACAACAGCTGCTGTGATTGTGGGCAGCCGGACCCGTGCTGGGCCAGCATCAATCTGGGCATCACTCTCTGCATACAGTGCTCTGGAATACACAGGTGTGTGTCTGACAATACTTCACTGCACTTATTCTTCAATGTAGTGCTCGACCCATATAGATATTTCACAATATTACTATTTTTTTTCTGTATTTCTGATCAAATAAATGCAGGCTTGATGATGAGCATAAGAGACTTACAAAAACATAGTCATGTTTCCAAACTTTTGACCGGTACTATATGCCACATAATAATAATAATAATAATAATTAAAAAACACCTGCATAACAACTGCTGAAATTAAATTAATATTTATTTTAAATAATATTTATTTTTTATAATTATCAGAATTAGAAAATAATTCTTAAATCTGTAAAATAAGCCAAAATAAAGAAAACTTTTGATTATATAATCTTATTATAGTATTTTTCAAAAATAAATAAATTATAAAAAAAAAAAAATATTTAAAAGGAAATAAACACTGTAACCAACAGTCATCTGGTAAGTTTTTTTTATCAGCAAACGATCGATTTCAGAATATGCCACACCTTGACTTCATCATGTGGTGAAACACCGCCTCTGCAGAAGAAGATCAACGCCTACTTCATCACAGCCTGTTTAGGCTCGCCCACCGATTCGTGCATGTAACATAGGCCTAGTTTTAAACCATCGAGCTACAAAGCAATAAACTTGAGGATTACAAAATAATGTGCAGTGATTGGGTTCAACAGTAATGCAACATATAAGTAACTGTGTTCATTCTAATGCCTGATCTGAAATGTGATGATTCATGTAGTCAGATGGTCTGTGTGTCAGTAAATCAGACCAGTGACTAAACATCAACTTGCGTTGTTTCTCTTAGTAGGATGAAAATAATCTGTTATTTTACGGTGATTAAATTCTATAAAGAAAGCGATCAAAGAAAGCTCCCTTTGCAATCGTTTGAGCAGCGCGCGCTGAAGCTGTCAATCAAACAGGAGAGTTTATCAGTGCCGTTTATTAGTAACTCTCGTTTTATTCAACGGATCTCTTAACTATATCACGTTTGCATTGTTAGTAAAGATGAAAGCATTCGTTAGTGTACAGAAACTGAGTTGCAATGACGAGATCACTGATATCATGCTGTGTGATCGGCTACAGTAATCATCACTGCAACCTTTCATGCCACGATCTTAATGTAATGCCATAGATCTAAATGTAATGCAACACTTTTCACGATTAGTTAACCATAAGAGCTGTAATTGTAAAAACGTGCTAAAAGAGAGAGTAATACTATTTCAAATGGAAAGACAGCAGCAGTGGGTGTTTACACTCACAGCGGACACACCTCTTAAAACAGAGCATTCAAACCAGAGTGCTAAAATCAGGGTAGGGAAAAATGCCTTTTATTTATAAAGTATGACAATTTTTGATGTAAAAAGCATTCTAACATTATAAGTGCACCCCAGGAAACATCATAAAACAATAAAAAAAAACGCAGTTCATGACCCCTTTTAACACTCGAGGGATTCATGTTTGGATTTATTACGGTTCATCACTGAGAAGGTTTGATGGCAGATTTAGCCGCAGCAAACAGCACAAGCAGCTCGTGACAGAACACAGACCAACTGAATGACACTTTCATTTAAGCAGAAAAAAAGAGATCGCTGCACTAAATGTTCATTAGATATTCAAATACTACTTGTGCTGTCAACAAATAAGTCCGCAAATGAACCAAACAGAAAAATGTATTGTTCAATGACCATAATTAAATAAATTTTGGCCGATATATATCCTTGGCAACATATCAGCTTTGCCGATATATATCGGTCGACCACTACTTAAACATGTTATATATTATATCAATTATATGTTTTGTTTGTCAGGAGTCTTGGAGTTCATTTTTCTAAGGTCAGATCCCTGACGCTGGACACATGGGAGCCTGAACTGCTCAAGGTGAGACACGAGGCTTCAGTCCCGACGTAATGAGCATATGGATGTGAATCGACAGATGGTTGTTAGAGCATGTGAACATCTGTCCATCTCTTTCATCTCATAAACATCTCATTACCTTGTACACGTGAATTCATAGCTCGTTTTCAGACATGCGGAGTGTCATTGCGCCAGGTTTTAGATTTGCAGAGTTTGTCTCTCTGTTCAAATAGGAAAAAGAGACATCTTCGTTTCTGCCAATGAACACATTAATAAAAAAAATTCAAGAGGATTTTTTCTCATTCTAAGATGATACAGCTTTAGTTCTTATATATGAAATAATAATACAGTTACTTTTTTATTAAGCTGATGTGTGAGCTGGGAAATGGTGTCATAAATCAGATCTATGAGGCTCGGCGAGAACAACTAGGAACCAGAAAACCACAACCAGGGGATCCCAGGTAAAAAAAAAAAACATAAATAATTATTAAAAGATATACAGTGAAGTATTAAACATGGATCAAGATGTTACTTTATCCCTTTCCTGTTGGAAAACAAAAAAGCATTTTCAAGTGTAAAAGCTCACTGTTTGTGTCACAGGCATGAGGTGGAGGCCTACATTAAAGCCAAGTATGTGGACCGAAGGTTTGTACAGAGACAGTCAGAAGATGAGATCAGACAGAAGGTTTTATCACTGAGTAAGCAAGATAAACTACTCAGTGGCTGCTCGGACGCCCAACCTACAAGTGGACCATCAACGTCAAAACCCCGCCCAGTCTCTGGTTCCTCTGGTGAGTAGATCATCAGGCCTGACCAAACCCCAGTGTGATCGGTCATCTCTATCCTACAACTGGACCCTCTGCTGATACGATTTAACCTTTGCTTTGTCCTGCCATGGCCCCGTATTATCATCTGTCATCATCCAAGTGGTGTAATCACCATAGACGGATGTTCATTGTAGAGGTCTACACGGGTCCACTTCAATACGAAAACCTGAGGTCCGACCTGTTGGGTATCGTTTTAATTCTGTAGATTCTGATTCTGCTTATCGATTCGTAGTTTCGATTCCAATAGAAGTAAAAAAAATAATAAACATTTAATATCAAACATATATCATGTCTTTTTGCTAAACATTCTGTTGCAGCTGAAAACCATGAACAAAAATCGGCAGCCTAAAGAACACTTACACTAGAATCTTTTTGCTTTCAGAGCAGAGTAGATTAATCTCAGACTGGGTCATCTGACCAATCAGAGCAAAGTAGACCAATCACAACAGACTGGGTCATCTGACCAATCAGAGCAGAGTAGACCAATCACAACAGACTGGGTCATCTGACCAATCAGTGCAGAATAGACCAATCACAACAGACTGGGTCATCTGACCAGTCAGAGCAGAGTAGACCAATCACAACAGACTGGGTCATCTGACCAATCAGAGCAGAGTAGACCAATCACAACAGACTGGGTCATCTGACCAATCAGTGCAGAGTAGACCAATCACAACAGACTGGGTCATCTGACCAATCAGTGCAGAGTAGACCAATCACACCAGACTGGGTCACCTGACCAATCAGTGCAGAGTAGACCAATCACACCAGACTGGGTCATCTGACCAATCAGTGCAGAGTAGACCAATCACAACAGACTGGGTCATCTGACCAATCAGTGCAGAGTAGACCAATCACAACAGACTGAACCATCTGACCAATCAGAGCAGAGTAGACCAATCACAACAGACTGGGTCATCTGACAAATCAGAGAAGAATAGACCAATCACAACAGACTGGGTCATCTGACCAATCAGAGCAGAGTAGACCAATCACAACAGACTGGGTCATCTGACCAATCAGAGCAGAGTAGACCAATCACAACAGACTGGGTCATCTGACAAATCAGTGCAGAGTAGACCAATCACACCAGACTGGGTCATCTGACCAATCAGTGCAGAGTAGACCAATCACAACAGACTGAACCATCTGACCAATCAGTGCAGAGTAGACCAATCACACCAGACTGAGCAATCTGACCAATCAGAGCAGATTAGACCAATCACAACAGACTGAACCATCTGACCAATCAGAGCAGAGTAGACCAATCACAACAGACTGGGTCATCTGACCAATCAGAGCAGAGTAGACCAATCACAACAGACTGGGTCATCTGACAAATCAGAGAAGAATAGACCAATCACAACAAACTGAGCAATCTGACCAATCAGAGCAGAGTAGACCAATCACAACAGACTGCGCCATCTGACCAATCCGATCAGAGTAGAGCAATCGCAACAGTAATTTTTAAAAGTTAATTCATGCACGTTGGATTGGGTAAGAACGAAGTGATGGGTTCTGGTCCAGCTCTTAGGACCCGGGGAGACCTCTAGCTGAGGGTGTGACCGGGGCCGCGGCTCAATGAAATGCTTTTACTCTGTGTTTCTGTACCATCCTAACCCTGCTCCCGGCTTTGTGTTGCTGAAGCGCACCTCGAGTCTCTCTTCTGTGTAGATGAGCTTGACTCTCTCTTCTCCTACTTTAACTCCTCCGCCAAGCCTCGCCGTTGTAAGTACAGCTGTGTGTCCCTCCCGCTGTCTTCTTTCAGTCACGGTTGAGCAGAATTCACAATATCACACCTTCACTTCACAAGTGTCCATTTGAACTGAACCACAGATCTTACAGGATGAGATGCTTACTGAATAAACTATAATTAACCTATCGGTAAGCCTTAGTTACTGTTGCTAACTCAGACAAACAAACGGAGTTGCTAACTGTCTTACAATGACAGTGTCAGTGTGAAAACCTTATCCCAAGTTGCATTTGGACACAGAATGTAGAGGACCCCCTCCGATTGATGGCCAAACTTAAATGATGATTTATTAATATTAGTCATTAATTACTTACCCTCATGTCGTTCGACACCCGTCAGACCTCCGTTCATCTTCGGAACAGAAATTAAGATATTTTAGTTGAAATCTGATGGCTCTGAAAGTCCTCCATTGGCACAATGGCACTCTACACTCTCAAGACCCTTAAAAGGTACTAAAGATGTCGTTACAAAGTCCATCTCACTACAGTGGTTCTAAAATAACTTTATGAATCGGCGACAATAGTTTTTGTGCGCAAAAAAACCCTAAATAATGACTTGCATAGTGATGACGATTTCAAAACAAAGCATCATGAAGCTTCGAAGCGTTATGAATCACTGAGTCGATTCAGCGGTTTGAATCGCCAAATTTCAGCAGTTTGGCGGTTTGACACGTGATCCGAATCATCATTCGGCTCACTGATTCATAACGCTTCGAAGCTTCATGATGCTTTGTTTTGAAATCGCCATCACTATGTAAGTCGTTATTTAGGGTTTTTTTGCGCACAAAAACTATTGTCGCCGATTCATAAAGTTATTTTAGAACCACTGTAGTGAGATGGACTTTGTACCTTTGTACCCATACCTTTTAAGGGTCTTGAGAGTGTAGAGTACCATTGAGCCAATGGAGGACTTTCAGAGGGATCAGATTTCAACTAAAATATCTTAATTTGTGTTCCGAAGATGAACGGAGGTCTGACGGGTGTCGAACGACATGAGGGTAAGTAATTAATGACAGAATTTTCATTTTTGGGTGAACTAACCCTTTAAGTTTATTGCGTCCTTTTTCACTCTAAGAAAAAAAAAAAGTAAGAGCTGAACAAACAAAGCATAAGAAGTGCGCATTAACATATTCACAAACTCTCTCTCTCTGTTGCATTATCATTAACATAAACAGCAAATTACACAAAAACACTCGAACAGTAAACAAACATATACAGACCTTATGCCTTTTCAGGGGTGCTAATAAACTGTAAACTTTGTATCTGTAAAACAACTCTGATAAACTGCGAGCTCTCCCTTTCACTACCCGTAGACCATAATACCCATCAAAATAGGAGTCCTCCTTAGTAAGACAGATAATGTAGACCTTAAGCATATCTAAACTCACAGAAATGTGTTTTTTACCTACACTGTTTACGTTCCATGACATGAGAACAGTTAGCTATTTCGGTTTGTACATTAGCATGGACTCACTAACTTTAATCGTAAATTAATGAGTATGACAACCAGAAATTCCTCTCAGGCCACCTGGAATCAGTGTTACAGTACCTCAGACACATTGTTTGACCATTTTTGTAGCATAAACACCATCAAACCGATGGTGAAACCATTATTAAAAACTACAGCAGTTATCTGATCTTTTTGCATGTTTAAAATCTCCTTATTTACAATAAGATTCAGTAGTTTCACATCCTGTTTGCAGCCTCAGTTCAAGATTAGATCGAATTTCTTTTTAAATTGAATTAGAATTCTGAACTTTGCTCAGTCAACACCCTGGTGGCTTTTCTGTCAAGCATCTCTCCATCGCTCAACATCCCATCATGCCTTTCTTTGTGAGGAACTTTAACATTGCTCGTGCTTGTTTTCTCCTATGGATGTTTGTGTTTCCATTTGTTTTCATGCTTTGTTTCTCGCGGTGTTTTGTGATGTTGCTGGTTTGCGCACTGAAGAAGAGTCAGACTGTATGTTGATCTCTGTTTGACAGTGAGAAGTTCAGACGGTGAAATGCAGAACCAATCAGATGGAAGCAGAGAGATGTTGAGCGCAAGTGCTTCCTCCAACACGCTCAACAACACAGGTCAGTCTGATCACGAGCTTCAGGGGGAAATGCATCCGCAAGGCTGCGCGATTTGAGGAAAAACTCGAATTGTGTTTTTTTAAAATGCGGTTAAATACAAAATAAATCAAGTATTTAAGAAAAACAATATAACTGTTATATTACAGTACTAATATCTACGACTGCCTTTATTCCTCCATTTTCAAATGTTAACCCTCTGTGGTACTCATCATTCCAAACTGTAAAGGGTCTACTTTTATTTGTGTAAACTCACAATAACAAGAAAACATCTCTATCTCTGTCAACCTCCAAACGTTTCATTTTGACAGAAATAAACTCATATATGCAGCACATATATGTATTTGAATGAAATTGATGTAATAATGATTATTGAGTACTTTGGTGATTGTGCTGATGTTGTTCTTTGACGGAGCTGTGTCATCTTCTGTCCACAGAGGCGCACGTGGCCGAGCCTCCAGAAGAGTGTTCTGGTAAAGAGCTGGTGGTGTTCTGTGAGCCGAAGCAGTTCACCCCGGGCCTGCAGCTGTACTGGGCGGCTTTCGCACGCAGTTTGCCTGACATGGCCGAAGCTCTCGCGCATGGAGGTGAAGTTAACTGGACCAACACAGACGACGGGAACAGGACGCCGCTCATAATGGCCGTTCATGGGGTGAGGAGATTATTTGCTCAAGGCCAAAGACACTTTCACACATCAAACCTGAGAAACTGGAGGAAAAGTGCCAGATAAGCTTTTTCAGTGGATCACGTTATACGAAAGCCTCTCTGTGGTTCATACATATTCATGCTGTTCACATTACAATGCTTTTATGATCCTTTGTTTTGTTTAGTTTTTTTCTTGTGTTTCTTGTTTTTTTGTTGTTGTTTTTTTTGTGGTTTGTGGGTTTTTGTTTTGCTTGCCTGTTTTTTTTTCTTTTTTCCGCATTTTTCTTTTTGTTTGTTTGTTTTTGCTTTTATGTTTTGTTGCTTTTTTGTTTCATGGTTTTGTTTTGCTTTTTTGTGTTTTGCTATTGCTTTAGTTTTTTGTTTGTTTCATGTTTTTATTGTTTTTTGTTTGTTTGTTTATTTTTTGCTATTGCTTTTGTGTTTTTTGCAGGGGTTTTTGTTTTACTTTCCTATTTTTGTTTGTTTTTTGTTTGTTTTTTTGTGTTTTCTTTTGCTATTGCTTTTGGGGTTTTGTGGGTTTTTTGTTTTATTTAAAACATTTTGTTTGTTTGTTTAGCTTTTTTGTTTTTTATTGTTTTGTGTTTTGGTTTTTCTTTTAGAGGATTTTTTTTTCTTTGTTTCGTGCTTTTTTGTTTTTTATTGTTTGTTTTTTTCTTTTGCTATTGCTTTTGTGTTTTTTGTGTGTTTTTTTTGTTTTACTTTCCTATTTTTGTTTGTTTTTTGTGTAGCTTTTTTGTGTTTTCTTTTGCTATTGCTTTTGGGTTTTTTGTTTGTTTTTTGCTTAGCTTTTGTGTTTTTTTTATTGTTTCGTGTTTTATTTTGCTATTGCTTTTGTGTTTTTGTGGGTTTTTTGTTTTATTTAAAACATTTTGTTTGTTTGTTTTTTGTTTAGCTTTTTTTCATGTTTTGTGTTTTTTGGTTTTAGGTTTTTTTGTTTTTGTTTCATATTTTTGTTTTCGTATGTTTTTTGTTTTGCTTTTTATTGTTTTTGTCGTTTTTTGTGTGTTTTTACGTTGATATACAGCAATTAATCATGCCGATTAAATAGATTTTTACTTTTAAAATAATACTTTTACTTTCATAATAACTATTTCTGGTCTTATTTGTATGATTCATCAGTTAATGTTATTCCAAAAAGAATTTCTTGCTAAAATTTGAGTAAGAAATGCATCACATAACAGTAGTAATTATGAATGCAGTCTTATTTAGACTTTTATATTTACACTCGTATGTGTTTATGGCCTGTGTGTATCAGGGGTCTCTCGTCACCTGTGAATTCCTGCTCCAGAATTCAGCCATTGTCAATCAGCAGGACAAACTGGGCAGAGGGCCTTTACATCATGCCACTATACTGGGCCACACTGGGTTAGTTCTGCTCAACACGCATACGCATAATGTAGTTTTTGTGAATCCTGGTTTAATATGTTTTTTTTTGCTACTGCAGGCAAGTGTGTTTATTTCTAAAACGGGGAGCCAATCAGAATGCAGCAGACATAGAGAATCAAACGCCACTTTCAATCGCAGTCGAGGCAGCAAATGCCGATATTGTCACATTGTAAGTTCCCCTAGCTTTCACACATTTGATTCTTATTGTGAAGTATGTGCCGATCATGAAATGTGTAATGTGGTCTTGTTTTCTGTGTCTGACAGGCTTCGGCTGGCCAAGATGAACGAGGAGATGCGCGAATCGGAGGGTGCGTACAGTCAGTCAGGTCAATATAACTCTAACAGCCCCACTGAAATGCAGTACCGGAAGTGTATGGAGGAGTTTATTAGCTTACAGCTCCGAGACTCCTAACACATGTACATAACAACACAACCTGTAGCAAATGCACAGCATCTGTGAATGTACACAGACAGTAAATGAAGCTGAGCTTCTTTTGGCCCCAGGATGGGTTCATCTCGCCGATGTAAAGTGATCAATAATAGGGTGTTACCGCTGGAACACGTGCAATAGCTAGTCTTGTGAAAGAGTGACGTTATTTAGTACTGAACACAAATGCACCTTATTTACATAGTGTATATTTGTCTTAAAACTGTCTGAAATAGTGCATTGAAAGCGCATTGTATTTATGATCATTCTGACACATTCCTGGTATTTATCACTTCATCTGATATACTTGGGGAAGTGAAACGGTCTGAATCAGTGTTTATAAATATTACATCTATGAAGACGTTCGTAGTAGATCTGTGCAATTCAGTGTTAGTTCTGGATCAGACACAACTGCATTTAGCCATAGATAATTGTTATGAATGCCTGTTTTGTTAATAATAACTGCTAACAAAACAGATCTATACTGACCATCTATTTTAGCACAAAGTAACACTATTTATTTATTTATACATTTTTTAAAAGAAAAAATTATGTAGCAGGCTTTTGTTTTATGCAGTTCAATGGTTTTATATATATATATATATATTGCGCACACACACACACACACCGATCAGGCATAACATTATGACAGGTGAAGTGAATAACACTGATTGTCTCTTCATCACGGCACCTGTTAGTGGGTGGAATATATTAGGCAGCAAGTGAACATTTTGTCCTCAAGTTGATGTGTTAGAAACAGGAAAAATGGGCAAGCGTAAGGATTTGAGCGAGTTTGACAAGGGCCAAATTGTGATGGCTAGACGACTGATAAAACGAGGATAAAATGTTCACTTGCTTCCTAAAATATCCCACCCACTAACAGGTGCCGTGATGAAGAGACAATCAGTGTTATTCACTTCACCTGTCATAATGTTATGGCGGATTGGTGTATATATATATATGCAAGTATACATATTAGGAGGATTTTAACGCCACAGAAAAAAAAGTATTATGTATTTTATAATTCAAAATTGAATATTTGTATATATATATTCAATTAATTTATGAAAAACTTTACATACTTGGAGATTTTTCAGGTATATTACAAGAGAAATTTGACAGTCTGAATGTTGTTATTAATATCACATTTTATTCATTTAATTTAGTTTAAATGAATGTGCCAAATGAGTTGCAGTACTGGCATCAGTCACAGAGGGGCGCAGTAGAGCTGGACTTTACACCCCACAATGCTGTTCAAGAGTGTTTCATCATCTTCCTCTACTTCATTTGGCCACAGATGTTTATTCTGACCTTACATTATACAAAATCTTATATTCAAAAAGTGGCATAACATTACTGCGATATCTCGACAGAGCACAATGTAGAGTCTCAGGTTTATTAATATGCAACATCAAGGTGTTCAGAAGGCCTTAAGTGATTTATTATATAGATTTCTGTTGTATCTTCATGTATGCACTTTCTGTTTCTCTTTCTCACTGTTAATTATGTGATGTGGCCCAGTTTCTTTACATTTGCCAAACACTCGCCAGTGTTTCATAAAAATGTATGTGCTACTATATGATGAATATCTAGAGGAATCCGATGTAAAGTCAATAAAAATCCTTCATATCCCTTGATTTGCTGTCATGTGCTTCTCAACCCTGTGCTCTTTCCTCCTGCGTTCTCCTGCTGTTCTCCGAGTCTCTGCGCTGAGGTCGCGCAGGTACGGAGCTCGTCTCTCTCTGTCTGTCTGTGTGCTGGAGTTTTCACTATAGCATGTGCTCGTGCGTGTGTAGCGTGTTTGATGCAAGTCAATCGCTCTCTACTTCCCCTCATAATCCAGCTGTTTCTCTTTACAGGAGATGAAACGTACCAGGACATTTTCCAAGACTTCACCCAGATGGCGTCAAACGACCCCGAGAAGCTCAACCGCTACTGAGCGAGCAGATTTTGGATGGTATATCACTCCACAACAACCTCCTCGTTTTTCTATGGGATTTTTTTTATCATTAGCTTTTTCTTAATTGAGACATCCTATAAGGGTTTTTTATTAAATCAATATTGTTGCCCACATAATAATCAGGGCGACACCCGTAATTACATTGCGTCGTTGTCTTTTTATTGTAAATGCATATAAAACTCTTTCACATAGTGATTAATTCATGGCGTTTGGCTTTATAAATATCTCTATATAGAATCTCGGATGAAAAAGAGTAATGTAATGTTTCTTTGAGCCATAGGATCTCGCTTATGAAACGTGCAGAAGTTTCATAAACGAGGCACATTTTTTAGCTAAGTGTATTTTAGTGAAATCCATCGCTGTGTGACTGTTTACATCATTTCCAAAAACTATACTTTTATTGCATTCATTCTGTACTTAGTTGATGATTTTTGAAATGCGTATATGAAAGAAACTCTTTGTTAGCATGTACACCCCACTCTTTTTTTTTTTATAAATTCAAATAGTATGCAAGTGAAACATAATCCTAGCACAGAATTAGGGGTGTAAATTATGTATATTCTGTACATACATCATCTTGGGCTGGGAAACATTTGGTATTTTGTGGTACTTTAAATGTTTTTTTTTTTTTTCTATATTTCATTCTGTAATCATCCAGAGTGTATGATTCTCTGTATGATTCATGCCGTTTTTAAGATTATTTTATCCACTGCGAATGTCTGACTGAAAATATCTCAAGATATATTATAAATTGTTTTCTCTACCGTTTTTATGCCTTCTCGTTTGTTTGACTTTATTTACCGCACCTGTTGATGATGCTAGTCTAAACCTGTGTTAAACCGCTCTCGTTTCTAGCGTACATTATCAGATCATGTGAGGAACTCTCCCATGCTGCCGTGTGTGTGTGTGTGTGTGTGTGTGTGTGTGTGTGTGTGTGTGTGTGTGTGTGTGTGTGTGTGTGTGTGTGTGTGTGTGTGTGTGTGTGTGTGTGTGTGTGTGTGTGTGTGTGTGTGTGTGTGTGTGTGTGTGTGTAACGGAATGGCGCTGATCCTATGTCAACATTGGTGCTCGTGACTCTGCTCTCAATCACCTTTTCATATCGTGCTTTTATAAACGCACAACATTACCCATCACACTCCTTCAGGAGCTTTATTTATAAGCCTCGTAATATAAGAAGGCTCAAGCCATGCGTTATGGTTATTGCCATGTTTATCAGAAGCAGTGCACGTCAAGCACTGTCATTTCATTTAATAGGTAATGCGCAAAAAAGGTGATGGGCACAAAAATGGCATCTGACATTGTGCTTAAGTGAAATTAGGGGAGAATGTTTTTAGAATAAAGCTGAAAACTTTGTATGCGTTTTGGTCGTTCATTTACACAACTACAGCGTTTTGGGGGCCTGAAACTGAAAAGTGCAAGTTTTTGAAAACGCTATCGTCTCTGTGTAAACTACAAAAACGTGAATCTGTGACGTCATGTGCATGTGTATCACGTGAGCGTAGTGTTTCTTTACAGTGACATCGCCATCTACTGGCCTGACATGAGTAATACAGCGTTTTTAATCGTTTTCACGGGTCCGTTTTGACAAGGTTGTCGTCTGTACGTGAGCAATGATGCTGCGTTCACACCAAACGCGAATAGAGCGTCAAAATCGCGTCTAGTTGGACGCTTGAACATTTTGAATCCATTCGTATAAATCGAGCATTTGAAGCGAAATAGACGAGCATTCAAGACGCTCCAGGAGAAATGTCATAAAACACCACTCTGCCTCTTTTCATTTTCATTAAAATATATATTAAACATTAATAGCCACACAAATGTGGTCCAGGCAAATCCTACATTATCTTCACTGCATATATATTTAAATATCCTTACAAAATAAAGTTATGAAACTTCTCTTTGCCCTCAGTCAAAACGATTTGGCAGACAACAAATTATAGATTCATGACATCAAAAATCGCCCATTAGATCCACACAAGCTGAACCACTACAGGACATCAGAGCCAGCGGCAAACGTCAGAAGGACTAACCGAGGTAAGGCTGCTCTCGCCGGTGTTAATGAGCGCTGAGTGCCCGGTGATCGCGTGGATCTCATAACTCCAAAAAGACACGATTTTTTTTTTTTTAAATAGGCGCTCTCTTTATAAATAAACCACAGATTTGAGCTTTAAACAACTACATTCTCACCTGAAAAAGTCTTAAAACTACATTTTGTGACACAATAGTGGTATTTTTAAATTATGTTCTCATCACGTCACTTTACCACGTGACAGCAGCAAGCAGGCTCCTGATTGGTTAACATGGCGCGAATTGACGCCAAAGTTCTAATTTTTCAACGCGAATTTGCTTCAAACTCGTGAATGCACAAAAAGCACCGTACGCGCGTATCGTGCAAGATGCTCAATTTGCGAACTTTGATAAACATATGCACCTTATTACATAGGCTATTCATTATAATTTATGTTTTTCAATATGTAATGCATGTATGTATGAATAAATCTGGCAGGTTTTTATGACAGCCACCATTTAAATGTTTATATTTCAAAAAAACTAATTGAAGTAGAAATATGATTATGTAATTGTAAAGGTAATATTATAAATGGCAAGCTTGTGAATCGAAATCAAATCGAATTGTGAAATTTGTGTCAAATCCCCGGCCCTAGACATAACCTTGTGTGTAATTGACAATAAGATGTGAAAGGGAACTGAGTTTAATACTCACAGGACACTCCGTCTGACATCCAGCTTTCTGTGAGCGTGCTTCGGGTGTGTATCGCTCAGAAAACCATAAATCAGTAGTTTAGACTGATATGACTTTAAAATGCATGCAGATCATAAACTTTCATGATGATGAAGAACTGCAATGTCACGTGAGTCCGAAAACTGTTTCTTGGACCTCCATTTAATTTGTACAGCTAATATTCCTGTCACACAGATTATGTAGACCGGGGTAGCCAACCCTGCTTCAACACACATAAAGTGATCCTGAAGACCTTGATTAGCTGGTTCAGGTGTGTTTGACAAACTCTTCAGGAGCAGAACTGAAGATCCCTGACCTAGAGAGCCTTGAAAACTTCAGTTAACTCTTTCCCCGCCAGCACTTTTTTAAGTTGCCTGCCAATGTGAATGTGGGTAAGTTTCATTACACAAAAACAACATTTTTGATCAAAAAGCTGATAAAAATCTAGGTTTTTTATTATTAAACTTGCCCATACTGAAGTGTTGATAAAAAAGCAATGCATGAAGCTAAGAATAAAACGTTTTTCATAACTTGTCACAAAATAAAAAGTTTACCACTTCAGAAAAATGTACTCTCTCATACCATAAGAAAAACAACAAACGGTGCTACTATACACATACAATGTGGTGTAATACTACAATCATAACCTTTATCTCCATACCAAAATTCCAGATGGCCAGACAGTGATTCATCTTTTATAAATCTTTAAAATATAAATGTCTCTGTGACACTGTGAGTACAGAGACTGTTGTGTAGTAGACTGTAAGTATTTAAAATGTTTGATGTTTAATATGAATAAATAGCACTCCTAAACGGCCGTCGATGGCATTCTCAAGTGAAACGAGTTGAGGCTTGGACCCAGAAACGGCGTTCCTGACATCACAACTTAAAAAGCGGATAGGCGGGTTTAACAGGATGACGGATAGATTAACGATGGATCGATGCCTCTTGTGGTCTGATTGGTTGAAGGACTATCCAATTGCGTAGGGTCATTTGAATTATGCTCGTTTATCACGCCTCTTGTGCAGTAGAAAATGCATAGCAGACTCCCCAGACCAATGTTCAATCTTAAATTGAGCTTGGTCTGGTGATAGCCAAACAAGTGTTTAAATGGAGCATTTACATTCGGTTTGTGGACTTTTAAACCAATTACAGTGCTCCATGTAAACACACCTACAGACAAAAACTATACAAGTTTTAGGACTGCACGACATGACATATAACTGATATTAGTGATCACCTGGGGCCTCATTTATAAACGTTGCGTACGCACAAAAGAAGGCGTACGCCACTCGCTACGCAATAATTGGTATTTATAAAAAGCAAACTTGACGGGAAAATGTGCGGTCCTTCACGCAAGCTCTGACCCAGGCGTACGCACAAAAACGGGTGAAATGAGAAATGGCGACACCGTCGGCAGATGGAAGAAGCACGTGAAAGTGTGTGAAACTGTAGACCGTTGTGTAAAAGAAATGGCTATGCCTCTCATAAATAACATGAAGATTTCACAAAGCAAGTCTTACAATTAACAGCCTACACGAACACCCGTTTGATCGATCTGCAGTGTAGCCTACAACAAACAAAATCAAATGAAAATTACAACAGAAATGCAAATTAACACATATTTGCAAAAAGAAAAGAGAAATATGTTCTGCAATAATATTGGCATGTTATGCAATTCATCCTCATAAATAATATGGTAAACAGAACGAAATAGCTCATGTATAAAACTGATATTCTCGTCAATGTGTCCGTCTGGCGGAGCAGATATAGATGCAATTAGATAGATAGATAGATAGATAGATAGATAGATAGATAGATAGATAGATAGATAGATAGATAGATAGATAGATAGATAGATAGATAGATAGATAGATAGATAGATAGATAGATAGATAGATAGATAGATAGATAGATAGATAGATAGATAGATAGATAGATAGATAGATAGATAGATAGATAGATAGATAGATAGATAGATGTATTAATTGTCCACTGGGGAAAGTTGTTTTCATAGTAAAATTTCTTCATCAGCTACGGAATCATGGTATTCATGCATATACCTTTAGTTTTATTTTTGATAAAATAACGTATGACATGTCTCAACCATTCAGAAAGCTGCAAGACATTACATTTGCACTGAACTATTTCCCATTTCCACGTAGATTATAACCGACATCTATAGCTTGTCAGATGCAATTAAATGGATGGAAATAAAATGCCCCATCACAATGCGTAATGACGCACAATGGCTGATCTTGCGCTATTAGAAGATGTGGCAAATGGAAGGATTCGGAGTGAACGCATCTTCAGACAGCAAGAAGACTTGCTGGCAAACGAGGACACACTCTGGCGATGGAGCGCTAGGCGCTTTTTTGCCTCGACTTTGATGTCCGACCATTTCTTTTTTATTTCGGCCATGGTCGGCCAAGGTTGTGAGGCTACAGAATTTACGGCGTCTGCAACCTTTTCCCACTCTAGTGCCTTTTTCGCATTAGTAATGCCCACACTGTGCCCTCCAAAACAAAAATTTTCTCCTCTTTTCAACCTCGCCAACGATCACTTCTACTTCACATTGAGTGAAGTTACCTTTTTTTTATTTCCTCTCTGTGTTTGCCATGATTTCGCAATCGATGAATATTAACTTGTGGGCGTTTCACGGACTATTTATGGGCAATTATGGGCGTGACATGAAGCCGCAAAAGCTGCGCTACATTTAGAATTGATTGTGATTTATTAAGGGAAAACTGCGTAGGATGTGCGTGTGCACGGTTTTATAAATCCGAATATTTCTGTGCGTACGCACGTCCTGTTTCATCCGTACGCCACTTCTGACGCAAATCCTACGCAAAGTTTTATAAATGAGGCCCCTGGAGTTAGAGCTACCTATATTGCATTTATATAAAGCGTTCACAGCCAAATTTGCTACATGTATTTCCTCGGCGTTGAAATCAGGCACATATAAATGTCTGGAAACACGATTCCTGGCTGCATGTCAATATCCATGGATCACTGGATCTTTGGTAAGTTGTAAGGAACACTATCGAGTCCAACCTTTAGCTTAAACTGATAATCGTCTGTTTTACTCGTGTTTTCCTCTAACTCAGTCAGCAGCTTGTCTGCCACTCAGTTCGGCTGGGGGGGCGTGTTCCGACGGGAAAGAGACATCAATGCATACCCTCTATTGCTTATCCCTGTAAAGCATCACTGCGTCTGTTTACCTGAAGAGTACCCATTCTACATGATCGTTCAGCCATTTGCTGGGTTTCCACTAAACGTGTACCATTTGCGTTGGCTTGACAGATCTTGCTCCCTGCCTCCAGTCACCTGGTGCCCAATAACTGATCGCAGGAGGAAACCTCAGTGCCTCATTACTTCTGAAACAGTGTGACCCGTCTGTCTGCTGTGCCATTTCCTTCCTGCAGTCACTGAACTGAACACTCAAATTATTGCGTTGGATGCTTCATAAAGTTTAAACAGTAACTGTGGCTTGGGACGGTTGAGCGTGTAAAACAAATGAAGCAATGTGGAATAGATTGACGGTAACTTGAATGAAATAATGTTATGACATCATGTCCATTTGGGGATTGGTCAGATGATACAATGATAAAAGTCATTCCATCCTATCCAAGCTAGTGTTTCTAGGCATCCGTCCGTCTCTCTGCGGTGGAGAAAACCTGTGGTTGGCTTCCCGCAGAGAGACGGAGAGCCACTGCTGGAGTCCTTTTCCCTCCATAAAAAAGACATTTGCACAAAAACAAAGAGGCCAAGCTCTATTAATATCATCTATTTGATTGCTCTTTAAGACAGTCAGGACGAGGGTTGGACGGCGCTACAGTCCCAGGATACTTAACTGTTAACCAATAGAAACAAGTTCCCCAGCAACAACATGGTAACACTTTACAAAAAGGTTGTATTAGTTAACATGAACTAACCATGAACAATGCCTGTAGCTTTACTGTTTTTGTAAGGTTATCTTACTGTACATATTTACATTAGTTTGCATAGCAGTTGACACACACTAAAGGCCTGTTTTTCGGCGCGTCTTGAGTGTTCACACCCAAGCGATTTTCACTGGGGATGCGCCGAGTGAACGTGCAAATTCAGTAGATGGCGCTCCCGGTACACAAGGTGGTGCTGCGCTTTACGCTTCTGACACTCGCTTGTCACACAGAAGAAGAAGAGAGACAGTATTTACGTGCTTGCCAAACCCACAGATATACATAATAAAGGCTAGATGTCTTACGGCGGAGTCTCTAACGTCATCACCGGCAGCCATCTTGTCACAGGCAAGCTTTCTGGGTACCTGATGTAAGGTGAGTGATCTGCACGAACACAAATACTCTTATCTCGCTGAAATTTACAAATGGTTTGGATTCTTACAAACGTTACCGTGGCTATAATTCTGGATGCTTGAACAAATTATGAATAATTATTCCTAAGTATACAGTGTCATAACTACATCTCTGACGTTTATAACAAACCAAACAGTTTGAAAATCGGTGGAAAATTGAGCAGGTTATGGTTATTTAAAAAGTACATGCACCATTAAAACCATAGACTGTAAAAAAAATTGGACGTAGTGTCCGTGACGTCACCAATAGGATTCTGATGAGCAGTTTTGAAGCGCAAAGTAGGGTCGAGCTGGCCGTTGCCATCTTGTCAGCGCATCACTCCCGTATAATAGAAAATGGGCAAAGAGGCGGGACGTGGGCGGAGCTGAGGTGACACGAATGCTAACAGACAGCAGATAAATGGCTATCCAGCTGTCACTTGAAGTGGCCACGCCCTTAATTATGCAGGACTTTAAAGCTTTATATAATGTAAACAAATGAGTTATAAAAAAAATTCACCCCCCTCACAGTTGTCATTAAGGGCAAAATTAGCTGTATAGACCAAAACCACAATTTGTACCAGGCTGTAAACATGTCTTATTCTGCTGTAAAGTTGGGCATTTTAACATGGGGATCAATGAGATTCTGCTCCCTTCTGGAGCCCTAGTGGCCAGTCGAGGAATTGCAGTTTAAATCACTTCCGTATTGGCTTCAAGAGAAACTGCAGGAGGTTGCCGCTTGATTCAAACACAATGTTACGAGTGAGCGAGCTGACTGTGACAAGATGGCCGCCTGGTGCGGACGTCAACCTCCATTGGCCAGCAGCGCGGACGAGACATCTAGCCTTTATTATGTATATCTATGGCCAAAACCATAACACTTTTTGCTAACTGGCGAACAGCATTAGCAGCTCAACTTCTTCTCCTTACTTCTTCTTCGTCGTATCAATCTGTGCTCGGCAAGACCGTTTTGCGCTTGAGCACCACCAAGTCGTGTTTTACTGTAACTTCAGCAGCTCCAGGCACATGAACAAAAGCACCGATCTCATTGATCGGACAATTTTTTACGTGCGGCGTCAAAACAAAATGTGCCCGGGGCACATAAGCAGCGCACATAACGCTCTCTGCCAAAAGAAATCTATTTAAAAAAGGCGCCTCTCGCTGCATAAATGCATTCCGTGTGATCGGGGCCTAAAACTGCAATTCATCGACTGGCCACTAGGCTCCAGAAGGGAGCAGAATCTCATTGAGCCCCATGTTAAAATGCCCATCTTTACAGCAGAAAAAAAAAACATGTTTACAGCCTGGTACAAATTGTGGTTGTGGTCTATATATCTAATTTTGCCCTTCACTCTGAGGGGGTTGAATTTTTTTTATAACTCATTCGTTTACATTATATAAAGCCTTAAAGTTCTGCATAATTAAGGGCTTAGCCACTTTGAGTGACAGGTGGATAGCCGTTTGTCTGCTGTCTGTTAGTCATCACGTCACCTCAGCTCCAGCCACGTCACGCCTCTTTGCCCAGTTTCTGTTATCTGGGAGTCACGCGCGCCGACATGATGACAATGGCCGACTTTGAGGCTTCAAAACTGCTCATCAGAACCCTATGGGTGACATCACGGACATATTTTCTTACAATCTATGGTTTATACACAATTAACTATCATCACTTGCATTCAACAAAGCATGTATTAATGGTTTTTGTGACCCTTTTGTGGGACCTTTTGTGACCCTATTTCAACATTAGCTGATGTTTTACTAAAATTTGTAGACTCTTTATTAACATGACTTTCCATTAACAAAGCATTTATTAATGAAATCAGTGAACCTTATTGTAAAGTGTACACCATTTCAACATTAACTGATGTGCTACTAACGTTTGTAGACTATTAACATGACTTGCCATTAACAAAGCATTTATTATTACGTTACTGCTTTTGTAATGAACCTACACATGTGAACACATCAGTTAATGTTGAAATAGTGTACACTTTACAATAAGAAAGAAATCCATGAATAAATGCTTTGTTGGATGTAAGTAATGATAGTAAATTGTGTATAAACAAGAACAACCTATCCGTTGATGTTCAGATGGCTTCCACTTCAGAATTATGTTTACCAACAGCCCAAATCAATGCCTTATTATTAAATAACTTTGATGCACAACAGCATTTTTACCTTTAGAGTAAGATGGTGGGTTAGAAATGTTCATCCTTAGTGTGTGTCAACTGCTACGTAAACTTATGTAAATATGTACAGTGAGATAACCTTACAAAAACAGTAAAGCTACAGGCATCGTTCATGGTTAGTTCATGTTAACGAATGCATGAACTAATACAACCTTATTGTAAAGCGTCACCCACTTTGAGTTTGGGTTTCAATTCTGAAACGCAAGCCAAATTCTGTCATCAGTAATACCAAGTCCAAAGTGTAGGGGCCAACTATAACCATGTTCACGGCCCACATTTGTTCTACCTCTGTTTAATGAGCTCTTTGCCTAATGAAGCAACATCATCTCACTTGTTTCCAGAAGTTGACCCTTCAGAAGTTCACATTCAAAGAATCACGAGCATGCAGCAAGCATGGCGAATCCTAACTCTTCGTGGAATTATTCCTCTAACGGTGATGAATGAGAGGGAGCTGTCAGCAACATACTTGCACACCACAATCGTCCACCTAATGTCTGGAAAACTGTAGATGTTTCTTGCTCTATACCATCCGTTTCCTCATCTCACTCTCGTTGCTTTTCTATTACTCTATTCTCACTTCCCAGAATAGGGAGGCCCTTGTAGTTCCTCCACTGGAGACACGTTTTTAAGAGCAGAGTCCCAGGGGTCTCGTCATCTACACCTCAATGCTTCGCCAGAGAATGGCTGGAAAATCCACTGAATCCGTGACAGCGAATCTGGCTTCCAGCTGTGCTGAAAGACAGAGCTCAGACAGGTCAGCCCAGACCCTGGCCAATGCAAGAAGCCTCTATGTTGGAGGTTAATTCAATCAACACACTGCCCGAGAGGCTATCGGTGTCCAACAAGTCTTGGCAAGGTCTGCTCTGTCCAGTGTTTCTTTAATAAAACAAACACATCCATAGAGGCCTGATTAAACATATCACGAAAGCAATTGGATGAAGCACTTCTATGATCATTGTTCAGTCGAAAATAACGTTTTTTAGTCACCACAGTAGGTCTTTGTAAAGTTCAATACTTCCAAATCCTGCCATATAAGTGAACATGTATTTGTACTTTTTAAAGCTATTTCATGCATTCTGACTTATTTACACTGTTAAAGAGTTGATTCTCATGCTAAACATAGACAAAAATTAGTTGGACGTTATAAAGGACGGGATTCCTTGTATGGGCACCTCTCCCGGATGAGCACACACACATCAACAAGCTTCATTCGGGTCACGGGAGCCGTCGGCAGTGGTGCCATTTTGTTTTTAGACCATGAGAACAGGGTTGCCAGGTTTTCACAACAAAACCCGCCCAATTGCTACTCAAAACTAGCCCATAACAAGCCCAATCGCGTTTCGGGGGGGGGGGGGGTTCCCTGGTAAAAATTGCGTTTGGGGGGGTAAAATATGTGTTTTTTTGGCAAGGTTCCCTGCTAAAATTCACATTCCCGGGCTAAATATCACATAATTGGGGTCGCTTCAACCTGCGGACATGAAAAACAGCCCACGGCAACAGTGTTAAAGTAGCCCAATTCCGTGGGAAAACCGCAGACTTTGCAACACTGCATGAGATCAACAATGTCACTAAATAAGTGTGTTTCTGATTGTGAAGGAAAGATAACCATGTTCATCTTCCCAAATAGCCCAGCGTTAAGGAAACAGTGGATGCAGTTTGTTTTTCCGGAGTTCTGCAAGTGTGTGTGTTTGTTCCCGGTCGTGAGTGGAAACCGCAGACGGGAGTGAAACTGCATCAAATGTCTTTTGTTGGCAATCGGTGCGTAAGTGCATATAATGTGAACAACACCAACGTATAATGAATTAAAAGTTATTCAGGGATAATGCCATGGGGTGTGTGTGTGTGCTCATGACTCTTTAGCTCCACCCATTGTACGCCTCCACGAGCTCGGCTGTTTTCTGAAAGAATCGATACAGCGTATCTGTCTTTTATAAATATGACCAAACTAAAGACTCTTCGGAGATATGAAGAATGCATATCTATAGACTACTCTATAGGTACATGAGACTGGCAGAAACTGTGTGTTATTTACCCGGTCCTGTTCCCATCACATATAACCAAACGTTGCAAGTCAATGATTCTTTCCCTCATTAAACTCAATGTGAAAGATTGGGTCTGGCGGTCTACCTGCAAAAACAAACTCCCTAGTTCCCTATGACATGAATCAGCATATCGTGAACAAATTTGGGAACTTGGAAGGGCCTTGATCCACTGACGATGTTGATGACACGATTATTATTTGTCTCACAGGTATTTAGCACTAGAATATGCTGTGAATTTTGCTGTAGATGTTTGAAAGTACAGTGGCACTAAGACTGAAAGATATCAACATTTCAGATGAGGATGCACACCAGTTTTTATGGCGCAGTTTCAGAGAGCAGATGTTTCTGTACACACTGCCCCTACAAATGTCCAGTGCACTTACTAGTGAACTAGGGAGCAGAATGAGGCACACCCAAAGACTATGTAATAGAAGCTTATCAACTATGTTCATCTCTTATATAAACTTAATTCCTTCGCCATATTTCCTGGACTGTGGGCACTATAGATATGCAATCATGGAAACAAAACAGTTGGCTATCAAACAACAGTTCTTAACAAGATGGTCCAAAATAATGACCTCAACTGTGGAGGAAATGGAGTTGTTAGTGCTCTCAAAGTCAAGGTGAAGCAACCCTAGGGACCAAACAGAATGGCAAAACAAGACTTAAGTAGAGTAAGTTTCAAACATCTTCCATTGGTCAGGAAACAGTCCCATCCCAAACCAAGAATGTTCTGTGTTTACACCTGGTAATAAGATGCGTTTTGGTCGATTGGATCACAAGTGGAGGACACTAAATACAGTTGTAAACGGGGTCTGAAAGGTCTGAGCTTATCCACTTTCAATCACTTCAGAAGTAGTCAAAAAACGCATTGCTTTCATATGGTCAAATGCACTGGAACAGCCACTAAAAGATGCCCTACTCTACTGACTAATGCAGAAACATTATGGGACGCATGCTAGCCAGACGGGATTTAAACTACTGTCTGGAGACCCAAGTTTGGTTTGAAGATGAGAAACGTCCCAAGCACAATGTTCTCTCTCACTATTCCTGATTTCTAACACACACTCACAGTGTTCGGCTGGTCTTGTCTGTCAGAGCAAAGCTGATGAGAACAGGTCGCGTTCATGTGTAAATTACGTGAGCTTACTTCGTCCATTAGATGAAAGATCTGAAAAAGGCCATACATTAACCCGCCCATAGACCCTCCCCTCGAAGAAATCAGACATAAGTGACTGAAAGTGGACAAAGGGGAAACCAGGTGTAAACGGGAATGTTCTTTCGTCTACTTGTGGTCCGATCCACCTTTTAAGTAGGGCCTTTAAAGCCCGGGACACACCAAGCCGACGATCAGCTGTCGGGCAACGCTGGGCCGTTTTTAAGCGTCAACTGTGTTTTCAGTGTGTTCCGCACCATTGGCTCTAGTCGGATGCCGTCAGGTTTTTTTGGGGGCCTATTCAGCATGTAGAATCGGCGTTGGGCTGTCGGTGAGAGAGAACTCAGTGCACGAGAATAACAGCAAAATTGGGAGCGGACTCACTAGACTGAACACTGAACAGCCAATCAAAGAAGTCAAAACGGCACATATAGAAGGCTGTTCTAATTGTACGTCATCTAATCTGAGTGTTCCTGGGTGAATATTTTAATATTAACATGAACAGAGTAGAATAAAGTAAGGCCGCATTTGCACTGCAGGTCGATGCTCAATTCCGATTTGGTGACTATATCCGATTTTTGGACGACCGGCTTACATCATCTTTTAAAAGCGACCCGTGTCTGTTAATTGCATTTACACTATACACTGGCGAAACAGCCCAAGATGTTCTGACCCAGAAAACGATGCAATGGATGCAGAAGAAATGATTATTCAATGTTTTGCTTTCCGCACCATCTTTAAAGGTCAGCAAAACATTGCTCTCGTAAGGCTGAAAAAAAATGATAGCCCTTGATTACAATGTGTCCACCAGAGTTGACGTCATTCGCCTCCGTCCCTTTTTCAATGACGTTTGACTCGCATTTACTGGGGGAATATCCGATTTGACCGCTTACATGGCAGACGCAAATGCACATATCTGAATCATATCGGATTCATTACCACATATGAGTGAGGCCTGAGTCCGATCTGAGGATATCGGTGTGGCGAGCAGCGAGGCTGAGGGACCGTAAGAGCTGCGTGCCGCATCGGCCTCGTGTCTCACGGAGGAGTGACGGGAGCATAAAGGAGGAGAGATGACAGTGAAGGACAAGAGAGGACCAGGCCTGGAAGTTACGTTGTGTTTTGTTTACAGTTTGTGTGTGTGCGCAGCAGTCGTCTGTGAGGGGCTGCCGCTTTTACTTTCATTTTGTGTTTATTATTAGATGAAAGTTGTTGAACGTTCGCCGGTTCCCGCCACCTTCTTCCCTGAGCATACAAACTCCGTTACATTGGTGCCGAAACCCGGGAGGAAGGAGGGACATTAGATTAGATTCAACTTTATTGTCATTACACAAGTACAGGTACAAGGCAACGAAATGCAGACATGATGTCAGAAAGCCCTCGCTGCTGAGGGGGATCGCGGTGCTGAGGAGTTTGGGCAGCGCGGAAGAGAGAAGACCGTGAGTGGCTGCCTGAGGCGGTGGTGCGGGAGCAAGTGAAGACCGGTGGGGCGGAGAGCTCGCTGCCGTGCCCCTGGGTCGAGGTGGGGTGGCTGCCGCCCGAGAGGGAGCGGAGGAGTCGCCGGCACTTGCTGTGAGCCGGGGCCTGCTGCCATCCGCCATTTAGGGGAGGAGCAGGTAGCGCGGGACTTGCTGCCACCTCCCTCAGTAGGAGGATCGAGCCGCCCACCAAGCGTCCTCTCGGCTGGCTGAGGACCGAACGGCAGTGTGTCTGGGAACCGGACCAGAATATTTTTTTCTCTCTCTTTTCTTTTCTCCTCTCTCGTCTATGTCGTTCCTCATGTTTCCGGCTCCGTTCTCTCACCTCTCTGTCCTTATCCACGCGATCGCCCGGGGGGTGGAGTAGAGTGCAAGCTTGGTAATACCCCCCGGCCTGCGAAGGGCGTTGGGGGTATGTGGCGAGCAGTGAGGCTGAGGGACCGTGAGAGCGGGAAGAAGCTGCGGTCATTACTGATAATGAGCGCCAGCTGCGTGCTGCATCGGCCTCGTGTCTCACGGAGGAGTGACGGGAGCATAAGGGAGGAGTGACGACAGTGAAGGACAAGAGAGGACCAGGCCTGGAATTTATGCTGTGTTTTGTTTACAGTTTGTTATGTGTGTGCGCGGCAGTCGTCTGTGAGGGGCTGCCGCTTTTACTTTCATTTTGTGTTTATTATTTGATTAAAGTTGTTGAACGTTCGCCGGTTCCCGCCTCCTTCTTCCCTGAACATACAAACTCCGTTACAATCGGAATCCATCCACGTTCATATGTCATATCCGATCTGTTCCACATGACGGAAAAATGCCAAGCATGCGCTGCTTTGTTTACAGTTTGTGTATATGCAGCATCGGTTTTTCCCTTTATGAATGACGAATATATCTGCAGAAATTGAAAGTTGTCCCATTTACACGCAGACACAGAACCCTCTGTCGGCTGTAGTTCTCAGTGTATTTAGGCGCTGTTTTTTTTCCCTGACGCGAGGCGACAACAGGCGGCTTTCATCAGCGCTAGTTCTTTGGAGTCGGTTTGGTGTGTCCCTACTCTTAAAAAAAACAGATCACAGTTCTATTTGATACTGCTAGAAATCCTCCAGGTCATTGTATCTTGATCCCAAAATGTGACTTTTCACCATTCCCAGTGGGAGGACCAGTGATCCGACCTTTGTGTTCCATTAGAGGACCGCATGTATGATGTTCCCGCAGTTCTTGCCAAGACCCACAAATCTCGAGGAGTCATACAGTCATCCCTGTCCCCAGTTCAAACGCCAGCGTGTCCATCACTGCTCTCAGTACAACAAACAGAAGGCTCTTGACCACCTCCAGCGCCTGGACACCCGTCATAAACACCACTGACTGACCAAACAAAAGAGGTTTGCTCTTGCCATCCGCTCTGTCATCATCAGTTACTCAGTGCGGCTGCATCAGACTGTGACTCCACGGCAGAAAGGGATGGAGGTATTTGTTCACCAACAATCGTACTTAGGAAGGACGTGCCATTCTCCAAGTGTTCGCCATAGACCCTCAAAGTTCATGGCAAGACCAGTACACCACCTTCTATGGTCATATTTACAAAAACAGGGGCAATGAAGGACTTAAAGTGTAATGATATAGTGATCTCATCTACATTTCTTCTGCTTTGCCGCGATGTCGAACTATCAGGCCAGTGGATTTCGATTGGCCAGGACTGCGATTCTTCTAAATTCAGTTCACAAGAGCATGGTCGATTAAGAGAGGTTGATGATGTCTGGGATCCAAAAGAGAACAGTGGAACGTTTTCTTTTTTACTAGCCAATTGAACTAATGAAGATTTCTGACAGAATCTTTTATCTACTGGACACCGGGGATGCTGCGTTCTCTGAAACAAGAGAAGGTCGGGATCCCAGATTCCCTAGACATGAACCACAATTACAAGGAAATATAAATGATATAAGACTATCTTTCTGGAACTGTGCCAGTTTTCCTGAAGTCAAAGTCCAAAGAATCGCCACCCACACTGCAAAGACAAACGGGAAGTCAGCGGCTTGACAAAAATCCTTTCCTTTTAGGGGATGTACCGAAGATTATGAGGGGAAAAGTGTGACTAAATGCTTCCTCCTGACAGTTTAGTTTAGGTTGGTGGAACACCTCTGACCACATACCATTAAATACAGTCACTTGGTAGTTACTATAGAAAGCACAGCTAGGATATACAGTATGAAAACGTTTGCTTGTTTAATTTTCAAGGAAATACTATGAAAATGTCACTATCTCTGCATCCGAATATGCCTACTTCCATACTATATAGTAGGCCAAAAACAGTATGGGAGACCAGTAGCATGTCCGAATTCATAGTAGTAACCCTAAGTTGCACATAGGTCCATAGAGGACAAAAATGTCATAAAAAATGTAATATTGGAAGAAAAGACATAAGTTTGGTCTCATTTGAAAGAAGACCCATGGCACATTATTGTTTAAGTAAAAAAAAAAGTGAAACCAAACAATTGAAGAGGTTTAAGTTTATGAAAAGGATTTATGAACATTTTTAATATTAAATATATATTTTATGAAACACGCTGAACTCTAAAACTGCTAGAAAATCAAAGTCATGAATCTAAACAAGTTGTGTTCCAAATTTGAGGTTGATATCTAAAAAAAAAAAGAGCTTTCAGTAATTGTTCAGTCTGTGTTCAAGTGGGACTACTACAAGCGAGATTCTGAAGTGTGAATTCAATGGGCACTTTACTATCCCATGAGGCCACGGGAGAGGATCTGTGAATGGGGCTGAAGCGACACACGGGGGATGTAGTGCATCCAAACTTCATTCATCCTACACAGAACACTTTTTTTAATTGTCACGAAGCAAGTTTTAAAACAAAATGTAGTACCAACTAAGTATGCAATTCTGGACAGCATGATTGATGTCGTTTCTCACACAGTGATATGTGTTTACCAATGACTTAAGACAGCTGGTGGTTATTCATTTAAGAACCACCTTAAAACATGATATAATTCTTAACAGATCTGTGGTTTCTGTAAATTGAGATTATATATTAGCTATATTGACAATGCACAACATTAAGTGTATGATCTCAAGAAATTGTCAAAGTCTGAGGTAAACTCAAAAGTTTAGGTTACACTTTATTTTACAGTGTCCTTGTTATATGTTACATATATTTACTATAGTAATAACAGTAAATTATGCATAATTACAAGTAACTAACCCTCAACCAAACCCTATCCTACCCTAACCCCGTAGTCAGTACATGTAGTTAAATCATATTACTCAGTAGTTAAATCATATTACTCAGTACTTAAATGACACCTTAAAATAAAGTGTAACCAAATTTGATCAAATTGCAAAACATTGCAGCCCACATAATTGTACATACATTAAAGCTGCTTATTACAGAACACTGATATTTTGGGTTTTCAGGTGAATATATTCAATATGTAAAACTTGATTTGTTATAAAGGGAATTAAAGCTTATCTTATTATCCATGTCCACTTGTCCATGAGCCGTATTAAACAAATATAATATACATTTATTTTTTATCTGTATCTCTAATAATCTCTAATAAATAGTCAACAATCTTAAAATGCAATTTTACATTTTAACCACCATTGTTTTTTGTCTTAAAGTCATGCATGCAAATTACAGGATGTAATGAAGTTATGCTTTTTAAAATAGAACCGCATGTATTCCCAAACGTATTCGTTAACTACCCACTTAACTTTACACTTATGCACAATCACATCAGCTGACAAGCCTACAATACAACAACCTTTTTAATTAAAAACAAACTTGCATCAATAAAAGCACTGAATCTCATGTTCAACATATATATTTTATTGTAATGACTGAATTCTGTCATGTAAAACATCCCCTCAAATGGCCATGATCGGTCAAGTGGAGGAAACAACATAAAAAAAAGGAAAAGAAGTGGGTATTTCGAGTGGGGGACTGCACATGGAGCAGTGCATTCTGGGAACACGCTGAAATCATAACACCACCTGCAAGAAAGAGCAGAGATCAGTGTATTACCAGCACTGAGGTATAACCATTTCTTAGAGCATTTAAAGAGATTTTTTTTTTTTTTCAAAATGGAATCTCTTTATTAAAAGTCCTATTAGAATTAGTATTTTAGAATCTTCACATGGACAATAAAGATTCTAAAAACGTCAAGTAAGTGTTTCTGAAGATTTGCACAGTGTGAAGCAGGCGAGCTTTTCTCATTGCTTACATTCCTCAGGAAGTGAAGGCTTTGAACCGCTTGCGGAGAATAAAAGCCTCTAAAATGTACAAATGGCATACCATCTAAGGCCAAAGAAATCTGGGAATAATGGCCATGGAGCATGAGGGACAGTAGTATACAAGTGTGTGGGTAAAACTATCCCAAGTGTAGGGCTGCACGATTATGACAAAAATCATAATTGTCGATTATTCCCTTGAAATTGTAATAGCGATTATCACAATTAACATTGAATGTTTTGAATAGCTTTAAACAATTGTTTGAAGCAACTAGATAGAACTGTTATCCAAAGAAAGTACACAGCATATGAAAAAGTAATAGCGTTTGCCGTGTGGTTGATGTCCAATGTGACTAGCTGAGCAGAAAATACGTTTCGCTTGCTCCCCTCAAAGTTGTGTTGGATTTTCTCTTTAACAAAGTTTGAGAGGGCCATGTATTACTGTTACAGTAAATATACACTCACCTAAAGGATTATTAGGAACACCTATTAAATTTCTCATTAAAGCTACACTATGTAACTTTTCCGTCCACTAGAGGTCGCCTGTTCAAAACAAAGGCGTAGTTTGATGACGCCACGCTTGAGCGCAGAATCTCGGGACATGTGGTCTTCAGCTCACAGCCGGTGGAAAACAGTCAGGATAGGACTCGGGCAGAAATCATGTTCATGGATGCGATTATTAACATTACTGTAATATGAAGCAGAGCAGCGAGTGTTGTGGAGCTGAGCAAGGCCGCAGGAGCGATTGAAGAGCGGGACTGTTATTATGACACGGTTGCCGGCGGCACTTCCTCTTCTCCAGTGCTGAGTGTGAGGTAACGCAGCTCTGTTTATCGTATTAGATATATCTGAGTGTGTTGAAAAGGAAGTTATGACGTTCGCTCGGCGGCTGCTATGACACTTGTTCACACTGCAGTGAGAGTAAAGTGTTTCACTGAATAAAACCGGAGACCGAGGGTGACGCAGATATGACGCAATCGACAGGCGACTCCCTCACACGCATAGCTCACACGTCCCGGTTCCTTGGTTAAAATAGCAATTTTCTCACGATTTACAAATAGTTGAAAACATTTGGGATATTCTAAGTACTCAACTGAACAAAATATATAACACTGGCCTAGTGGTTTCTGGATGTTTTACTGCAAAAATCCTACATAGTTCACCTTTAATGCAATTATCTAATCAACCAATCACATGGCAGTTGCTTCAATGCATTTAGGGGTGTGGTCCTGGTCAAGACAATCTCCTGAACTCCACACTGAATGTCAGAATGGGAAAGAAAGGTGATTTAAGCAATTTTGAGCGTGGCATGGTTGTTGGTGCCAGACGGGCCGGTCTGAGTATTTCACAATCTGCTCAGTTACTGGGATTTTCACCCACAACCATTTCTAGGGTTTACAAAGAATGGTGTGAAAAGGAAAAAACACACAGTATGCGGCAGTCCTGTGGGCGAAAATGCCTTGTTGATGCTAGAGGTCAGAGGAGAATGGGCCGACTGATTCAAGCTGATAGAAGAGCAACTTTGACTGAAATAAACACTCGTTACAACCGAGGTATGCAGCAAAGCATTTGTGAAGCCACAACACGCACAACCTTGAGGCGGATGGGCTACAACAGCAGAAGACCCCACCGGGTACCACTCATCTCCACTACAAATAGGAAAAAGAGGCTACAATTTGCACGAGCTCACCAAAATTGGACAGTTGAAGACTGGAAAAACCACTGTGCAGGCTGGTGGTGGTGGTGTAATGTTGTGGGGGATGTTTTCTTGACACACTTTAGGCCCCTTAGTGCCAATTGGGCATCGTTTAAATGCCACGGCCTACCTCAGCATTGTTTCTGACCATGTCCATCCCTTTATGACCACCATGTACCCATCCTCTGATGGCTACTTCCAGCAGGATAATGCACAATGTCACAAAGCTCGAATCATTTCAAATTGGTTTCTTGAACATGACAATGAGTTCACTGTACTAAAATGGCCCCCACAGTCACCAGATCTCAACCCAATAGAGCATCTTTGGGATGTGGTGGAACGGGAGCTTCGTGCCCTGGATGTGCATCCCACAAATCTCCATCAACTGCAAGATGCTATCCTATCAATATGGGCCAACATTTCTAAAGAATGCTTTCAGCACCTTGTTGAATCAATGTCACGTAGAATTAAGGCAGTTCTGAAGGCTAAAGGGGGTCAAACACAGTATTAGTATGGTGTTCCTAATTATCCTTTAGGTGAGTGTATATGCTGTGTACACAGCTTTTTAAAACTGGCGGGTGCTGTTTTTTTGCACGCGCTCACTGGTAGGTCCCTACTCTGAAGTAGTCGTGATTCGCCTCTCACAGCGTAACATGCTCCAAACAAACCTCTTAAAAACGTAGAATAATGTAACCACAAGTAATGTAACATTTTTTGTAATCATGGCTTTGAACAATTATGTAATAGTGCCATCCATAATTGTAATCGCAATTAGAAATGTAATTAATTGTGCAGCCCTACCTAAATGTGTTAAACATCTAGGAGGAAGTACCTTTAGGGTGATGTTTCTCACTCATCGATGTACTCAAAGGGTTCTGGGGCCTCGGGCTCTTGTTCTTCCTCCTCAATCTTGGGGCCGTGAGCGGACACAGGCTCCACGAGCTCCTCCTCTTCCTCACTGGTGTCTTTCAAGATGATGATGCCACCTGTGTGTAACTGGGGGGGCGACAATGAGGACGAAGGGGGTTACTAAATTGTGCGACAGCCCAACTATATAACCTGCGGGCAAAAGTAGTTGTCTAGACGTCTCATTTAGTGTAAAATACAGAATGACTTCCTGCTAAAGCACAGATTTGCATTTTTGAAGTCTCTGCAAATCGGCAGTGCTTATTTGGCCATTGTGTTCCCTCTGAAGAGTCTCTCATTTGGCAGCTTGAGGGGTTTTACAGAAACGTAAAGTTTTAAGCATTGACAGCAGGCCCAAATGAAGAGTTAGACTCACAGGTTTGAAGGGCTGGTATCTGCAGTCAGGCATGGTGAGGACCTTGAGCTGGGCGGGCATGGCACGGGCTGGGTTCTCCAACATCTGGAAGTTTGGCTCTGGCTCTTTTTTCTTTTCTTTTTCTTTCTCTTTCTCCTTCTCTTTTTCCTTCTCTTTCTCCTTTTCTTTCTCTTTCTCCTTTTCCTTCTCTTTCTCCTTTTCCTTCTCCTTCTCTTTCTCCTCATCTTTCTTCTCCTTTTCAGCCTCAGCCTGTGTTTCCTGCATTGGAGATAAAGTGGTACATGTCATACTAAAGGTTTCGGGAAGGGCTTTGCAAAGCTCTGGATCTGCTGTCGGACATGCATACATACCACTTCCATCTTTTCCTCCTCCTTCTCTTTCTTCTCCTTTTCCTTCTCCTTCTTCTTGGCTTTAGCCGTGATGGACAGAACAGCGGTGGAAACCTGACAAAAGAACAGCAGGACAAAAGCCATTAAATCTGGAACTGTTTGTTTTTAGTATCAGGTTGAGATTTGTCAAGTCAAGTGTGTGAGTTGATGGTACATCACAGGTAAAACAGACCTTCTCTTTTTCCTTCTCCTTTGGCACTTCCAAGGGTGGAGGGTAGGCAAAGGTGGAGGGTTTGCAGTTGGATCGATACTGCACCTTCGGCATCTGTTAATGGGACAGAACATATTCAATCAAACTCTACTAATATAAATTGCGATCCATGTCTCCTAAGTGCTTTTGTTTGAGAACCAGAAGTTGCTGCCGCTGTACAGGGTCATTTGTGAGGTTCAATGACATTTAGGACACCGTCTATGTAGGCAGCAGCATGAAAGTCCACTAGGGTTTGAACAAAGCTTTATTTCAGAGTTGGTGGGATCAACTTTTCCTACTTTTGACAATGTGCTAACCCAAGGTTGTCCAAACCTCTTCTGGAGGGCCACTAAGTTGCCTTGATCTTCTAGTAATCCTTGATCTTCTAGCTGGTTCAAGTGTTTAATTGGCGTTGGAGCTAAACTTTGTTTGTGGCACTCCAGGAACAGAATTGGACAGCCCTAACCACAAAACCAATGCTCCAACTTCTTCTTGCATTGATTAATGCAGAACTTCAAATCCCCATTTATCCAACTGAGGAGCCAAACCATTAGTGACAAGAGATAAACATACCCTACTACAAGTGTTTCTGTGAGAAATGAGCGAAGTCACCCAAGGATGACGTCACATTTTGCAGTATAGGCTAGGTTACCTTCAGGTCCTTGTTGAGGCCAATGATGGCTGTGGGTATGAAGGCCAGCGACAGGAAGTGAGAGAGCGGGAACCAGAACCAGAACTGTGTGAAGACCAGCAGACCCACCACAGACGGCATGTGTGTGTGGCCTGTGCGAGACTGCAGGGAGATCGTCACGTTACGACCACCTGAGAAGAATCAGAAAGATGGAGTGTCATGCTCTTCAGGAACTCCAGCCTCTTCTCATACAAAGGTGCAGTCACATTAATGACATTTCAGCAAAAAAGTACATTGCTGCTTCATGCATTACGACACCGCTGACACTCACAACTCACTTTCAAACCAAACAACCTTCTGTTGGTCAATGCGGTGAACTTGCCAGACCAATCTGAACATGAGTGAAATTTAAGTGGGGAAATCTTTTGCCCTCACACAAAACTCTTGATCGCGCAATTACCTATTGAAATGACTGGATTTCACCCATTAAATTTCTTCAAGCATGTTAAATGTGACCACTCCTTAAGTGGCGGTTCTGGCCTTGAATAAGTGACATTGTGGAGCAGACTTTATACTGATATTTAAATTAAAAGTGCCCCTATTGTGCCATTTTAAAGTTTCCTACTTTTGTTTTGGAGTCTCCAACAACAGGATTACATGCATCAAAAACACTTTCATTTTCTCATAATATACATTGCACATCACCACAATGTTAAATGATTCTCAAACGGCTCGATGGATGAATCCGCTCTGATTGGCCATACGACCCAGTCTGTTGTGATTGGTCTACCGCGTACAGCGCACGTCGGAAACAAACACCCATTACCATAACTGAACTTCAGCTCCGGAGGCTTCCTCAATCCTTCCTCAGATTGTACACACCGTGAAGACAGTAACGATTTTACCATATCAAACCGAGTGCGAGTCTGATGATGAAACTTTTTCAAGAACGAGTTATTCAACCCAAACCTCTATTGCAAGGACTTGAGCAGGACATTTCTCAGTGATAAGCAACTCCTTTTGAGGTTCATTATGAGATGTTGCAGCTGTAATTCGTCAATATCAGCATTTACAAGTGTGTGTCCATCAACAAACCCATGTGTATATTTCGGATGTATTGCGGTGCATGGGCGGGAACTGTATCAATAACAGTGCTTTGTTGAGCCTTATCTTAAAAAACCCAAGACTGGACCAATATGATTTAAACAATTATCGGCCAATTTCAAAACTTCCTGCCTTGTCTAAGGTACTTGAACATTTTTTTGTTGAAACAGCTATCCACCTTCTTAATAAAAAAACATTTTAGATAAATTCCAGTCGGGTTTTAGGTGGACACAGTACAGAATCAGCCCTTAAAAGGCCATTTTAAGGGTTGTTTATGATCATCTTTTGAATACGGATGCAGATAAATATGCAGCATTAATCTGATTAGATTTGTCAGCAGCCTTTGACACCTTTGATTATCTGATCCTTCTGACTCGTCTAACACAATCCGGGTATGGCCTTAAAATTGTTGCTTCTTATTTGGAAAGTAGATCTTTTTCAGTGAAGATTGGTAACTTTATCTGCTTCAGCACCTATCACCTGTGGGGTACCACAAGGCTCCATTCTGGGTCCAGTCCTGTTCTCCCTGTACATGCTCCCCTTTGGGGGTGATTTTTAAGTAGTATGGTATTATCTCCTTAAGTGTCTGGAGGAAGTGAAGTTGTGGATGGCTGGAAATCTTGTTCAATTGAATAAATAAAACTGAGGTTATTATTTTTGGTCGCTCAGCTTGCAGTCAGATGGTAAACGATAACTTAGGCGCATGGGAGGTGCACTTGCATGATCAAGTAAAGAACTTGGGGGTCATTTTAGACCCATTCCTCATATTTGATCGACAGATAAAGACGGTGGTTCGCAATTGCTTTTTTTTTTTTATCTAAGGACAATTGCCAAACTGAAACCAATTCTTCCAGCCAGGGACCTGTAAAAATTTTTCCATGCCTATGTTTTTTCCTTTCTAGACTATTGTAGTGCTCTTTATGTTGGGACTTGCCATAAACATGTTGCTCGCTTGCAGCTTGTACAAAATGCTGCTGCACGGTTGTTAAAGAATGCAAAAAAATCAGATCATGTTACTCCCCTACTGTCTCTTTTGGTTGGCTACCAGTACAATTTAGGATACAGTACAAGATTCTGATATATGGTTTTTAAAGCACTTCACAGAATGGCGCCTGAATACCTAGCTGAGCTTAAGCCCCACAGTCCAAGCGTGACACTAAGATCTTTGAATAGGTTTCTTTTAACCCTCCCTCATGCATGTCTCAAATTGAAGGGAGATCGTGCTTTTGGAATAATCTACCACTGGATGTTAGATCTTCCTTGACTTTAAATGTCTTTAAGGGTCGCTTAAGATCGTATTTGTTCTCTCTGGCATTTTAATCCTTGTTGCCACTATATGGATGTTTTATGTTTTGTTGTTTCTTTTAATTCTCCATTGTATTGTACAGCACCTTGGAATTACTGTGTAGCCTGTAAGGTGCAATATAAATAAATAAATGAAACAAACGCATACGTTAGCCCAGCACTAACGTGAATGACTGATGTAACATTAAAGTTTGTAAAACAAATCTTGCTCCATCCTTTCGCTTTCCTCAAAGTAGTAAGAATGACAGAAGATCTGCATTAACAGACACCATTTTAGGTAATAGTGGCACACAGCTGATTAGCATAAGTATTTCAGTAAGACAGTAATAACGTCAGTTAGCCGGAAACTTACACAATATAAAACTCAAAACTACACATTTTGGACACCCAGTAGAAAATATATACATCAATAATTATTCATATCTACAGGTTGCGATTCTGAGGAGCTGGACCAAATAAACTGAGTACTGTCAAGAGCAATTGTTTTTCGAGTCCCGCGTTGAACTTAGAAGCAGTCATCAGTAAAATAACGTGTTTGAGGGCGGGACAAGTTCTTTGTGGGCGGACAACGTACAACATAGGCCGGCATTATGCAAAAGTCTTGTGACGTAGAACCATAACGCAGTGGGATTCGAATTACAGACGAATCGTATAGGCGGTTCAGAGTCTATTATTTCTTTTGCGAGACAGTAACTATTTATCGTGCACTTTCGACTTTACAGCTTTGCAGAACGTTTACATTCACAACCAGCTTTATTATACACTGCATGAAAGGGAATATTCGAAAAAACATAATAGGGGCACTTAAAAGGTCCAGCTAAACAGGACTATACTCTTGGAGTCTTGATTTGTATTACACTATATTTAAACTTTGCAAAGGTCACAAATGTGAGGCTAAAAGGAGAAGGGCATAGGTGTGCACTGGTGATATCTTTATTAACAACAGGCGTTTCAAATGTCCTTTCCTGTTGAGGTGTACGGCACAGAGTTGATACAGAATCGGGCTGTTAATACGAGATGTCGTAAAGGTCAAGGTCAAAGACGACTCCACCCTCAAACTGTCTGATGAGCAGACAATAACGGGAGTGAAGGATGAGTGCCAGGACGGAAAGAGGTGTGGACACGTCCATAACAATGCACTTTTAAAGAAGATAAATGGGGAGAGGAGGGGTAAAGGATCGATTTGGCTTAGAATGAAAGGCATCGCAGACAATAGCATACTTTAGACACAGCCCGTTAATTTATTAGACTGCAAGCTTCCTGTTGGCATCTACTGTAATTGCGTAGAGAAATTATGGCCTGTATTGTTTATTTTGACTGCAGTGACTTACATAATTTGCGACAACTAAAAATCCAAGTGTTCAAACTCCTGGCAGAGCCAGGCCATGAATCAAGCCAGACTAAGAAAGACTTAAAAATGCAATGTCTGTTGAAATTATGACCCCCGATGACAATTTTCAATTAGCTTTAAGAGCTCTCGGTAGTCTGTAGCGGTTACACTCATGGAATTTGTTCTAAAACCTAGTGAGCTGCCTATATAGGAAGCCTTTTAAGGCATCACAGGCATGTCCTTGGCACGAAGACTGTTCCAAAAATCAAGCTAGAATATCAACAAAAATGTTATATTCTATTATGCAATAGTTGTTTATGCTCTCTATTTTTATGCTTATTATAATTTTATTATTATACTGTGGCATTAGATAAGCAACATGCTAATGTCAAATTTCAATATTTGTGTGCTTTGTTAGCTTGTTAAGCAAGTGTGAAGGTGCGTAGGTGGTGAGTGGACGGTAGTGCGCGTTGAATGCACGAGTACATTTCGCTTGGCGTTGTGCAGGGCATTTTTTTTACTTTCCACATGGCTCCGCATCGACGTCTCATCTAAATAGGTTGCTTATATTTACAGAATGAGCCAACAATAGCTTAAGCCGTTTGAACAAAAAGGTCCATGTTTAATGAAAAAAAGTTCACGAAACTAAATGAAAAGGTTTAGTGAAATTAGCAAAACTTTAATAGAGCATTGATTTAGTTGTATACATGTTCTCATATCCATATATTTTGTTCTAATGACAAGTAGTGATCTCAAGGTTTTCTGGGTTTTACACAAATCTTTCGTAGTCTGGTTTTGGTAAAGTTTGTACCTTACTTCTCACCACTGTTTCCTGATGGTTTATAGAACAATTACTCCGAGTCGCCCTCTGTCGTTTCAAAGAATAGTACAACGGCGAGCGCGTCAAGTATAAACGCCTCGTCCGTTTGGGTAGGAGCGCACACGCAGTTAGCGTAGGCTTGCGCTGCGGATCCAGGCGAAGGTATAAACAAGGCTTAATGCCACAATATTTCAATGAGCATAACATACACTAATCAAAGTGTATTGAAATCCAACAAGTTGGTTCTGGGTGCTTTCCATGATGACCACTATTTAGTAGCACATGGAGTTGCTGCTAGGCCTGTCATGATAACTACATTGTTTTGGGATATATCGTCCCAGAAATAATTGCGATAAACGATATTATTGTCGTTTAATCGCAACCCTATTATTGTCGTTTATCCTAACCCTAACCCTTATTGTTAAGACTATTTTATGCCACTGAATGTATAATCCTAATATAACAGCATAATAATGCAAGTAGACCTACACGCTTTCAAATGACCTTTTAATTCTTTAGATCATGGAAATTAAGTGTAAAAAATATATTATCCTAAATAAAATTTAATAAATAGTAAATAAACATTTTCCCTTGTGAAACAGCTTTCTGCATAGACATTTATATGTGCACCATAACAGGGGATTGCAGCTTTGAAATCGAATCCATTTGGGCTTATTCTTCCAAACTGTCAGTAGTTGTCAGGAAAACACTATAACGCCTCAAATGGCGCCTTTTTTCACCTGTCGTATAACCACTCTGTATATGAAGGAACAGCCCGAGAACCACTTTCGCCTCCGTCACGGAAAACATACAAGATGACAGCACAATCACATAAAATGTTGGTGACATTCATTATCATGTAAACATTATGGGTGGTACAGTGCATCACAAAAAATTATTGAGATCATGTAGATATATGTAGAATGTAGAATGTTCCAATTCAGTCACTTACGAGGTCCTATTCAAGTTAGGATAATGCCTAAGAAGGCAGCTGCCAATGTATGTTTAGACAGGAAGGCAGCTCACTAGATTTACTTTTTGTTAGACAGTGTTTTTAAAACAAGCTATTTAATAAGTTGTAGGAAAGCTCAGGCTGTATGTTGTGGTATGGCTCATGTATTTAAATGAAGTGTTTGGGGCATGGACCCCTGACTGAATCCCTAAATCCCCAATTTATTCGCTGCAGTCCCAACTGTGACAGATCATTAGGATGCAACAGCATCCCAGCATGTCCTAATTCACTTACCGTGGGCAAAAACAACACTCCATGTGAAATATTCTCCGGAATCTGTGCTAATCTGAATTGGGGTTGGTATACAAGCTGATATTTGGGAAGCTAGGGGCAAGAGCATCTTGAAGGTCAATATATCCTTTCAATATTAATAGGCAAGCACCCTTGGGATTGAGTGAATGATTGCTTGTAGTGGCATGAAGACGTGGTGCTATCTGGTTTTTAATGCCACATTCTTGTCACGATCCTATCAGTACTTTATCTCGCAGCCTTAAAGGGACTTACCTGCCTTGACATGCATGCAAAGGTGTGTTTTCACCCTGGCATTTTGCACCAACCATCGAGTTATTTTGAGACTTTATAAAGCACATTAACCCAGAAAGTAAAAATGAAGAATTGACAAATCTCTACATAATTTTGACACTGACCTGCATCCAGGATGCCCTGAGCCAGAATGGCCCCAAATTTGGCCATCACATCATCATGCTTGTCATTGATCACCTTTGAGTAGAGCTGCCGAAACTGGTTCACCTATGGAAACAAAGAGGCGATGTAGAGCCTTTTCGCTGATATATACAACTTCTGTAGATGGACTACAATCTTTGAGAAATTAAAACTGACCATATTTAATTTCTGGCTCTGGTCTTATGTTACATTCATGACTTGTTATCATTAATTAAAAGATGGTATCTCAAGGATGCGATAAGCTTCTATTGCAATGCTCAATATCAACATGGATTCAAGTGCGAAATTACTTTTACGTCGTAAAATATTGAAGACAGAGGCATACACACAGTTAACTGAAGTCTGTTGTAATTCATAATCTGCGTTCTTTCCCCAAATTTTAAGGCCATGCACATAAAACGTGGCTAGCGTGAATCAAAGTGCGCCCGTAAGGGATATTTAACAAACGATTGCCATTAATACAACTCCAGCTCTTTATTACACCATAAAACAGGGATTTCAAATCAATTTTACTTTCATGTGGCCATAAAATTTGCAGCCCAGTAATAACCATGTGGTAAAATTTAAAGAAAATCACCCCAAGAAACAAGCAAATGTACCGTGACTACACAACCACACTGTAGAAATGATTAGACGAAGTCTGATATTATAAAAGGCCAATATTTATGGCTTTAGGTGCATACTAGAATCTATAATAAACAGTAAAATGACAGACTATAGTTCATTTTCATTGTGTGTAGTCTCCGAATCCCTCCCGATAATTTTGTAGCTTTGTCACATTTTGCTCATTTATATAGATTACATTTACTAATCCCACGAGCCAAATAATTAACCCCAGCAACCCAAAAATCTCACACTCCCCTTACCTTTGGACAGGTGACCTCCGACTGTTGGATCATGATCAGAGCAGAGGCGATCAGAGCACCCTGTCTGACGTAATTCACCGGGTCATTGGTCATGGGCTCCAGGAGATTGATTGCTTCCTGTTGAAGGAAATCATGGAAAGCATATTAAATATGCTTATGGAAAAACAGCAGCATATCCTGACACAGCATGCTGAATGGTTAAACCTAAGCCACAAATTCATCAGATTCCCAAGTATCTAATCATCTTTGAGAATTTGTGGTATCATAATATGGTAACCTGAAAATATAGAAGTGAAGTAGGCATATTCAGATACACAAATCACAGAGAAAGAAAGGCCCAGCATGCACTTTCCATCCCTTTATCTCAGAATGGTTCAGTTGGGTTTGTTTAAGAGGGGTATTTAGTGTCACATTTGATCTTCAGGCCGAAAGTCAAACCATGTTACAGCAAGCACTTTTTGAATTACGACTGCATTCGAAAATAGCAAATTTGGCTCATAGATAACTAAAAGCTAAAGTAACATTACACCACATACAGTATCCCATCGTTATACATATTTGTGCAATTGCATCAGAAGTTGTTTGGAACGATTCACCCAAAATAAAGCACTCATTACCTGCAGCCCAAGGCAGACGGAGCCGAAAAAGGATTGAAACAACTCCACTGGGCATTTTGTGTCGGCAGAAATTATAAATTATATCGCAGTAAAAAGAACCAGGTGTATAAATTACAGACTCGAAGCAGAATTTGTGACCCATTTAAAAGGTCTGACAGATTTGAAAGCGTGGGAGAACTTGGCTCATAGGCCAGCCCGATTTCCTAGCATCACCACAAAATCGCCAATGACTGTATTTGGGCACCTGAGAGGGATTTAGATTAGAGTTATTAGCCTATAAGGTTAAGTGGTCAAGAACAATCTTCAGATTCCATTTTCCAGCTCACCCAACGAGGGATGCGAGTGGTAAAAGGCAAGAACATTATCCAAGGTATACGTTTGAATCTTCTCTCCACTCAAGTGGTAAATGTGCCATCTGTGACTCTTCCACTGGTAATGCAATTAGTCGCAGAACCAACCTGAGCGTATACGAGACCCAATAACATCACCCAGGATTGTTGTAAGATAGTTCAAACATCTCTCTTGGGTCCCAGCTGGCTCACAGACTTAAGAACTTTTTTTTAGCTGTCTAACCTTTAAGTCACATCAGACCTCCAGACTGTGAATAAAATGGTCACAAATGCAACAACAACAAAAATTGTGATGGCTTAAAAAGTTTGTATGCATCTTTAGGATTATGTACAGTGGCTCAGTAGTGCACAACACAACAAAACTTAAAAACAATGAATTGGCTATTTCGTTGTGTCCCGGCTTGCTTCCATTGTGTCGTGGCTTGTTTCCATTGTGTTGTTTAAATTCCGTTGTGTCGTGGCTCGATTCTCGTGTTGTGGCTTGCTTCTGTTGTGTCGTGCTGATTTCGCCATGTTGTGGCTTGTTTCTATTGTGTTGTTTAAATTTTGTTGTGTTATGGCTAGTTTCCGTTGGGTCATGGCTTGCTTCAGCAGGGTCGTGGCTTGTTTCCATTGTGATGTGCCGATTTCGCCGTGTTGTGGCTCGTGACCATTGTGTTTAAATGTAATGTTGTTGTGGCGATTCCGTAGTGTTGTGACGATTTTGTCGCGCTGTGGCCAAATTTTGTTTCATTGTGGTGCGTAGGGCTGTAATCTCCCAGTCGATTAGTCGATTATTGGTCGATACGTTCTGGCTCGACCAAAATTTTGATTGGTCGATTTTTTTCAGCGTTCATTTCATTAGTTTTTGCCGCGTTCATTTCATCAGTTTTGCTGCGCCGCGTTCATTTAATCAGGTGGAAAGCACTAATTGCTAATGGGGGTGTTTTCAGAGCAGCCCTGTTTCACAGGTATCAGTCTGCCTTCAGAACACCCCCATTGTTTCCACTTCTTTTGGATTGGCCCAACCAACTGACGAAGAGAAGTCTCTCGCCGGTCCTTTGTTTTTCATTCCCGCTGGCTCAAACGCACACCCATAGCGGTAAACTTGAGGAACGCCCATCAACATACACATGAGGGGAAGCGTCACAACACCACGCTTCAGTCGTGCCGCAAAAGTGGATCTGTACTGTCCGTTTTGCCGCGTTCATTTAATCAGTTTTGCCGCGCCGCGTTCATTTCAACAGGTGGAAAGCACTAATTGCTAATGGGGGTGTTTTCAGAGCAGCCCTGTTTCACAGGTAACCGTCTGCCTTCAGAACACCCCCATTGTTTTCACTTTTGGATTAGCCCAACCCACTGGAGAAGAGAGACAGATTGAAGAAGGCTAGTTTTCTGTAACTTATATTATTTATTTAATTGTGAGAGCGTTTTTTCTGCTCTTGATCTGGCTTGTTTAATAAATATTCATTTTTTATTAAAGTGGACGTGCCTTTTGTGTTTAAGAGTAAAAGCTTTAAGTTAATAGTCTATTCGTGTCTCAGCCGCGAAGCTGAGCTCAGCTGAGCTCCTAACGTTCGAGCTGCACAGAGCGGCTGAAATTATACTGTCTGTCAGTTATTATAATACATATGACAAAAACAATTGTCTAAATTATGTTGCATATTCCTCAAAAGTTCTTGTGATGATATCTAGTTGACAATAGTACTATATTTTGGGAAGTCATGGGCTATGATATTGCGCAGGTGCACTTGATGCGACGCTGTCAGAGCCACAGACTCGTGTGTCAGACTCATTTCAGTGCAAAATAATCAGCTCAAAAACTATTTAATATACTGCAAATAGCCTACTAGTTTTTTATGTTTATTTATAATTAATTTATGCAGACAACAAGGCTACCAAGTACTGCGCACAGTCCGCAGCTAATTAATTTAACTTTTTTTTTTCTAACGTCATTTTTAGTCGATTTTTAGTCGAAAATTTCAGGACTTCAGTCGACCAAGATTTTCTTTGGTTGATTACAGCCCTAGTGGTGCGTTACCATTGTGTTTCAATTGTCAAATTTGTGGCTTGATTTCGTTGTGTTGTGGCGTGATTTCATCTTGTTGTGGCTTGTTACCATTTTGATTACATTTCGTCATGTTGTGGTGATTGAGTTGTGTTGTGGCTTGTTACCATTGTGTTTAAAATTTCATCAGGTTGTGATTTCGTCGTGTTGTGGCTTGTTTCCGTCGTGGTGTGGCAACATTCCACCGTGTTGTGGCTTGATTTCATCATGTCATGGCTAGTTACCATTGTGTTTAAAGTTCGTTGTTTTGTGGCGATTTCGTCGTGTTGTGGCGATTTCGTCGTGTTGTGGCTTGATTCCGTCGTGTTGTGGCTTGATTTCACCATGTTGTGGCAAGATTTCGTCATGATGTGGCTTGTGACCATTGTGTTTAAATGTAATGTTGTTGTGGCGATTCCGTAGCGTTGTGGCGATTTCGTCGCGTTGTGGCCCAATTTCGTTGCATTGTGGTGCGTTATCATTGTTTCAATTGTCAAATTTGTGACGATTTCGTCGTGTTGTGGCTTGATTTCGTTGTGTTGTGGCATGATTTCATCATGTTGTGGCATGTTACCATTGTGTTTAAATTTCGTTGTTTTGTGGCGCTTTCGTCGTGTTGTGGCGATTTCGTCGTGTTGTGGCTTGATTTCATTATGTTGTGGCTTGATTCCGTCGTGTTGTGGCTTGATTTCATCATGTTGTGGCTTGATTCCGTCGTGTTGTGGCTTGATTTCACCATGTTGTGGCACGATTTCGTCATGTTGTGGCTTGTTACCATTATGTTTAAATTTCGTTGTGTTGTAGCATAATTTCATCATGTTGTGGCACGATTTCGTCATGTTGTGACTTGTTTCCTTCGTGTTGTGGCGCAATTTCATCATGTGGCACAATTTCATCGTGTTGTGGCTTGTTACCATTGTGTTTAAATTCCGTCATGTTGTGGTGATTTTGTTGTGGCCTCATTAAGCTACTTCAACGAAACCGACTGTAAGAGTACAGAGACAGTACCTTGTTACCAGTGCCAGCACAGCAGATGCCCAGAGCCATTGCAGCGCCGCAGCGGACGTGGGGATTGTAGCTCTCAGACAGCAGGGAAACCACACTGGGACATTGTTCTGGAGTCCTGTAGACACAAATATAATAAAAAACACTTGAATGAAAGACCATCAATTTTTCAAACCGGTTTATTTTCTCTGACAGTAATACTTCGGGATCGGGTGCAGGAATGCAAGGCTTTAGTTCTTTGTTCAAAGTTTATGCAAAGGAACTATTAAACTGGTGCACAGGCTGTGTCAAATTGTCGTCCGCTACACAAACGAAGCTAACTCAATAAAACAGTGCAGGGCGGTTATTTCGGTTTCCATTAAATCAAGTATATTTGAAGAATACATGTGTGGTTACAATGAAAAAGACAAAATTGACTTTCCTGTTTTTGTACAAACCTTGGAGCTTCCATTGGTTAAACTACAGTCAAGCTACACTTAGCTATACAACAAGGTAAAAATAACCAATCATGTGATTTTCACAATTCTGCAGTCCGATACAGTCTCATGCTGCATGACAAAAATCACACTATTTGCCTACACATGTCATTTTAGAGAAAATAAATGCCATATTTCCCCCACCCTCCAGTTTTATTTATGTTTTTGTCCTTGAAACATTTCCTGCTTGAGTATGTAAAGCTCCTGTTTAAGTCTTCACTGATGGTATATAGCCTGAAGCCCTAAATGTCAATTTCGGAATAAAATAATCAAATAATAGCTTCTTTTTCCTCATTAAATCCTCAGAGACTCCATTATGACAACACTCACATAACAAAGTCAGTGAAAGAGGAAACTTGTATTAAAGACAATTAGCTGTGCTCATTTACACAAACTATTTTAATTTACAAAAAAACAAATACAATTATAATTTAAGCAATCATCTTAGGGGGGCACCGATAGAAATTCTTTGTGCCAATAACTGAATTGCCAATATTATAAATGTATACTGCTATATACTTGAATGGCCAATATTATAAATGTATACTGCTATATACTTGTATAACTTGAGTGAAATCAAGCATCATAAAACAGCACAAATGAAAGAGGAGTAGCTTTATTTTCTATCATCTTGGCTGACACTAGTATGCTAACAGATATATTATGCAATATTGGGTTAGTTTAAGGTATATTGACAATTAAAGGTCAGTTAAGTTAAGAAAAATCTCATCTGTAATCAATCTGCAAAACCCTTTCCGTGGGAAGCTAATCCACAGTTAAAGACTTGCATATGAATGTCAACTAGCAATAAAAAAGGATTTGGCTTAATCTTTCATCAGGCTGGAATTAACGTGTTGTGCTAGATATCAAGGGTTCTGCCAAACTTGGCAGGCTGGGAAATACAGTTTCAATGTTGATGAAGTTGGGAACCTTCTGTACAAATACAAATCTTAGCCATGGTCTTATGCCTATTCACGAACATTTAGTTCATCTAATCCTGACTAGTCATTTGGGCTTGGAAGCTTCAGTCTCAGATTCAGACGGAAGCTTTATTTGTTTACAAAAGGTTTTCGCTCAGAGATCTAGATTTGCCTTCAATATGTTGTGGTATTTATTAATAACCACTTGCCAATTCGATTTTTTTTTTAAAGTGGCACCATCAAGTGGGTTTGAAGAGGAATCGGCATCAAGAGGAAAAGAAGCTCAAATGTGCATGTGACGTGCGAGAGCCAATGAGGTCTGTTTAAGCACATCACATGCATGTTTAAACTTCTGTGTTCCGCATATTTGTCGCGCATGTTTGTAACAAATCACTCAAAAAAGTCAAAGTTGCGTCTCACTTCAGACTTGACTGACAGACTGGCATTCTGACACCACGAACTTCATGCTTTCTAACTTTAAATCCACTTTTTGCTGCAATTACTCTGCTTAAATTAATATCAGTAGTCCCGTAACTTTATTAGTTAGGCTAGTAGTTTTTGCTGTGGCATTAAAGCAGTGTTGGGTGTAAGAAATTAAATGACTCTACTTTTTCAAGAGAAAAGTCATTAAATTAAAGTAAGGGATAATTTTCTGTAATTTAATCAGTTACTTCGGATGTAATTGCATTTAATACTTTATAGAATATAGAACTATTATATATAAAACAATAGTGGATTTAACATTAAAATTTTACCTGTAATGTTAAAATTTATGTTTTAAATGTTTATATATAATGTATTATACAGAGTACCAGTCAAAAGTTTGGAAACATTATTTTTAATGTTTTTGAAAAGTCTCTTCTACTCATCAACCCTGCATTTATTTGATCAAAAATACAGAAAACAATATTGTGAAATATTAGAATTCAAAATTATGGTTTTCGATTTTAATATACTTTAAAAAATAATTTATTTGTGTGATCAAAGCTAGATTTCCAGCATTACTCCAGTCTTCAAAGTCGCATGATCCTTCAGATATAATTTTAATATGATGATTTATAATCAATTTTGGAAACGGTTTGCTGTTTGATATTTTTGTTTAGCCTGTGATACTATTTTCAAGATTCTTTGATGAATAAAAGTTAAAAATAACAGCATTTATTTAAAATAGTAAAGATTTATATTGTTAGAAAAGATTCCTATCACTTTTTATCTATTTAACACATCCCTGCTGAATCAAAGTATTAAATTAATTATTTAAAAGTATCAAAAAAGAAAAACATGACTGAACCCAAACTTGTGTTTTGTATACTTTGTATCTTGTTACAAAAGATTTCTATTTTAAATAAATGCTGTTTATTTTTTTAAGTTTAATTCAAAGAATCCTGAAAAAAGTATCACAGATTATGAAAAAAAATATTAAGCAGCAACCTGTTCCAACATTGATAATAAATCATCATATTAAAATGATTTCTGAAGGATTATGTGACACTGAAGTCTGGAGTAATGATGCTGAAAACTCACCTTTGATCACAGGAATAAATTACACTTTAAAACTATATTAAAACATTATTTTACATTGTAATAATATTTTACAATATTACATCTGCATTTGTGATCAAATAAATGCAGGCTTGATGAGCATAACATCAAAAACATTAAAAATTGACTGGTACTGTATATATAAAATTCCTTCATAAAGAACTGCTTTGTCTTACTTGGCAAACACAATCAGCCTTAACAGACTATTAAATCTTCAGCTAAAAGCTCCCTCCTCAATTTGTTTTGTCTGATTTAAGTTTTTTCTTGTTAACTTTTATAAACAAAAGCCAAAGCATGACACACTCCAGAAGTCGGAGGCGTACATGGTTCAAGAGTTTCTCTTTGCCAGACGTGATCCAACGCACCAGCAAAATGAACAAACAAAAGGGAGTTCCGCTGAAAAAAATAAAGTAGTTCTTGACTAGTTTATCATCAAAGCATAAAATTCAGGTTTTATGAGCTGTTATTCTTTTGCCTTTAAACAAGCAATTAAAGACATTTTTTGCATTAACTTTACACACACACACAAAATACAAAGATCTTAACTTTTTGATCTAATGGCTTAAACCATTCAGATGTCTTCAAAAATCAATTTTGAGCATCAATGCGGATGCATGAATTTCAAAAGAAATATATTGTTTTTGAAGTGGGCAAAATGGAGCTGAAAATGAACACAAAGCAGCCAACAAGTGTTAATGCACACATACAAAGTAATGGCAACATATGTTTTCCCATTAACTCAAAAGTAATTAACCAATTTCAGCTTAATTTTTTTATTACACAAGTTTAACTCCATTTTAAGTCAGTTTAATAAAATATAAAGAGCTGAACAAATTTTGAAAGTCTAAGTTGAAGTAGTTGGAATTTCTCTACCATGCAGAAACTCATTTAATGGTTTAAATAAAAGAATCCCAGGATGCACGTTATTTAAACAGTTTTATGGTCACTACATAATTCTCATACTTACATTTAAGCCATTTTCAAAATGATGACTTTACTTTTAGTCATAAGCAGTAGGTGTGTTTGATTGGTAGTGTGTGCAACATACACACATACTTAGGACGTTTTCTGTTGTTGCTTTCAATAACCAGTTTCAACCTCCAACTTCCTCCAAGGTGAGAAAGGTCATTTAATGCAGAAGTCCTCAATCGCTCTTAAAATACGACAGATCACCCATTGAACCAACTCCTTAGTATTCACAAGGTGTTAAGGACAATCCCGCCCAATATGGACAGAGACCTGAAGAATATTAGCTTGGGCGTTTCAAGGTTCAAGTATGGAGGTCAATACTCAATGGGCTTTAGATTTTTTTTCTTCTAAAAAATGCAACGCAATTTTTGACAAATTATGAAAAGCAAGCAGCTGGGATGTGCAAAACCACTTTTTAAAATGGTCTAGTTGACTACACAGGGATAAAATAATAAGCTAGTCACACTGCGGTATAAGACTATGAATGACAAATATAAATAACAGCTCCGCTGCATTGAAGAAAATGACCCCCCAGGATCACCGGACCCACCCCGGAGTTGACACATTCATCTGTTTCTCCAGGTTTAACTCGTGAGAGAGGGAGAGAGAGAGAGGGAGGGAGAAGCAGAGCAATTCAGTAAACAGAGACACAATGAGAGAGGAAGGGTTAGAGGACGTATGGAAGTTTTAGACCGGGGATCACGATAGGTGATGCGGAGAAGATCTGGGGATTCGTCCAGCTCCTCAAGAACGAGGAAATTCCTCAGCATGAAACCGAAAACCGAGATGATATCTGGATCTTTTCCCACAAAGAATTTGGACAACCTAATGTTTTGTTTGTACTTTTTTTGGGTGTGCATATAAAAAGGCAATAAGTCACAATCTGAGGGACGTTTTGTGCACTTGCTTCACTTGCTTAAAAGATAAATACAACAATGAATAATACGGAATTAAGATAGTGAATAGAGGAAACCCAGTGTTGAGTTCAAGGTAAGTAGCAGAAATCATATTCACAATTTTTCTTCTCCATAATGGGAAAAATGTAATCTATTTAAAAAAGTGTTAAATTTAGAATATAGTTAAGTATTGTAAATGTTTATGGGTGAATTCTGAAAAAAAGTAAATTTCAAACAGTGAATAGAGTTTGAAAGGGAAAATATAAGAGTCTACTTTCACACAACTTCTAAAATCAAATCTAACTTTAAGGTACATGTTCTACAAGTTTATATTTTATTTGTATAACTTAATATATAACAGAAAACAGATTGTAATATACAAGATAAATAACATTACACAACATTTGTTTGTCTGCATTTCATAATACACATTACATAATGTTATGCCAGAAGGAACCATTTCTAAATTATAATGCAATTATGAAACCCTAATTATTCTGAAAACATGAGCATTGTTTATGAAGTCATCTGCCTCGACTGATTGAGCTAGATAGGAAAACAAATGACTCCATATGGTCAACATTCACAGATCATTACTGATAGCTACTTCCTTGCTTAATTACAAACATGGTCTGGAACACGTACTGCTAACCACATGACAAGAATATTGTATTTATTATGTGTCGGTTCGAGACAGATAATGTGTTTTTTTTTTTTACTGTTTAAATGTTTATATTTCCAGGAGTGTAAAAGCACAGAGACCGAACAAAGATGGGCAATACCTCGTCTACCATGTGACTCTGGTTCCATCTGGAGATAATAATTTGGAGGGGAATACTTTGGAAACTTAATAAATTGGATTTTTGCAAGAAAACAGAAGTGCATCAATTGAATTGAACACCACCACCCTCTGATCGGAGGGAGTCTGTGACAATGCTGGACGAGCCCACGGAAAAAACAAAAGCTCAATTTTACGAAGCAGAATGGATAACCAAACAGGGAACGAGGAACCCCTCCGTTGGGCTGCACTGCTCATTCTTCTGGTCATCTTTCCCACCATTGGTGGAAACATCCTGGTCATTCTGGCAGTGTCACTGGAGAGAAAACTCCAGAATGCGACTAACTTCTTCCTGATGTCTCTGGCTGTGGCCGATCTACTGGTGGGATTGCTAGTGATGCCCATTGCTCTAGTGACTGTGCTTTTCCGTAAGTAATCTTAACTTTGATTGTAGAACTTAATGGCAAATTCTTGGCGGTTCCATAAGGGTTGTATGACAGTGCAAGTTCAAACCCAGACTTTTTTTGTATATCCTGCAGTGAAACTAGTTTCTCAGTGTAACACTAAAACCATATTAAACAGAATGATAAAGACCATGTTTCATTTCCTGACAGTCATAAAAACATGTCTCGCAACTTTCAAACTATACAACATCTGCCAAGCTTCTACTACTGTCATTCTTATGCCAGCTTGTCTTTCAGTTCCAATGCCAGAACACTCCAGTCGGTCCATTATTCTTCATTAAATGGATTTGATGACATTTATTACTTCATTTGCCGCACCTGGTCTTCACACATTAAAGCTTAAGGTGAACCAGAACTTTGCTGGCTTGATCGCAATTCGGGATAGTTTGCCCAAAAATTCTTGTCAACAAATCTGAATGACTTGTGTCTATGAGACAAAAGAATTTAACGTTTTTTGTCCATAGAAAGAAAGTCAAAGTGGTCCAAATTTTAGAACGATATACAGTCAAACCAAAATTTATTCAGACACCTTCAAAATTCTCACATCACAGTTTGTTCGCTATAGTTTAGAAAATGGTAATAAAATATGACGGAATCAGAGTTTAACTGTCAGAACAAATTTATCTTGATAATGTAATTTACCTTTGATAGAAAGGGATGTAATGGATTACAATCAACCAATCAGCTGATAAATTTAAGTACACAATTAGATAATACAAATTTAGGTCAACCAATGACCAAGCAATGCTTCATTTTGTTCAGTCTGTGCTGTGAAATTCACATTAGCAATTAAAGAAAAAACACTGAAGCAAAACATGGTCAGGTCAAAGTGTCTGAATAATTTGTCTCCCAAATTGATAACAAATTCCACTGTATGAAGAATTTTTGGGTATAATATGTCAGTATACTTTATTTTGCTATCCTCACTTACATAAATTAACTATAGTGTCCAGCACCCACTTATGGGTGTTTGAATCATATTTGGCTTGACTATAGGTCAAAAAATATGGCAGAAATTTCATTTTTTGCATGAACTATCCCTTTAACTCCAGTCATCTGTCAGTCAAACACTTTGTATGAGAGGTTGGGGAGGAAACAGAACCCAAAACATAAAGATAAAGAGGCTTTCATTTGATGAAACATGTTCCTTTGAGGTTTCAGTAGTTGAGTTAAACCAAAGCTTGAAGACATGACAAAATTGAGGAGTCCCCAAGGACCATAAGGATAGGAAAAGGAGCAATAGGACAATTTCTAAAGGTGTTTCACACAAAGAGAACCATGTGTGAATGCAGAAGTAAAGAAAAAGACCAAGCCAAACAGCTGAAGCTTACCAGAAGTCATGCACACTGACAGGCAATTAAGTTGAATTACCTTAGGGTACAATAATACATTGTGTTTGAGTGCAACAACTTATTGACCAAGACAGCAGAAAAAGACAGCGGTAACTCTAGACGTTAATTCTCAAGATAATAACTTGCGATTAAATGTAATCATACAAATAAAAGTAACCTTTACCAATTGGAGTAACTTAAAGGTTTCAGTCCTGAGGAGATGTGCTCGCTCAAACAGTAAAACCAATGTTCTACCAAAAGGCACCACATTCACATCTGTGGACCAGGTGAAGACAGGAACTGAAGTTAAAGCCATTAAAAAAGCAACGACTGAACACTGTGAAAATCTACACAGCGCTTGATAAAGGGCTAAAAAACAAGAGCCTATCCTTGAGAGCACACCACAAATGTATTCCTTTGAAAAAGAGAGAAATATTTACACGAGGAAGTTGAGACTTGGCAGTGCAAACCTAAAGTGTGGTAGAGCAGAGCGTCTCTTTATTTAGCTTTCAAGAAGAGAGGACACACTTACCTGACAGTCTATATGGGAACTAGGGCCGGACGATGTAGAGAATAATATGTCCAAGTAGATTTTGTAGGGAACATAACATTTTTTGAATATTGTGAATATTGCAATAATTTTATGCATTATTAATTTAAGTTTCCTAAAGACTAGGGCTGCCCCCAACTAAACAGTTTACTAGTTGACTAGTAGTCATTTCACTTAAGCTAATAGTCAACTAAATTGCACTATTATAATATTTCATTCATTACTTAACTGTATACTGTGGTGTGGGTGTAATATATATATATGTAATATATATATATATATATATATATATATATATATATATATATATATATATATATATATATATATATATATATATATATATATATATATATATATTTTATGTAAGGAGTAATTGACGACGGGCCATTCAATTATTAGAATGATAATAGACTCCGCTTCGCGTCGTGACCGCATCACCACCTCGGGTGTGCATTATCATTCTAATAATTGAACGGCCCGAAGTCAATTATTCCGCTTATACTACGGTTACCACACCTCAAGACATCGATCCGATTATATATTTAATGGGATTCGTCCGGTTTTTGTACTTAAATCGCTATTGTGAGTAGGACTATTTCTTCCGCGTCTCATCCAACAGCTCTTTTGCTAGTTCCGAAACGTCATTTTAAAGCTGTTAACGAAGGCTTGAGCCGTTGATAGCATTCTACTGCAGTTATTAATAAAGTTATTAGAAAGAGAATGAGAGCGAGAGAGAGCGAGATAGAGCGAGAGAAAAAGAGCGAGAGAAAAAGAGCGCTTGTGTGAATTAGGCTATCTCTGTGCGTCTCTAAACAGCGCTGTTATTACCTCGCTAGTGAAAAAATGTCACGTGTAGCCTTTAAGTTGCTCCACTATATAGGCTAACTGATCAAATCGTCAGGGCAGCGCTGACACCTTTTTGTGCAAACTGTAGTGCGTGTGCGAGCATGTGTGATTTCAGTAATGAGACAGAAAAGCTTCCCTTTGTTGTTTTTCATCTGGACTGTCTAATACTGCTGCCGCCCAGTTTTTGAACGTGTTATATTCACTGTAAAAATTAAGATTTACTTTAGGAAAATCGTCTGTCATATTGTTGTTTTTTAGTCCTGTAATTTCCGTTATTACAGTTAACTATGCAAAGTGATATGGAACTGTAATGCGGTCAAGAGAGCTGCCTGGAACTACGTTCTCTGTGCATCTCCCAGAAAATAATTGCACACCTCAGAACGTTCATCAGCCAATCAGATTCAAGCATTCAACGGCCCCGTAGTATAAATATATGTAATGTGTAACGTAATATATGTAACATTGCTAGCTTGTTCTGCATTACAGCGCATGCATTTCCACTTATAGACAGAAATAATTTGAGAGTATTTGTGTTTGAATTGGAATTGGTTCATTTAAAAGTAGACATTTTAAGCTTTTTATAGACACAGAATATGCCTGAGAGGCAAGTCTATGCTTGTATGAGTATGTTTCGGTTCATTTTTGTGATTGAGATGTAGAAAGCTCATTGTTTGTTTTCTTTATTTAAAATACATTTATTTAAGTTATTTTCACTGTTGTCAGGAACAAATGCAAGTGATCTCCGCATGAACGTTTGGATACGTGTCAAATAATAGCACACATTTCTCTGTTAACGTTAGAGCGAGCGGCCATGTAAAGAGGCTAAATGTTACGCTACCACTCGCATGTTTCAAATGATAAGCCATATTTGAGGTCAGTGAATGATAGACAAACATTTGGATTTCCTGCCCGACACATGTACCAGCCGTTAACCATCTGTCTGTGACGGACTGCGTGATTTGCCACTTCCTGTGGAGTTTTTTTCTGCAACTAACCGACTGAAATATGGTTGAATAACCCTCTTCTAGTTGACTAATGTTTAGTCGACTATTAGGGGGCAGCCCTGCTAATGATAGTATCAAGATTCGACAAAACTGATTCAATGGTTTGCTAGAGCCATCCCCCAGTTTACAGGAGTTTTTATGTGGTAGTGTTTTACATATTAAAGTGTTTTGGAGCATAGAACTCTGGTAAAATGTTTAATTTATTGTTATTTTAGCACATAATTTAACATGTAATTGTTTTTATTAATGTAGTTATTAGGGTGTTGTCACAATAGCTACATTTTTAATGTTGATTGTCGATAAATGTAGTCATGTATGAAGCATAGCTCAAACAGAAGCCACTATCAAACATTATCATGTCATGAAAATTCACCTTTTTTAAGTACGTAATAGATTGTTTATCACACGATTTTTCGTCCACGAAACTTCATACCACATGGTAGAACTCCTCATTCTAAGCAACTTTGCCTCTAGGACCGCCGCTGTCAATCGAATCGTTCGGAGATTGGAAAAAAATCAACTTGTGCGAAATAGTGCTAGGTTTTTGGCTCATCCATAAACTTTAAAAACCATATATTTCCTATAGTGAAATTTCCTGTATTGGCTGTAAATTGTGTTTTCCATCTATGATCGCGATCGTTACAGGCTTGCCAATTAAAACATAATACCTTTTTACAAATGTGCTTAAAAGGCCTTAAAGTGCTTGAACCCTGATAATTGCTGCTCACAGCTATATTTAGATTTGAATCCTTTGCGCAACAATAGCCATTTGGTTAAAAGAGGTTTATGCCGAAAAATACAGAATAGTAATGCATGTTATACATTTGTTTTCAATTCAGATCCAAAGCAACTGGGAAAACATGCTAGATTCAGAAAGCTGCCCAGCTGGCAATAATGTACCCTCAAAGGAGCTTCTACGAAGGTCTGTTTAATAAAGAGGGGTGATCTAGTCTAATGCCAGTTTTCAACATCTGGTTAAGGGCTATCCAAACCGTGGAGGTCTGCTAATAAACCACAAGTTTGGAGATACACTGTAGTTTAGGTCCATCCAAGCAAAAAAATGTTTGAAAATGTATACCCAAAAGAGCTTTTGCGAAATGCAGCGTTGTTCAACTCATCCAGGTTTATTAGTAGTTTTATAGTTAACTTTAAGAATGTTACTAAATTTAGCAGCTCTTTATCACTTCTTGTCACGAGGGTAATATGGCATGAGTTTATTTAAAGACAAACTGAAAAACTGGCAACATGAAAACAATCGTATTTAAAGGCTTTAGACAATATCATCTGTAAGTGCAATGGGATGAAGATCAACTCAATTATCCACCATTTCATGTCTGTCAGTGAGGAAAATAAACAGCATCACTGAAGAGCTTGATAATAGGCCAAAAGCCCCCGAGAGTTTAATCCCATGAACTGTTTTTTGTTAAACTCAAGCTTGTATCAATTTATTTAATAATGTTAAGATCCACTAAATGCAAGATGAGATGCAAAGGCTGTGATACATTTAAAATAATGCATTTCTAATGTTCATGTCCAAACATTTTAAACAAATGAAAACCAGTCTGTGTCATCCATAAACAACGGTCATCTAAAAGTATTGGCAAAAACATTTTGTATTGTCATAATAACAAAAAAACTATTCAAATGACTAGTAGCACTACATCTGTGATGTAAAATAATCATAATAATATTAGGCTTATTCTGCATGGGTGACTGAAGAGAAAAAAGCAGTCAATACTACTTTTGAAACTTTGAGAGAGCAGGTTAGGGCTGGATGTCTCCAGAAACACAACATAGCTTTTGTCAAGTTATGCATGAAATGGTGTTGAGATGAGAAGTGTTTGTGTTATATAGTCAAGTCAAGTCAACTTTATGTCTATAGCGCTTTTCACAACACGGATTGCTTCAAAGCAGCTTAACAGTGATGATAGGAAATTCTTTTTGTTTTATATGAAAAGCTAAAGTAAGTTTTTTAATTATTAATTTCTGTTGTAAAAACTGATTTCAAAATGTAAAAACACATGTAAAAATATATTGCACAAAATGAAAACAATAATTTAAATATTATTATTATTATTATTATTATTATTATTATAAGTGTGAATCAAAAAAAAAATGCATTAAAAAAGAAAACACGAGTTCATCTCTTAAATGTCTTAGTGTGTGTTTTGGGCATAATTTAGACTTTTTTTCTCTCATAATTAGGACTTTTAAATCATAATTTAGATTTCTAAGTCATCATTTTTAAAGTCCTAATTTCAACTGTTCATCTCACTGATTTAGCATGGCATATTTTTTACTTTTAATCTAATAATGAGGACTTTTAAAATCATATCTTCAACATGTTATCTCTTAATTATGACTATGATAATTGAAATTAACTGATCAGTTATATAGTTGAATATTTAGTGTCCCCAATATAACAAAAGTGCTTTATATTCTCTTCATATTTCAGACTCCAGATGGCCCCTTGCAGACTTCCTGTGCCCTATCTGGCTGTTTCTGGATGTCTTGTTCTCAACTGCATCCATCATGCACCTGTGCGCCATCTCCCTCGACCGCTACATAGCGATCAAGAAACCAATCCAGCACAGCCAGTTCAAGTCCAGAGCTAAAGCGTTGGCTAAAATCGCACTTGTCTGGCTAATCTCTATAGGTATGTCAAAATGCAAGCTGAAAAGACACCGACTTACATATTACATGGAATCCAGATCAGTTTTTTGTTTTACAACATGTATGAATGCATCATTTATGAACAATTACAAATACTTCTTTAAATACCTATTCATATCTACTTTAAAACAAAAGAAAATGTAGGGAATTGCATTAATGCAATTGCCACAACTTTCTCTCAGAAGAAGAGGCGGCTTATGCGGTTTCAAATGGGAACAAGCTCAAATCTAGAGTTTCATTACCTACATTTAATAAAATGTAAAACTATAGCTTTATACAAACTGTGGCGAAACCCAGTCCTTATTCTTCACACGATCAATGATCTCAACACTCGTTGTCTCTGGAAAAATCGCATATGCATAAATTTCCTTTATCGCATGTCACTGGCAGACCAGCAAACTTCCATTTATACAAGCAATATTGGCTTGTGGGGGTGAAATGAAAGTAAACACCTCGAAATTTCTGCTTGTTAACATCAGTACAGACGATTATTTGGATGTGTTGTTTGAACAAGCTCAACGCATGGTTCTGGAATCATGAAGCTGTCTCACCACCATGAAAGGCAGGCCATGTGCTTTGTCACTTCAACACTGACCATGAACAACATCCCTGTGTACTCCTGGGAACAATTTCACAAATCTCACATTTGACAAAGCAGTCTTACTGAGAAAAAACAGGAGCTCATGGTTATGGATACTTCATGTAAAAGTCCAAGATTATTATTATTATTACAAGCTATTATTAGTAATAACTGGCAATTTTATAATTTTTTACACAATATCAAGAGAGGCATCTCATGCTGTTTCTGATTGTACTGCCCTATGAGTTTTGCATTTAAAAGGGGACCTATTATGCCCCTTTTTATGTAAAATAAGTCTCAGGTGTCTCCAGAATGTGCCTAAACGTTCAGCTCAAAATACCACACAGATCATTTATTATACCATGTTGTAAATGCCTATTTTTGAGTGGAAGGAAAAACATGCTGTTTTTGAGCATGTCTCTTTAAATGCAAATGAGCTGCTGATCCGCCCCTGCTTATGATTTATGGGGATTAAAAAAGAGGAGTAGGTGGATTTTTACCATTATAGACCACACTGGCGACACAAATTTATGTTCAAACATGTAAAAGAGAATTTTGCATAATAGGTCCCCTTTAAAAAAGAGGGTTGTTCTGAGACCAGTGTTCTGCTTCATAAGTCACATTAGTTGTTTTTAGAGCACAGTCTATGTGAACATCTCTTAAGAAACTAATCAGATGAACACCACACAAGCTGAACCGTTCAAGGCTTCTGCAAAACCAGTTAATCAACTAGTTGTTCTGGCAAACCAATTAAACTTTTTTTTTAAACAAAAATGTATCTGCCAAAGCACAAAATTATTTGGTGAGAAGGAGCTTACATAGGGAATGATTGACTATGCAATAACCAAGTCCAGGGGTGTCCAATCTTGCTCAACCTTGCCAGTGTTGTAGTCGAGACCAGCTCATTCAGGTCTGAGCCCAGGCCGAAACCAGAGTGGGTTGAATCATGTCATGACAGAGACCAAAAGAGTCGAGTGCAAGTCAAGACAGAGACTTGAAGAGGGTCTGAACATTTCAGACAATGTAAATATGCTTTTCTTGAGCTGAATGAAGTGAATTCAACCTCCTCCAACACACCTGCCTAGAAGTTTCAAGTAATCCCAAAGGCCATGATTAGGTGTTTATTTCAACTGGCTTGATCATTTTAATGTTTTATTTAAACCTATTCTCTCAAATTAACAATTATTCTTTCTTCATCAGGTATTGCAATACCTATTCCAATCAAAGGGCTACAAGTCTTCGATCATCCAAACAACGTCACCTTCAACAGCAACCACACCTGTTTGTTATCACCAGAGGGCTTTGGGGACTTCAAGGTGTATGGGTCTTTGACGGCTTTCTTTATACCCCTTACAATTATGATGATCATCTACTTGCTGACAATCCAAGTACTGCGCAAGAAGGCCGATCTTTTGAGATCGGGAGCTACAAGGCCCACCATTTCCACTGTCTTCCAGCAGGAATTTCCAGCTCTCTCTTCACCTGAGAAAGTGGCCATTGCAAATGGAATAAAAAGGGAGCGAACACAGAACTCAGTGGATGAGTTTCCTCTACGTAGGATGTCCACCATAGGGAGGAGGTCCATGCAGAACTTAACCAATGAACAAAGGGCATCAAAGGTTCTGGGAATTGTATTCATGTTGTTTGTTGTGATGTGGTGTCCTTTCTTCATTACTAACGTGACCTCTGTACTCTGTCAAGGGTGCAACAGTAATCTAGTGGAGCAATTGTTGGATATCTTTCAATGGGTGGGATATGTTTCATCGGGGATCAACCCTCTGGTTTATACGCTGTTCAATAGGACGTTCAGGCAGGCCTTTAGGCGCTACATCACCTGTAACTACAGACCAGTGAGGACTCCAAAACTGCAACGGAGAAGCAGAATTTCTTTTCGTTCATCAGTGACTGAAAACTCAAAACGGTTTATGAAACATGGTATGAAAAACGGCATCAGCCCTGTAAGCTATCAAAGTCCTCTCCGGCGTCGACCCACGCATCTGCAGACCTCTGCAAACATCACGCTAGACGCGTTGCTCCTGCCAGAGAATGAAGACTGCAAACCTGACGAACTCGTAAGCCACGTGTAGTATATCTGACACACTTCAGACAAGACTAGAGACGTGCCATTGTGTTTCAGTGGCATAAAAAAAAAGACAAGTCCTCATGGGAACCAATAAGATATGGTCAAAAAGAAGTTCAACAAGGCCATTTAAAGTTGTCATGGGTTTGTTCTGCATTGCAGCCAATACAATACTCCATCTTAAAGCCTTGGCTTGGGGGATATATTGGCACATAAGATGAATGTTTAAGAACGACAACACAGCTTTTGCGTGTGAAAATAATGGGCAGCTTAATAATTGGTGGTACTGTGAAAATAAACAGTACTTGGGGACAAGAGAGGAACATCCCAAATTTGGTTGACAGGGTCTACAATGTGAAGCCAAAAATAAGACACCTTCTTGAGAAATATAAGCACAAGTAGTTCGTTTAAGTCACACCTCCACTTACCTTCTGTATACAAGGAAAAATAAACGCCTTACCGAATTTTGGCAGGGCTTCTTTATTTCTGTAGACTGTTCTTGAATCAAAAATAAGTGCTTTTGTAAATGTATGAAAGAATTATCTGTAGATACTGACATTTTTCATGATTCTTGGAAGTATTGCCAAATAAACCTTTTCTCCAGACAAATAGCAGACATTATGGTTTCATTGTGAATTATAAAAATAATTTTTCTTGCATACTGAATATGCAAAACTAAGAAAGACAGAGTTGAGCTAATGTAGCAGTCCAGTCATTTACGCCTTCATCACCCGGGTGTTGATAGTGCGTGAGCCAGCCCATTCCTGAACAGCACACATTGCTATTACAAAGATAACGGTGTGTGTTTGTGTGCGTGTGTGCAAATATAGAGTTCTTGAATGGACAAATTCACACAAAAAATATGTCAACATGCCCGTCTTGACGAGTAATCCTAGGACACATTGTAGGATATGTCTTAAGTAAAACGTAAACAGTGGAGAAAGACTTGTGTTCATGTGTAACAGTGTGTACTGAATCCATGCATTATTTCTTAAAGGGAAAGAAGCCTTTTGTTTTGTCTGTGTTTTTAAACAACAAATGACAAAGAAATATCTCACAGATCTTCACGGAATAGATTTTGTAACTTCAATAATGATTAATCTTTATTTAATTTATACAGTGAAGATTATAATATGCAATGTTATTTTATATTTGATTACTTTATTATATTTCTGTACCTAAAAACTACTGTTATACCTGAAAACCAGGTTTGCATCTTTGCTCTATTGTATGCATTTGCGCTGTTGCTTGAGTTCGAACCATACTGAAACAGTGACCCTAAAACTGTGATAAAAACCGAACCTTGAGTTTACCTAATGTTTACCGTTTATAATTGCACACACACACACAAAAAAACATCCATCTATGATGAAAGGGGTAAAAAAGGTGACAAGTTTGCACCCCTGATGATGCCACTAAAAACATTCAACATGTTCCACGGTTATATTCTCATAGTGAGAATATTCTACTTGCATTTGTAGCAAGAGATCCATCAACACCCACAAAACTGTTTAGCGTGATTTGGATGTGCAAGAGTTTGCAGGATAGACGACAGAAATCTGTTGAATTGCTGCAGATCTAAACACAGGAAGGATTCACATAGTATTTTTTGTTTAACTGACAGTTGATCATGGGAATATCGCATGGCCTTTTTAGGGCTTAAAATAGTACACCAGTTCTACTTGGCCCAGAACCCTAGAGGCGTCTGAGGGGGAACTTACTGCCACCAATAAAAAAGACGATGCAAAATAAAAAAAAAATAGATGTATATGGGATCTACCATATGTCTAAAGGTGTAACATGATCAAAATATGTGCTTGAGAAAAAAAATAGTTGGGATCTATGCTAATTAAAAAGGTATTTTTGTCTTGAAAGTACTGATACATTTAGATCGATCAATGATCAATGCTGCCTAGCTGACTATTTCAAGAATTCAGAATTCATCGACGTTCAGATGTTTTGAATGGAAGAACGTGTATTAGTGTGTAGTGGACATGACCCCCAAACTAATTAAACAGAGCTTTTAAGATTGACTACCTGACTTTGAAAACATGCATTTCAAACATGCATTTCTCTATTATAAATGAGGACCCATTTATGGTTGAATTACTGCTTAAGAATATGGCAGAATTCTGTTGATCTGAAGACAGACTCAATGCAGAAACACTAAGTAGGAGCAAAGGAGGACAGCAAAATGTGGGCACACTCTCACTGACAAATCAAGTGCCACAGGCCCCGATAGGAGGAAGTGATCGATCTCGTAATGGGATCACAATCAACTGCCGGCAGCAAGCACTTCAGCAGACACTCCAAACACATTTGGAAAGCGCAGCAGAGGAATGGGCGGAATCTCGTCTGTGTATACATTAAGGGCTGATACATCAGTTACTGGCAAGCATTCTGAGAGCGGCTCATCCCAACACTCGTCTGTTTATAATGGAGCGCAGGACGAGACGACAGGGAGCGCTGGTGACAGAAAAGACAGGTGAGGATAGACAGCACCATACCTGAACATGATGAATCCGATGGACTCGACAGCAGCCCTCCGAACATCATCGTTCACGTCACTCACCTGGCAGGAAGAGGGGTGAGACATCAAACAAGTGCATTCGGACAAAATATTAAACTCACTAATCTTAAAGAGAAAGAAAAAAAAAAAAGAAAAAAAAAATCGATGTCATAATTAACTAAACACATTAATTTGGTTTGATAGGATATTGCCAAATTTAATGATTAATTATCAGGTTCTCACATTTCAAAATTCCAACCTGTTAGTCTTTTTGTCCTCATGCAAGCAAACGCTCAATCCCTTACTGAGCAACGGCTAAATTTAGCTCTGTTTGGCATGCAGGTTATTTTCTTGCCATTGTATAAACAATCAAGTGATAAAGTTGAAGGGCCTGAGCTTTACCAGAGCCTAAATCTAAAAGAAATACTTAAATTACAACACTAGCATATTCATTAGAGGTGGGCGATATACCGGTAGACACGATTAACCGGTAGAGGTTTTGGACTGCCGTCTCTACCGCGGTTACGTTCATGCAATGTTTCTGTGCTGTGCAGACACGAAAGCTTATCGTTTACGTGCGTTTTTAAGCATTGCAGTTTAAAAACAAGTTATTTTAAAGCGTTGAAGCAAAATTAGTTAACTAATTTCAGTACATGCGCGCTCTCTCTCTGCTCATAAAGTGCATGAGAACTGAACGGAGTGCTTTTTGCCACTTAATTGAGCTTGAACAGTTAAATACCCATACAAAGACTAGGGGTGGGAATCACAAGGTACCTCACGATACGATACACGGCTCACAATACCGGTAATATTGCGACACAGCAATTCTGCGATAATCAATATATTGCTAGACAACTCTATGATGATACATCACAATATCTGTCTATGAAAACAAAATCCCAGTGAAAAGGTTAAGTGCAGGTTTTCCAGACTTAAAGGAACACGCCGACTTTTTGGGACTTTAGCTTATTCACCGTATCCCCCAGAGTTAGTCCATACATACCATTCTTAAGAGTATTAAAAACATTCAGACACTACAATCAAAAAAAAGAACATGACTGCTCAATAGAGTGTGAACCGAACGAAAGCCGTAACACAAACGCAGCAGGAGTCAGATTCCATTCATCACGAGAGCTGACAAACAAGATGATTGCAGAAGATTTGGTTTCAAAGCGAAATGTTGCCCCCGATACAACGATATATTGTCCTGTCTATATTTTGCCCCACCACTAGTAAAGACTGCATTGTTTTTTATACATTTGATTAATTTATACATTTTATGTAGCATTTCTAGTGCTTGAGGTTTTTCAGGTAGGCTATATGTCTTTGAACTAAAAAGAAAAACTACAATAGAACAGTTTACTTGTCTTCAGTAAGCTTGAGAGTTTTTAGGCTAGTATTAGTTTTTTGAATGATATTGAAAAATGGTGACAAGAATTATGAAATGTTAATGGTATCAAAAATTGATATCAAACTTAAAGCAAAAATTACTCATATCGTGATTTAAGATTTTGGTCATATTGCCCAGCCCTAATTTTCATGTTTTAAAGTTACAGAGAACAGGAAACGGAAACACTACAAGCTCTTTTGATGCAAGTACAACAGTGTATGGAAATGTCGCCACCTGCAGGAAATGCAGGAGAGACATCTTAAGTTTTACTTTAATTACTTGAAATCTTTAAACCATATGAAACATGTCCTAAATAAATATCATATACCTAAATATGTTTTTTTTTATGAAAACAAATTCTCAAAATACTGACTTGTTTGGTAATATCTAATTAAGATATTCTCAGATCACACATTTCAGAATAAGTTTACTGATTTTCAAAAGGTTTTGGTTGTCTAATAATACTTATTCTTTGTAATATTTGCTAGTGTAGACTCACAGCCACGTGTAGCAGTCGTCGGATGGCTTTGTTGTTCCCAGAGCCGCAGTATGCCATGGCCACTGTGTACATTCCCGAACGGCGCAGGATGGGGTCCTGTCAGGACAGTGAGATAAAACAGAAGCTCAATGTGCTGCCTGCACGCAAGACCAGAACCCTTAGACATCAGCGAGCTGCACAGTTAACATATTCACAGAATAAACATAGCTTTCTGGAAACAGTTAAGTCTACAAAGAATGCATTCTGCCTGGGAGAGACGGAATTAGCATGGAAGGACATCAAAAAATAATCTAGAAAATGGTGTTATGAACCATTACATTTGTATGAAAAATGAAGGTACTGCCCTTAAGTTCTTGATTTTATTATAGTTTTTAGAAAACCTCCCAGCAAAAATCAAGCATCAAAAAAGTTACAATAAATTTAAAACAGTGCTCACCTTATCTCTGCATAGACTTTCAATTAGAGCATCGGCCTCTTCCATTCTTCCGTACATCACCATGGCGATGCCAACAGCCAATCCGCGCAAGATCTTCTCATGCTGGGTCTCCTGAGCGTAACCCACCATGTCCTCTATTGCCTGGGCCGACTTTGAGCCCAACATCACCAGCCCCAGAGCAAGACCAGCCGCCTCTCCTGTGACAACACCAGTTAACAACATGACAGTGAGCTTAACCTTGAAATATACACCGATCAGGCATAACATTATGAAGTGAATAACACTGATTATCTCTTCATCACGGCACCTGTTAGTGGGTGGGATAAATTAGGCAGCAAGTGGAAATTTTGTCCTCAAGAAACAGGAAAAATGGGCAAGCGTAAGAATTTGAGCGAGTTTGACAAGGGCCAAATTGTGATGGCTAGACGACTGGGTCAGAGCATCACCAAAGCTGCAGCTCTTGTGGGGTGTTCCCGGTCTGCAGTGGTCAGTATCTATCAGAAGTGGTACAAGGAAGGAACAGTGGTGAACCGGCGACAGGGTCATGGGTGGCCAAGGCTCATTGATGCACGTGGGGAGCAAAGGCTGGCCCGTGTGGTCCGATCAAACAGATGAGCTACTGTAGCGCAAATTGCTCAAGAAGTTAATGCTGGTTCTTATAGAAAGGTGTCAGAATACACAGTGCATCTCAGATTGTTGTGTATGGGGCTGCATAGCCGCAGACCAGTCAGGGTGCACATGCTGACCCGTCCACCGCCGAAAGCGCCAACAGTGGTTACATGAGCATCAGAACTGGACCACAGAGCAATGGAAGAAAGTGGCCTGGACTGATGAATCACATTTTCTTTTACATCACGTGGATGGCTGGGTGCATATCTAATAATATTTTAAGCTGGGTTGTATAAGATTTTAGAATATTTTACATGCCTGTTACTGCATCATCTTGATAAAGGTTTGATTTGAGCAGATCGTAGACGTCTTGACGAGCAGTGCCCAGGGCAGCTAACCCCAGCCCCAGAGCGCCACCATGACGGACAATCTGCAAAGAATAAATATGGAGAATTAGTCCTGCTTTTTGGAGTCGAAGTGCTGCAAAACTTTATTTGAATGTGATTATGCACTTACATCATTACTGGCACTCTTGAGCTGGCTCAGAAGGTAGTCGATGATATCCCCTCCGTGATTAGCATGGATCAGCCCAAGGGCATACAGCCCTCCCCCTTCCTGATAGGCTGATCCAGGTGAGGTGTCTTTGGGCAGGTAAGTTGCCATTAACTGTAGTGCTTCCTTTTCATGACCCTGGACACAAAAGCAAGTACATTTAACAATGAAAATAAAAAAGATATCATTCAATCAATCAAAGATATGATTTTAACAATAAGAAAAAAATATTTCAGGCAGTTTCCACAAATAGTACTAGACACCCACTTCCTGCTATGCTGGAATGACCCTTGTTTTGTAATGGCAGAGAGTGCATGTGAAATGTGAAACGCAGTACAACATTGTAATTCAAATAGCAGTAGTACAAGCTCTTGACTGGTGGAAAGCAAATGAAAAGTGCTTATTCCTGGGACGTCAGTGCTATTTGAGAGGGTGTTTTCTGCCGCGAGTCTAATGTGGCGTTCACACCGGATGCGATTTGTGCGAAGGTGGACGCGTGTACATTTTGAGTTTACTCGCGTGAATCGCGCGTGACATTCACTGCACAACAGACGCGAATTCGCGTCATGGGCGGGGTTTCCGCCAGCGGCTCGTCTCGTTGAGAAATGGCTGACATGGGCTGTGTTTACATGTCTTTTTTTTGTTAAAATCTACTGTTAATGTGTGACAAAACGTAGTTTTAAGACTTTTTCAGTCGATAATGTAGTTGTTTAAAGCTCAAATCTGTGGTTTATTTATATAAAGAGTGCCTATTTGAACATTTTATCTGTGAGCTCCAGCAGACAGCGGCGGTCAGCGCTCGTCAAAGCCGGCGAGGGCAACCTTTCCTCGGCCAGTCCTTCTGCCGTCTGCCGCTGGCTCTGATGTCTCTGTGGTGTGTCTCGAGCTATAATTCGTCTTGTAACGGCCGATCTTTGGTCTCATGGATCTATAATTTGTTCCCTGGCAAATCGTTTAGGCTGAAGGCAAAGATAAGTTTCATTACTTTATATTTTTAGGCTATAACTGTACGTTGCAGTTGTAACGTTAGCCTACTAGCACTGACTTTGAATGTTTGGCTGCATTGTTTGCTTTATTTCATGTATAGCTTGTTATACATTACTTATACTTTTGTATTATTGATCATACATAAACTTGCATTTAACAAAAAGAGACTGGGTTGTGTTTGATGTCATTTAATGTTATCACAGTGATAATCATATTGTCTGAACCGCTACTAGAGCAAGCTCCTGATTGGTTAACGCGGCGCGAAATATCCGGCAAAGTTCAGATTTTTCAACTTGAGCGATTCCCGCGAATCGCGCGTTCAAAAGGCTCAATTCGCGTCCTTCGCGCCGCCTCAATCGCGCGTATCGCGCCGCAGAATGCCATTTCGTGTCTCTGCATTGACTTAACACGCGTCCGGTGTGAACGCACCATAACTGTCAACAGGCTGCACACTCCAGACTAACCCCATATCACGCAGACATGTTACTTGTTACACTGTGGGGATTGAGGTAGGCCTGCTATTTTTATTTGACGAAAAAAACGTATGTCGCGTCCCAATTCGCATACTATCCGTCCTAAATAGTATTCGAGAACAGAATTAGTATGTCCCATATCGTAGTATGTTGAAAAGAGTATTCCAAAGATACCCGGATGGTCTACTATTTCCAGTCAGAATTCAAAGTGCAGATCGACGCACACTCTAACGGCTGATATTGCCCACAACCCATTGCGATTTGGACGCAGATTCGATTAGAACTACAAACGCGGATAAAAAGTGTTAAAAAAACATGACGGATGTGCGAGTCCGACGGTTAAGTACAAAGGTTTAGATACAGGGGTTTGAGTGATCAATTATGAGTATTTAACCTGACGAAAAGATATTTATTAAAAGTTATCCATATTACATTTCACCTGCAGCAGCATTCGTGACGACTGTAAACAATAACACAGAACTGGATGCGTCGCTGACTTTGTGGTCCTTTTTAGCAGCTGTTGTGCAGTTAAACGCTGTATTGTATAATACTGCTGCTGCCTACATGCGCAAGAGGCAACTGTTTACACTTGTACGCGCATGCCCAGTGTGCATGAACGGTCATGTGACATGCGTTTTCGGTCATGCCGTTTAGTTTCTGAAACGCAATGGAAATGGCAGTGTAGACAAGGATCAAAACGCACCAGCATAAACGGCGCCTGAAACAAATCTAAAACAAACAAACAGAAATCCAAAACAGCAGAAATCTGAAACGGACAGAAATCTAAAGCAAACAAACAGAACAAAAATATACAACAAACTAATACGAAACAGACAGAAATCTAAAGCAAACAACAATAAACCGAACAAAAATATATATCAAACAAACAAATCTAAAACAGACTAATTGATAACTAAACTGTTGCCTATTTGTGGAAAGTGCCTGGATCTTATGGTAATGTTCACCTTGTGAATGACGCCAAGACTTGCTGTTGCTGTGAATTTGGCCCAATTAGTTGCTCTCGCCAGCCACTCCAAATTCTCTCTGTAAAATAAAAAGGTGACAATTCTCATCTCGGTCTTCTTGTTATCTACATAAAGAGGCCATGCTTCCGATTGGTGAGCCTGTGAATGTGCTTTACCGTAGAAACTGGTCACTTGTTGTTCCCGTGTGCATGAATGAGTTTGCTATGACCGTCGCCGTGTGACACACCGAATTTCGCACCGCATCCTGAAATGAATCAGGAATAAAACTGTTTAGCTTAGAAGTATACCAACATCTGGGATTTGATTCATGCTAAAAATGATACCAGCTGACGTCAAAGATCATTAGAGTCTTAAATACGTTCAAGAAGTTCCTCACCTTTGTGTTTTTGAGTATCATCAGGTCTGTGTTGTTGTTTCGTATGAGGAACTGAAGGTGCAGCTCAATGGCCATTTCACCACTTAGTATTTTGATCATTTTTGAGTTCTGGTCTTTTGGCTCGTCCTTCTATTTTAAACACATAAAATTTTTTTTAAAAAACATACACTTTTTATACAAGCGTAATATCTGATGAGTTAATAGACTTGAAGTGAAGACTCACCACATCCGCAGCCTTTCCAGCAGGAGAGCTTCCAGCTTTGTCTTCCGTCTCCATTGCATCACTGAAATAAGCACATATTCATTATATGTTCTATGTCAACTTTACTGTGGAAAATACAGCACATTTCAGACTTTCTAATTAAATATCCTGAGACTGAACCCATAATCAAAAAAAAGTAGGGATGCATGATATTGGACTTCTGCCGATATCTGATATGCCGATATTTTTCAACTAATTTTGGCCGATGCACGTTTATTTTTTCCCTTTGTTTGGAAACAAAACAATTTTGAGCAAAAACTTTTTTTTTTCTCATTCTGGTTTCAAATTTCTGAGGTATCCTTACTAAATGTATACTTGTTAAAGATAAATAAATGTTAAAAAAGTTATTTTTATAATAAGAGTATATTAAAAACTCTGAAAATAATAATAATGTCAGTAATTTTTCACCCCTGACAGATGCAGTTGTAACCTAAATATCTTTTTTTTGTGATTTAACGTTTGTGCACATGAAGTGGGGGTGACATGACATCAGTTGATGCTGTCTTTAGCTTCAAACTAAAATTCTACATTATTTTAGAGTACAATAGTATTTAATATGTTGGTTGCAGTTGTGAGTTAATAAACATGTAACTGGTTGAGTAAAATAGGCACATAATATTATAATATAGAAATACTGATTGACAGGGTATCTGCAGGTTTCACCAAGTCAAATTTAAGACTTTTTAAGACCATTATGAATTAAATTTAAGACCTATATAACGCAAGAAAAAAAAAATCACAAAATGACTTGCAAAGCAAAGTATTAGTAAACTTGCACTTCCTCATAGCTCAATCCCATCAGGATTAATATACAAACACACTAGCGGTCAAAAGTTTGACAACGGTAAGACTTTTTAATGTTTTTACAGAAGTCTCTTCTGCTCACCAATGCTGCATTTATGTTATTAAAAATACAAAAAATCTGTAATATTGTGACAGTTCTGTTGTGACTTTTCTCTATGTGAATATATAGTAAAGTGTAATTTATTCATGTGATCAAAGCTGAATTTATCATCATTACTCCAGTCTTCAGTGTCACATGCCCCTTCACTAATCATTCTCATATGAGGATTTGATGATCAACAAACATTTTTGATTATTATCAGTGTTGAAAGTGTAAAACATTTTTTTTAGGATTCTTTGATGAATAGAAAGTTCTAAAGAACAGCATTTATCTGAAATAGAAAGTAAAAAAAAAGGTTTTTGAATGATTATGTGACTCTAAAGTCTGGAGTAATGATGCTGAAAATTCAGCTTTGAATCACAGAAATAAACTGCATATTCAAATATAAAAAAAGTTAATAAATGCAGCCTTGGTAAGCAGAAGAGACTTCTTTAAATACCATTCTCAAACTTTTGACCGGTAGAGTGAGAGTGTGAGTGTGTGTGTCTGCATGTATGTGTATTTATATATATATATATATATATATATATATATATATATAACAAATTTTCTGAAATGTTCATGTTTTTTGTGTTTATTTTTCATAATTAGGATGCCACATTTACCATATCATTATGTCAGATGCACTATAGTCACACATGGCAATAAAACAAACAAAATGCATGAATCTTGTTTGACAATAGGACAAATAAGTACAACTTAAATATACAGATACAAACAGTCCTTTTAGTTTAGGTAGGCTACTGTTTGTTTTTCCCCGTTGTTGTTGTTTGATTAATATTAACGACTCGGCCAGGAGCGGGTATAGGCTAGGCTATATTGGGTTGCTTTCACTTTAAGACCTACAGTAATGAACACATTCGGTAGTACACTCGCGCGAGCGCTGACAGGCGGCAAACGCGTGCACAGAATCCGCAGCCAGTCTGACATCGGTCCGTGTGGCAGTAGCGAATCAGTTCGGGGTTTACATCGCTTTTTTAGTGCTATCGGGAATATCATACTTTTATTTGGTCATTATGCGAGATGGCAGGTAAGAAAGATTCGCCTTCGCTTTCACGATCGCGTGAACTGGAAGAACTGGAGAACTGAAGCTGAAGAATAAAATCTGTTTGATGTGTCTGTGGTACAATCCAAAAGAGACTCGTGCCAATAACATGAAAGCTGATTGGCTGCTATATAAGATGCATGCTGGTCTCATTTGTAGTTGTAAAATTGCAAACTATAGTTGGACTAGCGAAAGAACGAACTACAACACACACACACACTAAAGCGCTGCCGGAGCATTTCAATGAGCAAGAGGTAGCGTTACATGGACGTAGGAAAATTAAGACCCGTTTAAAATTATTTAAGACCTTGAACTCAATACTTCAGCGAATTTAAGACTTTTTAAGGCCTAAAATTTTGATTTAGAAATTTAAAGACATTTAAGACTTTTTAAGATCCCGCGGGTACCCTGATTGATATATCCCTCAATTAAATCGTATCGCAGAACTTTTTGAGGTAAATATTTTATCACTGGCTATGAGAATCGATATCGTATCGGATTGTGATGAACCGTCCGATTTACACCCCTAGCATTTTACCTTTAAAGCACAATAATAAATCAGTGGTGCGAGTGCTTTTGGTATGAGCGCGAAAACTGCAGGAATTAGTCAAATTGTGTGCAATACAAGCACTATTCAACCGGAGCGAGTGAGTGAGAACGCACAGCTGGTATCGGTGTATCGATACTGCAGAAAAGTAATATAGGAACCGTAAATATCTGTATATTTGGCAACACTTTTTCGCACATCTATCATTTTGCTTCAGAATTCATTATTCAAACAGAACAGGTAACCTCAATCTCCCACCTGTCTTTATCTTGGGTGGGCACAGTGCCCGTGTTGGTGGAGCCGGGCACAGCGGGGATGGGTGTGCCTACGGTCCGCAAGTTCTGAATGACCGAGGACAGGAACTGCTGGCTGGCGCTCTCATACAGGTCAAAGCAGATCTGATAGGCCATCAGGAGGTTGTCCTCCTTCACCAGCTTCTCCAAAATATCACTCACAGCTTGAGGGTCGTCCAGGAAAATCAGACACTATGATGAAAAAGAAAGATGTTAGAGAGGAATCTCTGAAGGCACAATGAAGCTGAAGTGCGCTCAAGACAGGTCACCTGGCAGACGTTAATGAAGTCAGGCTTCTCCAGGTTCATGTACAGCTTGACGAGAACTCGGAGAACTTCGTTACGAAACTTCTTGTTCTGCATGAGGGACATGCAGATCTTCAGGCTGTAGGCCAGCAAACCACCAATGTCATTCTGTAGGAAAAACAAAACATGAAAAACTACTGTCATTGAGGTTGACATCACATCCACAAGCTCATTAAAATATGACTAACATCTATCCACAACATTTTAAAATACATTGCGGAAAAAAAAAAAAGTCATACATTGTCCACAAATGTGGTGCAACAAACATACAGGTAAAACATTATAAAAAAATTTATTTCTATATTAATAAAGCATGACATTTGGGGGAGAGTTTTACCTTTTATATGCCCGAATATCTTTAAATCTTGGAAATAATAATTTAGATGTGTACACTAGGTTGGCAAGATATTATAAAAAACAACATTCATTGCAATATTTTGTTTTTTCTGTGATATAAATTGAAAAAATACAGGATTTTCACCAGATGACTTGGAACAGCTATACTTGGAAAGAATGAATCATTTTGTAAAAAGAATAATATTATCAAAAATTTGAAAAAATACTTTTTACTCTGAAGACTTGCCTAAAAGGCTAAATTATGTTAGGGCTAAACGATTTAGGGAAAGCTTCACTTTAATATATACATATAATTATTTTTATTTTATTTTTTTGTAGTCTTTCAACTTCAATATTTCACCTTTAATTCAATTTGATATTTGATATTTTTTGTAAATATTCAAACTTTTTCTAGCAATTTATAAGTAAAAATCTAAATCATTTCTAGCATTTTTTATTTAATTCCACTTGAGCTTTCATAGGCCACATTGCCACTGTTTTTGACCAATTCAATATGAGTAAAATTTTTTACAATGAATTTACTGTGATTATGAACTAAAAAGATTAAATAAATTAAGAAATATATTGCAATATTATTGTACTTAATACAAAATTATGCAACTTAAACGATATTCTTAACATCTTAACAATAAAAATAAAAAAAATGTACAAATTAAAAATAGTAAAAGGTAACCTTTTATATTGATTTAAACTTTTATTTTGACGGGTTGCACTGCTGGTTTCAGCGTGAAGCTTGGCACTGTGTTAATTTACATGCACGCAGCTCATGATATCAAGTGTGTAAAACGCCACGCTTCACTCTGAAACCAGCAGTGCATATATTTATCTGATTAAATTGCATCCTGTGCAATTTGACAATACCAAGCCAAATTGTAATATCGATTTTATTTCTATACATCACAAACTCTGCACACTTCACTATGAAACGATGAGCTCAACGACACAATGAACCAGCAATATTAATATCAAGATTCTGCAGATAAATCACATACAGACTCCAGGATGGTTTTCTCAAAGATGTCCAGGCGTCTGGTCTCCAGCGCGATGCCAATGGCTTGTTTGTACTTATGATCCCCAAGGCAGCGCTGGAACATCTTATTGACAATTCCCTCCAGACGAGGATCGATGCTTTTCTTCTCCTCATCCTCCGGCAGCTCGGCATTCTCAACACGGAGTTTGGTGTAATGATCGATACACTTGGCTGATGGGGGAAAGAACATATACTCACTTTTTGATCAAAAGAACAGTAATATTGTGAATTACAACTCTTTGAATATATTAGTGTCATAATCTTCAGTGTCACATGATCCTTCAGAAATCATTCTAGTATGCTGATTTAATGCTCAAGAAACATTTAATATGATGAGTATTATCAATGTTGAAAACAGTTCAAAACAACAGCGTTGATCAATTTAATGCACCCTCGCTGAATAAAAGCATTCATTCCTTTTAAAACATCTGGTCACTTACCAATAATGGTCTCCACATACTCAGAATCGTCAGTGACGTTGAAGAGATCTCCAGCACCCAGCGCGTAGTTTAAAGACTCGTCAAACGCACCGAGGTGGTAAAAGACTTTAGACGCCACCAGTGCAGCAAACTCTCTGCTCCGAAACGTCTCATCCTCATACAGGACCTCGCTGAAAGAGACCAAACACATTTCATTAGCATCAAAAACACTCAATAATATCTTCATTTACAGCCATTTCATTACAAACCTGCATGATCTTTTTTTCCAATCAACACAAAAGAAGAAAACTGAACTATAAAATAATATGATTTCATACTAAGGACAATAGCAGCTCGGCCATTGTTCATCATTTATCCGTACGCGTTCCATAAAAGAAAAAACCTCAAACTAAGGGTTTCTATTCAATATGGAAAAAAAACATAGAATAAGAATTATCATTATTATCCATATTTTATAATATATATTAGTGGTGGTTAAAGAGATTCCCCCTTCCATATATAAAGTGCTTTGAGTGCAGAGAAAAGTGCTATGTAAATAATAAATTTAATAAAATAATAATAATAATAATAATAATAATAATAATAATAATAATAATAGTAATAGTATATTATTTTACACAACAAAAGTAAAATTACAATAATATATTTATGCATTCACATGGGACATACTTTTCAGATTCAAATTATTTAAAAGAAAAAACAATACTATTGCAATAATACTATTGTTATGTAATAAATATTGTTAGCATTGTAATTATTTTATTTTATTATTTAAATGACTTAAAATCAATAAAGAAATATTACTATTGCAATAGGTCCTATTTCACTGAAAAATAAACCTTCCATTGAATTAATATAATAATTATATTTAAAATCAAAAATACTATCGTAGTGTAAAATACAAAATGAGTATTTAATTAGTAGTATAATAATAATATAAAAACAAGTATTATTGTTGATATTATTTTACACAACATTAAAATTACATTAATTTTTTTTCTCTCCTGAAATCTGACATTTTTCCATATTTATAATGCCTTCAAAAATGAGCAACGGTCAGCGCTACTTACATTTTGTCGACTGATTCTGAAATCTCAGCCCAAAAGTCATTGACGATTGAGTTTAGTTTGTGTAGAGCGAACTCCTTAAAAAGAAGAATAATATTGTTAATAACATGTAGGTCCATGTAATAAGCATGTATGTATTTGTTTGAGCACATGTACCTTGAGCTGTGGCTCATCTTCATCCAGGAGGGAAATGATACCAGCTACAAAACCGAAAAGTGTCCATTAGTACAGATTAAACAGATTCCCTGTCTGTCAATCATCTCCCTTTCTATCATCTATCGGTGTTATACGGCTAACGTTTAGTGACAGTGACATGACAGACCTGATAAATAACCTCAGACATACGTTAATCACACAACTAACACACATGGCTTCTTGATCATAACTATACAGTCAAAACAACTCAGTCATAAGTCTGAGATAAAAAGAGAAATTAATTATGATGTAGTCAGTCATTATTATGAGATGAGACAAAATGATGATGTAGTGTCATAATGAGATAAGTCAAAATATGATGTACTCGGTCATAATTAGATAAATTTGAAATTGAAATACTAAGTCATAATTATGAGAAGTCGAAATACGATGTACTCAATCATAATCAGGGCTTGACATAACGCTTCTCTGCTTGTCTGGGACAAGTGGATTTTTTTGAAGGGGCAAGTGAAAGAATTTTAATTGCACGACCGGACAAGTATCCGGAATTAAACATCAATAACAAAAAAAATAACTGGAATCATCAAACCGTGAGAATTATTCAGATTTTATTGCATAGTGTAAGTGGTGATTGATAGTGAATAATAATATATAATATATAAATGCACTGACGGTAACAAGGTTGTGCTGTTGAGGCTCTCGTAGCCTCTCGAGGAGAAATGGAAACATATGAGCGCAGCTCAAAGAAACTCAGTAACATACTTCGGTTTTTATATTTATAACATACGATACAGTTAAGCAACATCACACGACCAAGAGTGCTGAATACCATCACGAGTCACGACTGAAAAATGATGATTTCATATGACAGTTCAATAAACAAGTAATTCATATTAAGTTACTGCAATATTTACAAGACTGTTTTTGTTCTGTTTCAGCAGAAAATATCGTTCCAAACAAAGATCACAGCAGTCATGTTTCATTACTGAATAATTCAGCGTTTTGAACAAATCAGTTGAGTCCAAAGATTCAATGACCAATTCATAAACGACTCTTTCCTGAACGAATGAGCCGTCTGAGCAAATCGACTCAATGACTCACTCATTAGGACGGTCACCTGCCGCCGCCTACTGGCGGTTTAGTTTCGTGTTTAAAAGTATTATTCAATATTTCTTATCTGTATATTCAAAAAATATTTATAAACAATCTCATAATATTATTTAATGCAGTTGTAATTTTTCAGTGGAAATTATTTAATTTGATTGGTAACAGCCCTATAGTGTCTTATTCTAATTGAATGTATTGATCAAATTTAAGAATATAAAATGACAGCTGAAGCACAGCCTATATTTATTAAGATTAGGGGGAAAATGGCCTTTATAAAAGGTAAAAGTATCGCAAATTTGCAGATTTAAATATGTCAAAGCTAATTGAACACTGGTGAGAATATTGCTTCAGAATAAATTATATTTACAACAAACGCCGCACAAGCAAATGTTTTACTTGGACAAGTGAATAACAGATTTACTTGTCCGAAGGACAATCACGTGGACAGGCTTAGAGGGATAGTTCACCCAAAAATGAAAATTAGCCCATCATTTACTCACCCCGAAGTCATCCTAGGTGTATATGACATTCTTCTTTCAGACGAATAAAATCGGAGTTATATTACAAAAGTCCAGGCCAATCCAAGCATTAGAATTAGAAGACCGACCGCCTTCCATGGAAGTGTTGAAAGTGAAACTCAAGATGCGTACGTGACGTCATGACCAGCGTACCTGGTCGCGTTAAGGCCTATACACACCGGGACGAATATCGCACGCGCTTATCGCCAGCGTTTTTCGTGACGTTTTTCGACGCGTCTTGAGTGTTCACACCCAAGCGATTTCCACTGGCGATGCGCCGAGTGAACGTGCACATTCAGTAGATGCGCTCCCGGTACACAAGGTGGTGCTGCGGCACTTTACGCTTCTGACACTCGCTTCTCACACAGAAAAAGAAGAGGAGAGACAGTATTTACGTGCTTGCCAAAACCACAGATATATTATGTCTATGGCAAAACCATTCACACACTTTTTGCTAACTGGCAAGCAGCATTAGCAGACCATCTTCTTCTTTGTCTACTTACTACTTCTTCTTCGTATCAATGTGTGCTCGGCAAGACCGATTTTGTGCTTGAGCGCCACCCAGTCGTGTTGTACTGTCACTTCAGCAGCTCCAGGCACGTGAACAAAAGCGCTGATCTCATTGGTCGGCCAGTTTTTAATGCGCCGCGTCAAAATACAAAAACGAACCCGAGGCGTTTTTTTAAAAATGACGCTTTTACGCCTGGCATTTTACGCGTCAGTGTGAACACTCACATTGGCGCCCATTGTTTAGTCACGAGGCGTTAATCGTCGGCGATAAACGCGCGCGAAAATCGTCCCGGTGTGAACAGGCCTTTAGTCTTTCGATCGGCAGGGGAACTTTCGACAATTTTTCCATAAATTGAACAGGGGAGGCGGTCGGTCGAAAGTTTACTTGATAAAGTTTTAAATATGGATATTTTTCTTACACAAACGCAACAATTCGCTTCAGAAGGCCTTTATTAACACCCCAGAGCAGCGTGGAGCACGTTATTTGATGGGTGGATGCACTTTTGGACTTCAAAAAAAGAGCAACTATGAATCCAATTCTAATGCTTGGATTACCTTGGACTTTTGTAATATAACTCAGATTTTATTTGTCTGATAGAAGAATGTCATATACACCTAGGATGACTTGAGGGTGAGTATATTATGGGCTAATTTTCATTTTTGGGTGAATTATCCCTTTAATGTCGAGCCCTGATAATGATGAGATAAAGTCAAAATACGATGTACTCAGCCATAATTATGAGACAAACATCGAAATATGATGTATTCAGTCATAATTACGGGATAAAAGGGCGAAATATGATGTACTCAGCCATAATTATAAGATAAAAACTCGAAAAATGTTGTATTCAGCCATAATTACAGGATAAAAAGTCGAAATATGATGTTTTCAGTCATAATTACGGGATAAAATGGTGAAAATTATGTATTAGGTCATAATTATGAGATAAAAAGTCGAAATATGATGTACTCAATATAAATTAAAAAAATCTGTTATACGGCTAACGTTTAGCAACAGTGACATGACAGATCTGCTAACTTACATAACCTCAGACACACGTTATAATAACAACTAACACACACACGGCTTATTGATCATAACAATACAGTCAAAACAATGTTGAGGCACATACGTTATAACTGATCAACCTTTCAAAAACCACACTATTTTATCGATGTAAACAAACCACAGCAGTGAAAATGGCACGAGGAATGACATTAATACACACGTAAACTATCATCAAAGCATTTAAGCGTTAAAGTAGTGCATAAAGCACACATATAAGCGCAGATATATTAGCATTCGACAAAAATAGAGTTATAAAGCTCGCTGCGCGTCTGCGGTGTGTTAGCCGTTAGCTGTGTGACTCAGCTAAATCAAACGCGCTGTTTCTCGTTCAGTCGCATTCACTCACCGGCTGAAGTGATCATGTCTGTCTGCGACTGTCACCGGATCTCCTCCAGCACAATGATTTAATCACACAAACAGTAATAAGAAGAATAAAGTCTATCGGACTCTCAATGAAACAGTGTGAGCGATCAACTGCTATTACAGCACAAACTCATCCGACAATGAGCGGCTCTGCCGGACACACCGAGAACTGTGCCTGAGAATATATATAATTTAGTTAAAAAATCACACGCTGAAGAATACATAAAAGTGGCAATAAGAAAATATTATACAACTGTTCTTTTATGGGTAGTATCAATTATTTTCAAATAAATATATTAGATGTGTAGGGAATGTAGTAAGTCAATGTTTCCAGACAGGCTTTGCAGCAGTCACCCCGGCAGTGGCTCTTCTTCTCTGATGTTCAGTGAGGGGATGTGAAGCTGTGGCTCGTCATGCCACTCCGTGGTCCAAGATGGATATATAAATATGACTGTCATAATTTAGATATATCAAAATATCATAATTATGATTAACAAAAGCATGTTTTGTTGTGAAATGTGGTGAAAATGGGCCCCAATTTGTAACAATTAAAAAAATGCCATATTATTATAAATAGTATTGTTTTAACCAATTTGTGCCCAAATTTTTCTGAATGGTTTCATGCATATAGTCATGTTAATAGTGTCCTATGTGAACATGTTCTGCATTTATTTTCCCCAGGTTTTAGTTTTTTTTTCTTGAAAATTGTATTTGAATGTGTGGCAACTATAGTTGCCGGTGGGCAAATATGTTGTATGCTGCCCTTTCAATGTCAAATTTGACTAGGAGGTGAACATTTGGCATCTAACTCAAAATAACTGTTTTCAACAGATCAATCTTTATTCATAAACACATTTATTGTGTATAAAAGTCGAAGAACATTCGATGTAAGCTGCATCTATCTTATAATCTGTTGAATATTAAAATACAACAAACAACAAATACATTTGTCTTTGCTCCTCCATGAACTGCCACCTTAATGTGGTGGAGGGGTTTGAGTACCCGAATGACCCTAGGAGCTACGTTGTCTGGGGCTATATGCCCCTGGTAGGGTCTCCCAAGGCAAACAGGTCCTAGGTGACGGGTCAGACTAAGAACAGTTCAAAAACCCCTTATGAAGAAAACAAAAACAAGGACCGTGACGTCGCCCGGTACGGCGCAGCCGGGGCCCCACCCTGGAGCCAGGCCTGGGGTTGGGGCTCGTATGCGAGCGCCTGGTGGCCGGGCCTTCCCCCACGGGGTCCGGCCGGGCTCAGCCCAAAGGAGCGACGTGGGGACACCTTCCCGTGGGCTCACCACTCACGGGAGGGACCGTAAGGGGCCGGTGCAAAGCGAATCGGGCAACAGTCGAAGGCGGGGGCCTAGACGACCCGATCCCTGGACACGGAAACTGGCTCTTGGGACATGGAATGTCACCTCGCTGGCGGGGAAAGAGCCTGAGATTGTGCGTGAGGTTGAGAGGTTCCGACTAGAGATAGTCGGAATCACCTCCACGCACGGCTTGGGCTCTGGAACCACACTCCTCGAGAGGGGATGGACTCTTCACCACTCTGGAGTTGCCCATGGTGAGAGGCGGCGGGCTGGTGTGGGTTTGCTTATAGCCCCCCAGCTCTGCCGCCATGTGTTGGAGTTTACCCCGGTGAACGAGAGGGTCGTTTCCCTGCGGCTTCGGCTCGGGGATAGGTCTCTCAATGTTGTGTGTGCCTACGGGCCAAACAGCAGTGCAGAGTACCCGGCCTTCTTGGTGTCCCTGGGAGGGGTGCTGGAGAGTGCTCCGACTGGGGACTCCGTCGTTCTACTGGGGGACTTCAACGCCCACGTGGGCAATGACAGTGAAACCTGGAGGGGCGTGATTGGGAGGAACGGCCCCCCTGATCTGAACCAGAGTGGTGTTCAGTTATTGGACTTCTGTACTAGTTACAGTTTGTCCATAACGAACACCATGTTCAAGCATAAGGGTGTCCATCAGTGCACATGGCACCAGGACACCCTAGGTCGTAGGTCAATGATCGACTTTGTGGTCGTTTCATCTGACCTGCGGCCGTATGTCTTGGACACTCGGGTGAAGAGAGGGGCGGAGCTGTCAACTGATCACCACCTGGTGGTGAGTTGGATCTGATGGCGGGGAGGAAGCTGGATAGACTCGGTAGACCCAAACATACTGTGAGGATCTGCTGGGAACGTTTGGCCGAAGTAAGGGATGCCGTCAAGCTGAAGAAGGAGTCCTATCGGGCCTGGCTGGCTTGTGGGACTCCTGAGGCAGCTGACAGGTACCGGCAGGCTAAACGGACTGCAGCCCGGGTGGTTGTGGAGGCAAAAACTCGGGCCTGGGAGGAGTTCGGTGAGGCCATGGAAAAGGACTATCGGCTGGCCTCGAAGAGATTCTGGCAAACCGTCCGGCGCCTCAGGAGGGGGAAGCAGTGCCCTACCAACGCTGTTTACAGTGGCGATGGGCGGCTGTTGACCTCGACTGGGGATGTTGTCGGACGGTGGAAGGAATACTTCGAGGATCTCCTCAATCCCGCCGTCACGTCTTCCATTGAGGAAGCAGAGGGTGGAGGCTCAGAGGAGGACTCGTCCATCACCCAAGCTGAAGTCACCGAGGTGGTCAAGAAACTCCTCGGTGGCAAGGCACCGTGGGTGGATGAGATCCGCCCTGAGTACCTCAAGTCTCTGGATGTTGTGGGGCTGTCTTGGCTGACACGCCTCTGCAGCATCGCGTGGCGGTCGGGGACAGTGCCTCTGGGATGGCAAACCGGGGTGGTGGTCCCTCTTTTTAAGAAGGGGGACCGGAGGGTGTGTTCCAACTATAGGGGGATCACACTTCTCAGCCTCCCCGGGAAAGTCTATGCCAGGGTACTGGAGAGGAGAATTCGGCCGATAGTAGAACCTCGGATTCAGGAGGAACAGTGTGGTTTTCGTCCTGGTCGTGGAACACTGGACCAGCTCCATACCCTCTACAGGGTGCTGGAGGGTTCATGGGAGTTTGCCCAACCAGTCCACATTTGTTTTGTGGATTTGGAGAAGGCATTCGACTGTGTCCCTCGCGGTGTCCTGTGGAGGGTGCTGGGGGAATATGGGGTCCGGGGTCCTTTGCTGAGGGCTGTCCGGTCCCTGTATGACCGAAGCAGGAGTTTGGTCCGCATTGCCGGCAGTAAGTCAGACTTGTTCCCAGTGCATGTTGGACTCCGGCAGGGCTGCCCTTTGTCGCCGGCTCTGTTCATAATTTTTATGGACAGAATTTCTAGGCGCAGCCAAGGGCCGGAGGGTGTCAGGTTTGGGGACCACACGGTTTCGTCTCTGCTCTTTGCGGATGACGTTGTCGTATTGGCCCCTTTTAACCCGGACCTTCAGCATGCACTGGGACGGTTTGCAGCAGAGTGTGAAGCGGCTGGGATGGGGATCAGCACCTCCAAATCCGAGGCCATGGTCCTCAGTCGGAAAAGGGTGGCTTGCCCACTTCAGGTTGGTGGAGAGTTCCTGCCCCAAGTGGAGGAGTTCAAGTATCTAGGGGTCTTGTTCACGAGTGAGGGGAGGATGGAACGGGAGATTGACAGACGGATCGGTGCAGCTTCTGCAGTAATGCGGTCGATGTACCGGTCTGTCGTGGTGAAGAAAGAGCTAAGCCGTAAGGCGAAGCTCTCGATTTACCGGTCAATCTACGTTCCTACTCTCACCTATGGTCATGAGCTTTGGGTCATGACTGAAAGGACAAGATCCCGGATACAGGCGGCCGAAATGAGCTTTCTCCGCAGGGTGGCTGGGCGCTCCCTTAGAGATAGGGTGAGAAGCTCAGTCACTCGGGAGGAACTCGGAGTAGAGCCGCTGCTCCTCCACATCGAGAGGGGACAGCTGAGGTGGCTCGGGCATCTGTTCCGGATGCCTCCTGAACGCCTTCCCGGGAAGGTGTTTCGGGCATCTCCAACCGGGAGGAGGCCCCGGGGAAGACCAAGGACACGCTGGAGGGACTATGTCTCCCGGCTGGCCTTGGAACGCCTCGGTGTCCCCCCGGAAGAGCTAGAGGAAGTGTCTAGGGAGAGGGAAGTCTTGGCATCTCTGCTTAGACTGCTGCCCCCGCGACCCGGCCCCGGATAAGCGGAAGAAGATGGATGGATACATGGACATTTGTCTTAAAGTGGTGGAACATAGTGCAGAACAAAGTGCAGCCATTAAGTTGCCCTAACAGGGCATTGTGTATCAAAAAGTTAAATGAAAATAAATTAATATAATGACGAAAAAATTACATCTATATAACAAAAATAAATAAATAAACAAATAGTCCCATAGTATTCAATGGCGGACTGTAGTAGGTGATTTCATATAATAATGTAAATGTAAAGTCATTACTTGTCTGAATTTCCACATTATAATGGAATCGTAAGCTACTAGTCATAAAAAGAATTAGGGTCCTTGACCGATTACAATGAAACGTATCCATTCCAAACTGGATGAAGCGTCCTCAATATTTTGGCCCTTACAAGACATAATATCATAAAATATGATATTTTTCCCTATCGAATTAAGGTCTACTGTACTGTAGAGATGTCAGTTAAAGTTAAGTTATGTTTTAGGTGGGATATTATGAAAGCAAAAAGCACTAAAGACCAAAAATCTTGATTTATTAACCTGTTAACACAGTATACCCCATTTCCCCATTATACTTACAAGGCATTTGCCCACTGGCAACTATAGTTGCCGCTTGGACTTTTGACTAAGTGTACAAAAAACAATAGATCTGTTGTAAGAATTATTTTGTTTGGATGATTCTAGAGACCTTCATGATTATGTAGATATATTTTTGTCAACAAAAAATACTTATTAATAACATGAAAATAACCTTTGTTTTGGAGGGTTTGCCTTCATTATGCTTCCTGGAAGTAGGGGTAGGAAGTTGGCAGTCTCATGTGACAGGAAGGAAGTTAATACCTTTTTTTTCTCTCTTGAAATCCTTTATTTGGTTCTTTTCTTGCATGTCATTAAAAAACATGGATACTATCTAGAAAAATACTTACAAAAGGAAAATTAAAACTATACACTGCGGCAACTATAGTTGCCGGTGGGCTAAAATGGGTTAACTCGAAAGAGTCTATGTTAGCCCATTTCCACCACATTAGAAAAAAGTAATGTGTGGGGAAATCTTAATTATGACATACAAAGTCATACAAAGTTGAAATTTAATGTACTAAGTCATCATAGTTATGAGATAAAAGTTGATATTATGAGATTAAAAATTATGAGATGAATTTGAAATTGAGATATTTAGTCATAATTATGAGATAAAAATAAATAATGTATTGTCAAAATTAATTCAATTCAATTCAATTCAAATTTATTTGTATAGCGCTTTTCACAATACACATTGTTTCAAAGCAGCTTTACAGAAAGTGCATTTCATAGATGTACAGTAAAAATGTTAGAAAGACAATGTTAAAGAATAATGTTCGAAAAAGTTAATCAATCGTGTATTAATTTAGGCCATAACAACGCTGGCGTTGAGTCGTCTCTTCACAGGCGTGGAGTCGTCTCATCACAGGTGTCGGGGCATCCGAAGTCTCCATGAGAGGCTGGATACAAACTGGAGCTGATGAACTATTTACCTCGGGACTAGTGTCCCGAGATAACAACAGAAAAGCAGATGGGAAATGATTAGCGTAGCTGCTGTTCAGAATATTATATTAATGCTTTTGATCCGATTTAACTGTAGTATAAAAAGATAATTATAATGTGAATGCTTGGCTAAAGAGATGCGTCTTTAATCTAGTTTTAAACTGGGACAGCGAGTCTGAACCTCGAACAATATCAGGAAGACTATTCCAGAGTTTAGGAGCTAAATGTGAAAAAGCCCTCCCTCCTTTAGTGGACTTAGATATCCTAGGAATGACCAGAAGCCTAGAGTTTAGTGATCTTAAAGAGCGCGATGGATTGTAGGGCGATAGAAGATCCGTTAGATACACTGGAGCTAAACCATTTAGGGCTTTATAGGTTAGTAGCAATAGTTTGTAATTGATACGGAACTTCACAGGTAACCAGTGTAGAGATGATAAAATTGGTGTTATATGATCATATTTTCTTGACCTAGTAAGAACTCTAGCAGCCGCGTTTTGGACTAACTGTAGTTTGTTTATTGAGGATGCAGGACAACCAGCTAATAAAGCATTACAGTAATCTAATCTCGAGGTCATGAATGCATGAACTAACTTTTCTGCATCAGAAATAGATAGCATGTTACGTAGCTTAGCAATGTTTCTAAGATGGAAAAATGCCGTTCTTGTAACATATGAAATATGATTTTCGAATGTCAGGTTGCGGTCTAATATAACACCCAGGTCTTTTACTGTAGTGGATACAGTGACAGGACACAGAGCCGGCTCTCCCTATAAGCGAACTAAGCGGCTGCTTAGGGCCCCGCCGCCACTAGGGGGCCCCCTAACTACAGATTGCACTCGCCAGCGTCGCCGCAGTTTATCACGCAAGACGTTCAATTCGCGTCATTCGCACCGCGCGAAAAGCGCCTTCCGCGCCGCGGGACCTCTAGACGCGCGTCAACGCGCCTTTCCATTGACTTAACATTGAAATCAAATCACTCGCGCCAGACACTCTATTTGCGTTTGGTGTGAACGCAGCATAACGTTAGCTGTCCGTCAGTTATGCTGAATCAACATTGCTTGCGCTATGGTCCAGCCGTCGCCCCCAGCTCTGGGCTACAGAACGCGGAGAGACAGACCCACCTCCTTTGAATGTATTTTCTTTTTAACAGTTAACGTTACATGACCTACACTAGTTCTGGGAAAGAAAAAAACGAAAAATCTTTGTCTCAATAGACGCTTATTACAATAAAAAATAGTTTAAGAACATTCGAGAGAAAGAAAGTAATAGGAAGAGAAAGAGCAATCATTTGACAGTCAAAATCAAAATGAAGTTTAAAATAAAGCGGTTAAATACAAGCTTTTTCTTATGGTCTTAATTGAATAGGCAATTAAAGATTATTAATAAATATTAATCTATATAGCCTACTATTATGAAATATTTTATATATTGTTAAGCTAAATCGCCCAGACCATTTAAACCTAAAGAAAACACAGTGTCCTCTCTGAAACATTTTTGAATGATGATCGATACAAGACACCTAAAAGCAAAATGGATTTGTGGTAAATTTTCGTAAAGAACACTGTAAAAAAAATCAGGTCCCCAATTGAAAATTTTCTAGTGAGCAATCACATCTAAATTTTTCAGTTGGCCAAATTGAATTAATGTGAATTGATGCATTTTAATTCAATTAAAATTCAAGAAATTAAATTTGGCCAACTGAAAATTTTAGATGTGATCGCTCACTAGAAAATTTTCAATTGGGCACTTGATTTTTTTTTACAGTGAATGTATTACTGTATGTAATCATAAAAGGTAAAAAAAGATCTCACTCCATGCTGTGAAGGTTTAAAATATGAACAGTAGCCTATGTAAGAGTTAATCAACCAATAATTAAATAATATAATTTAACATTGGATTTCTTTTAATTTACCCTTAACATAATTGTAAAAAACTAAATGTCACTTTCTCAGGAGGAGCCATTCTTAAATATTTTGGTGGTCGTGGAGAAAAATTTCATGAGGCTGACACAAGTAAATATTTCCCACTGCCTTTCTTTTGAATAGTTTTGTGCTCAACTTCAACATAGCTGATTTTCCTCTTGCCAATAAAAAATTTAGTTTTATAATCATAATTCACTGTTGTCTAATTGTACTTTAATATTAATTTAAAATTAATGTGTTTTATCTACTCTGCATACTGTATTTATTATTAATTATATTATAATCTCAACAGCTGGAGGAGGTGACTCTACTGCTGCTTCAGTAGAGCATAGCGAGCCGCATACCACTATGGCTAATGTTGTAAGTTAGCTATATATTGTTAATGCTAAATTATTAATATTTATTTGTTTACAACAAATTGACCTTAAATTTGCAAATCTATAATCTTTACTTTTACTGTTTCAGTGAGTGTACTTTAATAAGCAGTAAAATAATTGTAGGCAATCATGTTAAAAGATATACAGATGAAATATGTAAGTGTTAGATTGTATACAGTTGCTGGTTTGCAGTGCAATACTCCATTATTCACTGCAAGGCAGGGCCCCAAAATTATCCTGCTTAGGGCCCCCAGATTTACAGAGCCGGCCCTGACAGGACATCCTTCCAAGGTAAAATTGTAGAATAAATGTAAAATGTAGAATGTAAAATTAAGATAAAAAGGTTAAAATTATGATGTATTCAGTCATAATTATGAGGTAAAAAGATGAAATTATGAGATAAACTTGATATTAAGATACTTAAATTAAGTCATAACTAACCCTCTATGGGATGAATTATGTTCTAACCATGAAATATGTTTTCAAATAAGTTTTTATTACATGAAATAGCTTCAATAATACAAACCAAAAAAGGAAAAATTATCAAAAGACTATAGTTTTTAGAGAAAATTATGATTTTTCTTTTCTATTTAAATGTACATTTCTTTTAGAAATTGATAGATTTATATAATTGGGACTCATGGAAACCAGAAATAAGTATATCCCTATCATTGAATCCCTATTGTTCCCTATAATTTGGCTAACTCATCCTCACTCTCAGCACTCTGCACTCTTCCTATTCCTATTGCACTTCCCTTAAAATATTGCTGTATTCATTTTCTGAAAATACTAAATAATTGTGTTAGTTATTCATAAATAAAACTATACTACAATAAACACTTTAAATAAGTAAATAACTGCAATCATATTATTGATGCTACTATCTCTATAAAACTAATCCCAATGGGGAAATACATTACTGTGGTACAGCGTTGCCATATGGAAACATTGATATTTTCTCAATTTACAGTAAACTGTTAGACAAAGTTGATTTGTGCATAAAAATATCTAATTTACATACAAAGATGCAGCAAAAAGATCCCCCTTGAGAAGAGATGTTCAGAAATGAGGTTAATAGTGTGATTTCTGGAGCACTGGAACAGGCATTCAAACGTCATTTGACTTAAAAACTGCACATCATTGGCTACCTTAAGGCCTGCCCTTTAATTCCCAATAGTTCAATTTAATGGGTTTTTTTTCGTTCTGAATAACAAGGAAATGAGTAGAAATTAATTGTTGCCATATGGCAACGCTGTTCCAGAGATATAAAGAGATTAAGAGATAAAAAGATGAAATTATGAGATAAATTTGAAATTAAGATACTAAGTCATAATTATGAGATAAAAAGATCTAATTATGAGATACATTTGAAATTAAGATACCAAGTCATAGTTATGAGATAAAAAGATGAAATTATGAGATAACTTTGAAATTAAGATACTAATTCATAATCATGAGATAAAAAGACTAAATTATAAGATACATTTGAAATTAAGATACTAAAGGCCTGTACACACCGGGACGAATATCGCGCGCGCTTATCGCCAGTGTTTTTCGTGACGTTTTTTCGGCGCGTCTTGAGTGTTCACACCCAAGCGATTTTCACTGGCGATGCGCAGAGTGAACGTGTACATTCAGTAGATGCGCTCCCGGTACACAAGGTGGTGCTGCGGCACTTTACGCTTCTGACAATCGCTTGTCACACAGAAGAAGAAGAGAGACAGCATTTACGTGCTTGCCAAAACCACAGATATATTATGTCTATGGCCAAAACCATTCACACACTTTTTGCTAACTGGCAGGCAGCATTGGCAGCTCATCTTCTTCTTTGTCTACTTACTAGGCGTTTTTTTTTTTAAATGACGCTTTTACGCCTGACGTTTTGCGCATCGGTGTGCACACTCACATTGGCGCCCTTTGTTTAGTCACAAGGCATTAAATGTCGGCGATAAACGCGCGCGAAAATCGTCCCGGTGTGAACAGGCCTTCAAGCCGCGTTTCCACCGAAGGAACTAGAAACTTTGGGGTGGTACTCGGTGTGTTTCGACCGCAGGAACCAGGGTCTAAATTAAGTTCCGGGTAAATATTTACCCCTCCAAACGGCCCTGCTCCCGAGGTAGTACTTTTTCAAAGTTCGGGAACTTTCGGGGGTGGGACTTGGGCGCTGAACATGCTGATTGGTTGAACTCACGTAGCATTTTATTTCAACCGGCATTTTTAAAAGTCTTTTGCGAAGTTCGTTCTGCGTTCAGTAAATATCAGTCTTGCTCTTTCTGTCCGTTGGCACACGTTTGTCTCAGCAATCGCACGGTCAATGTACGTAATAGCTGATAATAACATACGTTGTCTTATTTTAAATCTAGCTTTACGAGCTTTCAGAATACGCTTCAGTATCAGTGCTCGTCTCTTTTCCGCAGTTTTGTTAATTACCTCTTTAGTAAACCAATACATAACCAGCAAAAGCAGCGCTGCTTGCATATCCTCCATACTTGGTTGCAGACAGTGTCGCGCAAAAATGATTACTGTCCATCGCTGACTGGGATTAGCAGTCGATCGCAGTCCTACATCACCGGACTAATTTGCCTAATCTTCACGGTACTTCAGACCGGAGTGGAAATGCAGACAGTAGCAGGTCTGGGGGAAAAAAAGTTCCTGTAAAAAAAGTTCCTGGTACAAATTGTTCCTGGTAATTTCGGTGGAAACGGGGCTTAAGTCATAATCATGAGATAAAAAGACTAAATGAGATAAATTTGAAATTAAGATACTAAGTCATAATCATGAGATAAAAAGACTAAATTATGAGATACATTTGAAATTAAGATACTAATTCATAATCATGAGATAAAAAATACTAAATTATGAGATAAATTTGAAATTTAAGATACTAAGTCATAATTATGAGATAAAAAGATGAAATTATGAGATACATTTGAAATTAAGATACTAAATCATAATTATGAGATGAATTTGAAATTAAGATACGAAGTCATAATTATGAGATAAAATGATGAAATTATGAGATGAATTTGAAATTAAGATACGAATTCATAACCAGGAGATAAAAAATACTAAATTATGAGATAAATTAGAAATTTAAGATACTAAGTCATAATTATGAGATAAAAAGATGAAATTATGAGATACATTTGAAATTAAGATACTAAGTCATGATTATGAGATAAAAAGATGAAATTATGAGATGAATTTGAAATTAAGATACAAAGTCATAATTATGAGATAAAATGATGAAATTATGAGATGAATTTGAAATTAAGATACAAATTCATAATCAGGAGATAAAAAATACTAAATTATGAGATAAATTAGAAATTTAAGATACTAAGTCATAATTATGAGATAAAAAGATGAAATTATGAGATACATTTGAAATTAAGATACTAAGTCATAATTATGAGATAAAAAGATGAAATTATGAGATGAATTTGAAATTAAGATACAAAGTCATAATTATGAGATAAAAAGATGAAATTATGAGATGAATTTGAAATTAAGATACAAAGTCATAATTATGAGATAAAATGATGAAATTATGAGATCAATTTTAAATTAAGATACTAAGTCATAATCATGAGATAAAAAGATGAAATTATGAGATACATTTTAAATTGAGATACTTAGTCATAATTATGAGATAAAAAGATGCAATAATGAGATAAATTTGAAATTAAGATATCAAGTCACAATTATGAGAAACAGTCGGAATTGTGACTTTCTATGTCATAATTGACTTTTTGTCATTTACAAAATGATGATAAAAAAAAATTGGCATTAAAGTGAAGTTGTGCTGGTCTTTTCTTCTCTATTGTGCCATATATCTGAGTGAAGCGCTTCTCAAACAAGAACAAATGTAGGGCGGGGCTTGATTTTGTCTGTGGGGAATTGATTGGATGGTTGTGGTTTGCTATTGGGTTTGCTATTATCTCATGTGAGTGACAGGTTGCCCCGCTCCACATCAATAAACTAGAGAAGAGGAAGGGGAAGTCATTTCGATTAAAGAAATTGAAGAAACAAACAAGAATTGTCCATTTTGATTTCATGGTGACTTTTATTTTTCATATATTCAACATTATGGCTTATGTACTGGAATAGTTATGAACAGCTACAATTAATGTCCTTAGTTCAGAATCACATGAGGGAATAGTGCAAAACTTACTGACAATGCAATAAAGTGTTTCTTTTATTTAAACTAAAAGCAATTAATACATGACAGTCATTCACAGTGTTCAGCTTTGGATTATTTATTACTAATAAACTCTATCTGCTACTGTGACAGTAGTGAGATTTCCTTCATCATGAGTAATGCTGTAGCAGCCGTTTGTTGCCTTCATCTCTCGACTGGGAAGTTATAGTGCAAGAATATATGACCTGAGTGGAACACAGACAAGTAGTTCGAGGCTTGAGTTTCAACCGCCTCAATCTGTGTGCATACCCCGTCCGGCGTCATTTTGCAGTGTGCTGCGTCTGCAGGGGAATTCCTTCTTCACTTGTATTTGGATTGGCTGCGAGAGCAAAGATTGCACAATTAATCAATAGTGAAAAAACTGGTTTGAAACCAAATGCAAGTGAATGTCATACCTTGCTGCAAACCGTTGGTGTTGAAGTCAGCTGGTCCTCTGTGTCGCTTCCTGAAGATTCCTGGTAAACATTTCAGGGGCCCGAACAAACTGCTTTTACTGCCGGCGCTGCTTTCTGCAACATAAAGAGCCATTGAGAGAGGACTCATTAAAAGCTTTCTTTCTTTCTTTGGTTCTTCTTGGGGCCTCCATTCATTATAATTCCCCAAACCATGTGACTCGTGAACCGAGGAGTTGTGACCTACATTGGCGGTACAAAAAAACAAACATTTTTGCTAATTATGGATATTATGGAAATTCTAGATGTGCAGCACACTAAGAGTTTGAGACTATGATGCCACAAAATACAGTCTAGATAGACGGCTCACTGTATTTTTAGCCTATTATGCTGCCAAAAATGCTGTCTAGTTAGGAAGCTTCAGTCAGATTTGAGTTTGTTTTAGAGATCCTTTAATTATGGTAAATGGACTGCATTTATATATCGCTTTCAACAGACCCATGGCCATCCAAAGCGATTTACATATTGCCTCGCATTCACCCATTCATACACTGACGGCGGTGTCGGGAGCAGCTGGGGTTAGGTGTCTTGCTCATGGACACCTCGACACTTAGTCAGGTGGAACCAGGGATTGAACCACCAACCTTCCGGTTTGTAGAACACCTACATGAACCACTGAGCCACTGCCGCCCCTTAAAGGGGTCATGAATTGAGAAATCAACTTTTCATTCAGCCTTTGATATATAAAAATTAATCGTGATATAAGAATATCCTGTAAGTTTTGGAGATGAAAACTTCCTTGAGCGTCCAAACGCTCGACCGCAGAATATGCCAACCCTTGACGTCATCGTGTGGTGAAACGCAGCCTCAACCGCGCCCACCAACTCGTGGAGCTAAACGGATCGCGTTACCGAGCAATAAACATGCCGAAGATAGCAAGATATTGCGCTGTGCCTGGTTGTGGAAGAACACAGTCGGTGCATAAGCTTCCTTTCGGATTCTAATAATGTGTGGTTGAACTTTATTTTTAATGAAGTTCCAGCTCACGTGCGTAAGCCATTGCGCGTTTGTTCGCTTCATTTCACCGCGGAATCGTTTGTAAACGAGAAACAGGTTGAGACTGGATTTGCAGACATATTGAGATTAAAACACAATGCTGTGCCTTCTACACTCACCTAAAGGATTATTAGGAACACCATACTAATACTGTGTTTGACCCCCTTTCGCCTTCAGAACTGCCTTAATTCTATGTGGCATTGATTCAACAAGGTGCTGAAAGCATTCTTTAGAAATGTTGGCCCATATTGATAGGATAGCATCTTGCAGTTGATGGAGATTTGTGGGATGCACATCCAGGGCACGAAGCTCCCGTTCCACCACATCCCAAAGATGCTCTATTGGGTTGAGATCTGGTGACTGTGGGGGCCATTTTAGTACAGTGAACTCATTGTCATGTTCAAGAAACCAATTTGAAATGATTCGAGCTTTGTGACGTGTTGCATTATCCTGCTGGAAGTAGCCATCAGAGGATGGGTACATGGTGGTCATAAAGGGATGGACATGGTCAGAAACAATGCTCAGGTAGGCCGTGGCATTTAAATGATGCCCAATTGGCACTAAGGGGCCTAAAGTGTGCCAAGAAAACAACCCCCACACCATTACACCACCACCACCAGCCTGCACAGTGGTAACAAGGCATGATGTATCCATGTTCTCATTCTGTTTACGCCAAATTCTGACACTACCATCTGAATGTCTCAACAGAAATTGAGACTCATCAGACCAGGCAACATTTTTCCAGTCTTCAACTGACCAATTTGGGTGAGCTTGTGCAAATTGTAGCCTCTTTTTCCTATTTGTAGTGGAGATGAGTGGTACCCGGTGGGGTCTTCTGCTGTTGTAGCCCATCCGCCTCAAGGTTGTGCGTGTTGTGGCTTCACAAATGCTTTGCTGCATACCTCGGTTGTAACGAGTGGTTATTTCAGTCAAAGTTGCTCTTCTATCAGCTTGAATCAGTCGGCCCATTCTCCTCTGACCTCTAGCATCAACAAGGCATTTTCGCCCACATGACTGCCGCATACTGGATGTTCTTCCCTTTTCACACCATTCTTTGTAAACCCTAGAAATGGTTGTGCGTGAAAATCCCAGTAACTGAGCAGATTGTGAAATACTCAGACCGGCCCGTCTGGCACCAACAACCATGCCACGCTCAAAATTGCTTAAATCACCTTTCTTTCCCATTCTGACATTCAGTTTGGAGTTCAGGGGGCGTATTACAGAAACATCTTAACTTTAGAATCCTATCTTATCTGTTTGGTAACCATGGCAATTTCAATTAGGACCTCATTTAGGACAAAAGCTATTACAGAATTACTTTTCTTAAGTGCATAATCTTATTTTAACTATGGATAGGAAACGGGTATTACAGAAGCATCCTAACTCAACAAAAAGTCCTAAAAGCTGTCTTAACTTTAGGACAACCCCACTGGTGTCCTAACTTCAAACCTTTTTGAAATCCAACGGTAAAAATCACAGTACAAAAATCCTTTTTCGAGAGAGCATTACATTTATTAAATATATAAGATGAAGAGCAGCGATGTTTGATGGTGGAGATACTTTTGGAGGACCCAGAGGATGTGCTGCGCTTTGATAAAATGCTGGTAAATAAATACAGACTCCCACGACACACGATTTCGCAGTTAGTTGAATTGCAACCAACATTACTGAGGCCAACTGGCCGTCACGGAGCATTACCGGTCGTTCTTAACTGGCATAAGTTGGTTTGACACTGGACGACGTTCAATATTCGCAAATTTAAGGACCGTCTCTAAAGTTACATATGACATTGATCCCTACACATTTCTAACTTCAATAGCATTTGAACGGAATATGTAAAATATGTACATCATACCTGACACCTAGGTGAACACTTTACAGTTGATACTGTAAGTCCTTCCTTTCAAATGCTATTGAAGTTAGAAATGTATATACTAATGTCTTATGTAACTTTAGAGACGGTCCCTAAATTGGCGCATATCGAACGTAATAACGTCAAACCAACTTTATGCCAGACAGTTCATTCAAGTTAGTTCAAGTGACTAATGCCTTATAAGTTTATTTTTGTTTTTTTGCAAAAGGCGAGCTTATCAAAATGTAAATCTCTGTCGCACTGAAATTAAAAAAACGTCGTTGTTTCTCTGTTTTAATTTTAGGTTTACCTCAGAAGCAGTTTGCGTGTTGTTGGTTGCTTGGTAACAGAACTGACAGTTGATTACCGAACTCGATGGAGCGGTTTAAGATTTCCTAACTACAGATAAGATGAGATTTTGTAAGATAGGATAAGAATCCTAAATCAAGTTAATATTTTCTTCTGTAATACGAAATTGTGAAAAATCTAAAATTAATTGATCATATCTTAAGTTAAGACCCAAGATAGAACGTTTCTGTAATACGCCCCCAGGAGATTGTCTTGACCAGGACCACACCCCTAAATGCATTGAAGCAACTGCCATGTGATTGGTTGATTAGATAATTGCATTAATGAGAAATTGAACAGGTGTTCCTAATAATCCTTTAGGTGAGTGTATATTGGATCCGACAGGAATGGTGCTAAATCAATGGTTCCACATTTTTCTTATTTTGTTTGAATATAATTTTATATAGTATATTATATTCCCCCACCTCTCTTAATGCATCGTTTTTCCTTGCATCAGTGAACGTTTGAACCTTCTTTAATAGTTGTGTTTGAGTCCCTCAATGTGAAAAGATGGATCTCAAAATCATACAGTCCCTGCTGGAAAGGGTTCAAATATGCAAAAGATGCTGGAAAACTGAAGAATTTGCAGGAGCTGAAGGATTTTTCTGAAGAACATTGGGCAGTTTAACTGCTCAGGACAAACAAAAGACTCAAGAACAACCATCACAAAAAAAACAAACAAAAAAAACAGCCGTGGATCATCGAGGGAACGACACTCAGTATTGAGAATTAATGGTTCATAATTCACAAATAATTTTGTCTTGTGGACTATATGTAAATATTTTTTATGTAAAATATCTTATTCAGGACAGTACTAAATAAAAAAATAACATGCATTTTGTATGATCTCTCTTATTTTGTTAAAATTATTCACATTTTCACAGATTCTGCAAGTGGTTCACATGCTTTTTCTTGCAACTGTATAGAGATAACTGAAGTGAGTGAGCTGAGTGAAGCTATCAAGAACGCTGCTGTTCCATTAGCAGAGTACTGTACTGGACTTGTGCCCTCCCATCCTTCGTTCTCCTGAGTCGAACTTGCCAAGTTTAAACTACCAAGGATGCAAGTCACAAGTTCGCGTACTTGGTATTGAGAAACGGCCTCTGTCTTAGTCATTGAATCATTGATTCAATTGATTTGTTCAAAAAGCTGATTCATTCAGTAAGGAAACACCTCAGTGTGTTGCTCAGAGACGCAATTACAGTCCTTAGGCTTTGAACTATTTGAACTCTAAAATTTAAGTCACTTAATATTAAATTCTTGTTTAGAAAACATTTATAAAATCAATATCACATGAGAAAAACTGCACTCTTTGTGTAACAATATTAAATTATATAAATATAGAGTAAATCATGTAGTGAAAGTGCGCACTGTAAATGCGCACCCGCACTAGTCTAATCTACAAGACTTCATCACGTAGTGTATGCATGCACTCTCTATTATCGCAGTTGATACATATCGCACACCCCTACCTGGGGGCAATCAAAACATTTTGGCTTCACTTTTCAGGACTTGTGCGGCACACTTAGTCCTAGACTTCTGGGGGCAAAACTTTGTCTAAAACCTGTCAGTGCGTTCATAAAAAGTACAAAATGACCCTCAACACCTTAATCTGTTCTTTCAGAGCAGTTTCACTGTCAACAAACAACAGTGAGTTGAAATGTTCAGTAAAAAAAAAAAATTAAATACAAAAAAAATGATGGGACAAATACAACAGAAAAAAAAGATATGAACGAAATAAGCAATTTAGCCTACTACTAATACCAATAGCTTACTATGCAGAATTTAAGTAATCAAAAGTTAAAAAAAAAACTACTATTATTATTATCCCTCTTCCTCATGCTCCAACCTCTTTGTCATTTATGATTAAATTATTATTATTACTATCATCACTTATTATTATCAAAAATATTAGTTTTTTACTTTTGTTATGTCTGTTTTGCATCTCTAGATGTTCCTTTGTTTATATGCTTCCACTCCCACACACACACACAAATCATGTTGGCTGTAAATAGTATCTTTGTTTGAATAATAAAAATGACAATAAAATCAAAAACTGCAGTCTTCACTGTATGAATAAAATATACACTCATTTGCTCTAATTTTGTTGTTGTTGTTTAACATTAAATGACAGAGAGAGCAGGAGGTTAATTAGGCTGCTGTCAACCCAAAGTATACTTAGTTTTTTTACGTGTACATGAGCGTACGCACAGCACAGCCTTGCAAAGTATACTTTTTTGACTCGTACACATGCATAGTTTTGAGCAATCTCTCACCATGAGTTACAACCAAACATGCCACACAAGTCCTGAAAAGTGAAGCCAAAGAGTCTTGATCGCCTCCAGATGGCTGGTCCCAGTATAGCCCAGAACCAATAAACACTGACGTGATGTACAGGAGCATCGCAAGCTTTGACGCCTCTTGCGGATAGGGCTGAGCAACAAACTCAAACCCCTCTTCTCTAATATCGAAATCCTCCGCCATTTCTCTTTACAAATTTCCGTTTTAGACCAATTCATGACCGGGGTTTTGTTTTGTTTTGCTCCATCCTCTGCGCTTCTGCGTTCATAAATACGCATGCGTCAAGGGTTACTCTTTTAGCGCAAGTCGACTTGCGTACTGCTGACCGCCGGAAGCTTGTTACTTTAGTCTATAAAGTTTTAAATATGGATATTTATACACAAATGCACCACTTCACTTCAGAAGGCCTTTATTAACCCCCCGGAGCCATGTGGAACAGTTATATGATGGATAGATGCACTTTTATGGACTTCAAAAATGACCCAACAAGTCACTGCCATCATAAAGCTTGGAAGAGCCAGGACTTTTTAAAGACGAATTTCAGACGAATAAAAATTATATTAAAGGGTTAGTTCACCCAAAAATGAAAATTCTGTCATTAATTACTCACCCTCATGTCGTTCGACACCCGTAAGACCTCCGTTCATATTCGGAACACAAATGAAGATATTTTTGTTGAAAGCTGATGGCTGAGAAAGGCTTCAGATAGGCCTCCATTGGCATTCAGTACATTTACACTCCCAAGACGCATAAAAGGCACTTAAAACGTCGTTACAAAGTCCATCTCACCACAGTGACTCTACAATAATTTTTCGATGCGACGACAATAGTTTTTGTGCGCAAAAAAAAAAAAAAATCTAAATAACACCTTTATCCAACTTATTATTGTCTTCCGTGTATGCCTCCACGGCGCATGCGCGAGAATATGACGCAGATCCGGCGTTCGGACACATGACCCAGAAGCGATTTGTTTACAAGCAGAGGAAGACGCGCGTGTCTGAGCTGTTGAATTCTACATTGATCGTGCTTTAGGTCTCGGCGTAGTTCTCAAAATGGGGCTTAAGTGTGCATTTCATGGATTCCCGAACGCTGGCGCTACGTCATATTCTCGCGCATGCGCCGTGGAGGCACACACGGAAGACAATAACAAAAAAATACGTTTAATTACAGGTTAACTCACTTCATATAATCAGTCGAGCTGATGGTGCTTCTTATCACAGAATGTCAATCAGCACTGAATACTTTATTATTATGAAAATACCCGTGAAGGCTTGAAGAACTCAAATACAAATACACCATCTCGCGATTACGATTACAAAAATGATGACTTCTCTGAGGAAAATGTGGAGTTTCTGCTCGAGGGCGCCGTCTAGCTTCCAGTAAGAATTCAACTTTTGTGAAGAAAATAAGAAAAATAATACTTCTAAATAAATGTATCTGACGATCCTTTAATGTACAAGAGTTATAATCCCCACAGTGGATACATAAGAGTGGGTGCTCATATTTCATATTAAAGACATCGACTTTAAGAAATTGATATCACAGATGAAAAGCACAGATTTTTATAATAATTTTTTTACAATAAATTCTTAGTGCTTTATAATGATTTTTAGTCATAAGCTGTCTGCATATTAACAGGTAACCCATAATTTTTGGTAAAAATAAGTTTTCTGTAAAATATAAATATTAATATTATTATTATTATTATACTGTTATATTTATTCTTAAATACTATTAAAATTGTAATAATGAAAATGTTTTTGTAATAGTAATATTTCTTATTTTTATTTAGCAATAATAATCATAATTATTATTAATCATAATATATATATATATAAACACTAAATGTTATATACACACACACACTTTTCATTTGTAAAAAAAATAATAATAATAAATCACAATCGCAATTTTAACCAGAATAATCGCAAATAGATATTTTACCCAAATCATGCAGCCCTAATTATAATATACTTTATTATTATGAAAATACCCGAGAAGGCTTGAAGAACTCAAATACACCATATATTGTCGCAGTCTTCATGTTTAATCAAAGTGTTTCTATCTTCTTTTTATTCAGCTACAGTGTTAGCTTCACATTAGGGACTTCCTGAAAACGTCATTATGTCACTTCTCTCCGAGGCTTAGAAACTCAACCGTTATAGCATAGATTTGTCTACCTTTAAAGTAACTACAAACCACAGCTTCATAATTAATAGAGACGGTATGACTAATTTACAATCACTCTCATTAATGCATTCAATGTAGGCCTACTGTGCTAATTTAGCTGCATCTGATGTACAACAAACAGAAATCTGTAAGAAATGTTAAGACTCATAGACAATAACTGCTGAAAGTGAGTTTCCTTCAAGTATTTTAAAATCACAAAGAAATGCACTCTCATTGGAAAACATATTTACAGTACAAACCTTATCAGTGAACTATGAGGGCAAAAAAAAAAAAGAAGACGGAAAAAAAAGAGCAAAATAATCGTCCATTAATCGTAATCGAGGAAATTTTTTTAATTAATCAAGATTTTGATTTTAGGTCAAATCGTTCCAGCCCTAATTTTTAGTCATAATAGTCTTTAAAATATATATTTTATTATTTTGTTACATTTATTCTTAATACTCTTTTTTTTTTACTTTTAATACTGAAAATATTATTGTAATAGTAACATTTCTTACTTTGTTAAATATTAACAATATTAAATATTTTGTTATTATATATATATATATATATATATATATATATATATATATATATATATATATATATATAACAAAATATTTAATATTGTGATTAATCTTTTGACAGCCCTAATATATATATATATATTAGGGCTGTCAAAAGATTAATCGCGATTAATCACATCCAAAATAAAAGTTTGTGTTTACATAATATATTTGTGTGTACTCTGTATAATTATTATGTATATATAAATACAAACACATTCATGTATATATTTAAGAAATATTTGCATGTATATACATTTATATAATATATACATGTTTTATATATAAATATAATACATTTTTCTTAAATATATACATGCTTGTGTGTGTTTTTATATATAAATAATAATTATACACAGTACACACACATATATTATGTAAACACAAACTTTTATTTTGGATGAGATTAATCGCGATTAATCTTTTGACAGCCCTTATATATATATATATATATATATATATATATATATATATATATATATATATATATATATATATATATATATATATATATATATATATATATATATATATATATATATATATATATATATATATATATATATCTCAATTCAACCATATTAATCGCAATTAGATATTTTCCCCAAATCGTGCAGCCCTAATCCTGCTCTTTGCGGCCGAACGAAGTTTCTCTGCGGAACTCAAAACATTTGCAAGACTATTTTTTTTCTCCCCCACCACATCCCTTTAGGGCTCCGTATGAAACTGAACAGAGTGAATGTCTAACCTGCCGACATTGAGGACTTCACAGCCCGGGAGGTGTTCCACCCGATCTCCTGCAACACATCCGGGGACTGAGTGACGTACCGGCCGGTCCATATGGCCTGCGGGGGGTGATTAATAAACACTGATCGCAGTGATCGATCCAATAAGTCCACTGACCGGTTCTCTTGCTGATCGCAGTCACCGTGGACGAGCCCAACCAGAGCCGGACGGAGCGCGTTCCTCTTTAAACGCGCTCTCACGTCCTTCAGGATCTCCCTCAAACACACTCCGTTCTCTTTATCACACACATACTCGTGTCTGAAGATGAATATGATCACGGAGCCTGTGATGGCTCTCTGTTTGCAGCTGATGTCTCTGCTCGAACTCACGGTTTTATTCAGGAGTGGATCCGGTTTCTCGCTCTTTGTGCATGAACTCTGTTCGGATCGCTCGGGACTGCAGACTTTTGTTTGGATCTTGATTTCGCCATTACAAGCGGGGATGATTTCCTCACGCTCCCCGTTATTAAACACATCAGCGATGAAGTCCTGTAAAACACCGGTGTCTCCTTCAGGTCCATTAACTGCGCTGATTAAATGAATGTTGCTTTTTCCACCGATTTGATGCAGAATTCGCTGGAATGGATCATCACATTCGCTTTCAGAAGCCATTGGCAATGTAACTCGTGTATGTTTGTAGCATAAGACAAGAAAAACTTAATTAAAAAACTTATTCAACAACATTTTCCATGAAGAACTCGCAGAAATCACTGCGAAGGTGGACGCCTCCGCCTCATGTGTCGGTGGGTTGACAGCTCGCCGTCAAGGTGGAAGCCGCTTCTTCTGATTGGCTTAGCAAATATATAGGCGGGGTTTGTTTACACTTGATTGACAAGCTCGCCGTGAAGGAGGAAGGGGTGCTTTTTTTTTTCTAATTATTATACTTTAATACACTTTATTACAATAGTAATTTACATTCAAACAGGAACTATAAATCCCAGAATAAGAGGGCTATCAAAATCATATTTATATATATATATATATATATATATATATATATATATATATATATATATATATATATATATATATATATATATATATATATATATATATATATATATATATATATATAAGCATTCAACTTACTTACTTACTTTACTTTACTTTGTTTAGTTTTACAGGGACAATGCACGATTGATAGTAATTGCACCAGAGTTAGCTAGCAGCTAGTTTACTCATAATACTTATGTTTAAGTATTTAATATGTTTTAATGTCTAAGTTAATACTTGTTTAAAACAATCACTTTAGCAAAGTTGGCAATATTTTCTGTTTATTTTGGTAAATAATTTTTTTTTTCAATAAATATAGGCTACTGTCATTAAAATATGTCAATATATTTGAATATTTGAATACAATTATTTAAAAAAGTAAAGATTATGAAAACATTGAAGGAGTTCCCATAATAATTTAATATAGATTTTCAGTACACTCTAAAAAAAAAAAAAGGTTCTATATTGCACCAAAAATGGTTCTTGGCTCGTAATCATAGGTGAACCTTTTTTAGTGCTATATAGCACCAATTTTGGTGCTTCAGTGGTTCTTCAGCGGTTCTTCAGAGGTTCTTCACCGGTTCTTTGACTAAGGTGCTATATAGCACCTCTGAAGAACCGCTGAAGTACCACTGAAGCACCAAAATTGGTGCTATATAGCACTAAAAAAGGTTCCCCTATGATTACGAGCCTTTTTTTTTAGAGTGTAGTAACAATAAATTATATTTTATTATATATGATTGAAATCGTTTTTAATTTTTCTTTTAAATATGATGGTTTCATGTGATTATCTCTAAGGTGGACACCCAACTTAATATATTATATTTACCATCTGAATCTAACCATGTCATGTTGACAAATGGAAAAGTCTGCCAGATATTTATGATCATGTTAATTATTGTGTCTTTCACCCCAACAGCATACTTTTACATATTCTTCCGTTTTTGAAAAACTCTTGCTTTAATTACCTTTGAACAAAACTGAAAATCATTAACAAGACCTTTGTCCCAAAATGTGTTCATTCATTTTATTGATTTTCATGTGCTACTTAAATCTACAACATAAAAAAACAACCATCAAATAATAGATCAAATTTGTGAAGAATCAACACGGTCACGGCCAGTGTTGGGGGTAACGCATTACAAGTAACTTGAGTTACGTAATAATTTATACTTTTCCCAAGTAACTAGTAAAGTAACGCATTACTTTTCAAATTGACAACTAAATATCTGAGTTACTTTTTCACATTAATTTGACTGACAGCTCTCCTGCCCCCATGTTGAGAAAAATAAGTGCAGAGGCGTTGTGTGTAAACATGATGGTTATTATAGTTCCAGACTAAATGTGAGCATTTATTTATCTCACTTGCACAATAAAGATTCTGTCCTCCTCAAAATGAATAAAATCAGTCAAATGCAAAATCAGAGTACTATGCAAACCTCCAAGAATTAAATGTTAAATAAAACAAATATTTGTATGCATAATCTACCTTTATATTTAATTTACCAATGTCTTGCTGCTGACCTTTGATGATGAAAATTACTAGATTTTTTGTTTTTATTGGTAAAACTTTTTTCTCCTGCATCCTATTCTACCATTATCCAGAATGACAGCAGAGCTGCGCCCTCTACTGTTCATGCGTGAATTAGCATTTTTACCTCAGCCTGGGGCTTATTATTTCAATTTTGGTATGAAGAGGTCTTTACCGTTGCACAAAAATAAAACTTTTTTGTTATAAACAAAAACAAAAACAAGCCCAGCCCAGGTGAGAAAAAGTAACGCAAAAGTAACTTAACGCATTACTTTTCTTAAAAAGTAACTAAGTAACTCAATTAGTTACTTTTTAAGGGAGTAACGCAATATTGTAATGCATTACTTTTCAAAGTAACTTTCCCCAACACTGATCACGTCACGGATCAGACAAATTTCCACATGCATCTTGAAAAGTGCTTTGGCAAGTTTTTGTGCCATCTAGTGGTTTAGAGGAGAATAAAGTAAAATGCGCCTTTTACCCCAGTGCCCTATATTATTTTTCATTATTCAGTTGATTTTTTTTCATTCATTAAAAACATATAAAATGTCAAAGTTAGCTATCAAGACCCCCATTAAAAAGGATTCCTATTTGAACAGTTCCCCTCAGATTATTTTTCAATAAATAACTAGCTTTGTAATTAATGATAAACTGAAGTCTTGGGTAAACAGGCCTCCCGACCTTTAACCAGCCAGGACTATTTGCAGTCTACCTCATTGCAAAGGATGATAACATTACTGAAATCAGTCTATGTGCTTGATCATTGTACATTTTCTGCCATTTAATCTGACATGTAACATCATGCTTACTGCACTATCGATGTCTAATGCATTAAAACATATACTAAATCTCTTGGTGATTTTAATAAAAGTATTTATTCACTATTTAACTGCTCAATAAAGCTGCTGTAAGGAGTTATAATAATAAATTATATAGTATTAACGGGAGTTCTAATCAGCCATATGGCATTTATGGCTCAGGGAATTAACTCTGAAAAAAAAACACAGTTCAATTCAAAGAATACATTTTATTTGCTATAATGTTTGTAAATTTTATTAAATATTCAATCTAAAAATACAGAAAATGTTAATACATACATTTAAGTGTAGTTTCACTGATCATCTTGCCCTCTACATGTTTGATGTGTGATTAGAGAGCTTTGAGGGTTTTCAGTAAATAAAAAAGTATTGTATTACTTCCAACATTTCACAGGTTCCCTCACAAAAGAATGATCAATTTATTGCTAGAAATTTGTATTTTTCATCACAAAAGTGTGTTCGCAAAGTATTTTGTTTGTTATTTTCTTTTCTGTAGAAGAAAATATGCAACAAGCTATAAATGAATAAACGCTTTGGCTGGAAAGCAATGACTTGATGCAGAACTTTTTGGTTTACAGTTTGGTTTGTAGTTTTCAACTTTGTGACTAATCAATAAACCATAACATCAAATAATTTTATTATTAAAAACTTTCGCATTAAACAATGTTCGAAAATCAACACCAATGACACTTTTAAATGCATTACATGGGAAAAAATAAATATCAAATATCATAATCATACTCATAAAATATTTTCAATAATATAGCTGGAAATATTTTTTTTTTCCATATTTGACTGTGAATTGTGGCAGTTGTGTTTTTGAAACTCGATCCACTAGTTTTTATAAGTCAGACCAGATTTGCATGGCTAAAATATGTTGTAAATCAGGAAGATTAACTTACTAACTTACCTCAGATTTTCAGTATGAGATAACATCATGTAAGGCCCATCAATCATTTTTGGTATAACTGACACGTTGTTTGGTTATTTAAGATGAGATGAAAAGTTTCATGCATTATAATAGATAGGCGTTCTGTTTTCATCCCCAATCTTTCTTGATAATCTTAAAATAGAAAAGATCTGGGCTGTGTTTCCCAAAAGCATCATATGCCTAAGTGGATCGTATTGCCACCAATGGTAAAATCAACTCAGCTCACAACTAGTTTGAGAAACACAGCCCTGGGCGAAGCATTTGGCATAAAGAGAACAATTCTTTGCCAACTCTTTGAGTCCATTCTAAGACAAAGATGATGTTTAAACCAGCTTAAAGTTATTTTAAGTTTATTTGAGATTAGCGATTTAAAGCAGACTCAAACTCCAGTCCAAACTGATTTATTTCAATCGTTTTTGAACAAGTAAAGGTGAGGAAAACTGATAACTGATACTTCTTATCTGATCTTCTCATAACAGCTTCTTGAACTTTCCTCATTACTGATTCTGGTTAATCAACTTGACATGTGGCAAGTAGTTTCACAAGCATTTAAACAATGAGAAGCATTAACTTGATAGGTTCAGATTGTTATCAAGTGTGACTTCTCGACATAAACTAACTTCCTCCTAACAGATAAATGTAAATGCCCACATCTGGGGTACGTTTTAGGGTTGAGATTAGATTTAAAATAATATTAGGTAACAACAATGTGTTGGTCAGAGTATATAATCACCAGATAAATTGTTTTTCATACATTTATAATTTATTTAAAATATATCACATAACTTATAAATAAGCTTCAGATTTTCCAATTGCATATTAAAAAGTAAGATTAGGATCAAATGAATAATGCAGAATGACAGTATTGGAGGCACTAATAGAAACTGAATGGGGAAAAATGCAACAAAATGGCAGCTGGAGAAAAGGTTTTATTGACATTTCACATATGTTTTAGAAACATATAGGAGCCTTATGAAATGTATGTAGCAAGATTATGCTTGGTCAGTGCTTCAATGCACCATATTACTACGAAAAGGCAGGCAGTTTTTTTAAATTCACTTTAGCAACAGAAAATAAATCAACATTTACAAGATTGCACATCTTTGAGATGTTGCATAGAGTTTAATTAACCACACTCAAGGGAGCCAAAGTTAAATTATTTCCACACAACATTAAATATTATGCAACACAGCTCAAATTATTTTTTGAGTTCAGAATGAAAAGTGCAAGACAAAAAAAAGACAAGAATTCCTTGTAATTACAGTTAAATGGTTCAGTTGGTTACACACTGAAAATATGTCTATAAAAAGTAAATACAATTTTTTGAACAACAAAAACCTGTTTGATCTGTACAGTGCCGACTTCATTTTATGTAGACAAAAGTTTTCCCATGTCAGATCCTTAGGCCAACAATTTTCTTGGTTTCTTCAAAGTAATCCTGATGGTTCCATTAATATTTGCTTGAAAGTGCTTGGCCAACTGAAATGAAAATGGACAATTTTATATGCATGTGGGGAACAGCACATTCCAGGCCCCAGTTTTATGGCAGGGCCCCTGTCTTACTGCATCAGTGGAGAAACCTTTGCTACATTTCGATTGGATCTTGGTGGCAGTGGCGAAGCTACGATGGGCCTCACAACTCCATTTGAGCTTGATTTTGGTCAAATGTTAATACTATGGTGAAAAATGTAAGTTTCTGACCATATAACGTTAGATTCATACATTCATGTAGGTTATTTGTCTACAATTTGTGTGGCCGAGTCTGTAGCCATTTTCAAAAAACACCTAAAGACACATCTCTTCCAGCAGCACCTGACCAATCAAGAATAGCACTTATCATTCTATTCATTTTCTGTCTGTCTAATTTATTTATAAAAAATAAAATAAAAACTGTCCTGTGTGTGAGACTTGTTACAGCACTTGCATTCTGTTGCCCTTGACTGTTCTAGTTGCTTCTTTTGCTCTCATTTGTAAGTCGCTTTGGATCAAAGCGTCTGCTAAATTACTAAATGTAAATGTTATTTCTTATTTGCACTTTTGTAACTTTGAACTTGAAACTGTGCTGCGTTTATTTCTGATAATTTGGCATGTTGTTTTCATACTCAATATGATTTGCCACCCTGTTTTATGAAGGCCCACAATGTTTTATGAAGGCCCACCCGTTTGAACATTTCTGGCCTCGCCCCTGCTTGGTGGCGTCACAGTGGCTGCTATAAATGAGCGCACGACGAAGAAGATTTCAGAATCACAGTCTTTAATAAATCCACGCAGGGGCAACAGGAGAAAAGGCAAGCACATCCATTAACACCAATGACACCAGACAAACAACAGAACCAAACCGGGAGTCTAAGGCCCTGTCTACACGGAGACGCGTTTAGCTGTATACGTAAAAATTTGGTATCGTATTAACGTTTCGTCCACACGGATCCGGTGTTTTGGGAGCCTGAAACCGATATTTTTCGGTTAATAAGTAAAACTGACACCCTTGCATTTTCGTGTGTACAGTCAATCCGTATATTTTGTGAAACGGTGATGTCATCACATCACGTCCTGCATGGGTAAAGACTAGAAGGGATACAACTACAGGCACTGGGCATGCGCACATCAATATTGCGTAATTTCATTACTGTATTTGCGTTATTGTAAGAGTATGTTTAGTGTTGGGGTAGGTGTAGACGTTAATAAAACACAATCTGGTGAGTAGCAAATTTATTTATTGTTATTTTATCGTGAGATTTTGCCTCACTTCCTACCATTGCTGTACCCCTTCTAGCCACAACTCTTCATCTCCGTTTTTAGTGTATGACCATGCATGTATACTACATCGTTTTTAGTCGGTTTCAGTGGTTCCGAGTGTACGCGGATATTTCTTGAGACGAGGGGAAAAAAAAGATTGGATAGGGAAAGCTCTGGATTTGTGTGGATGTGGAACTAATGGGATAATTAATGGGCAACAGGTGAACAGAATACATCAAAGGAACAAACTGAAACACACTCAGAAACTGGAACAGAAGAGGGAGATTGGGAAAAACAATCCGGGGCAAACAGTCCATGGGGGAGTGGAGGGAGAAACCAGGAGCAGATGGGGCTAGATGGTGACCCAGGCCACAGCCAGTGCAATGTCTAAGGAGAGTCTTATGAAATGTCTGGCTGAGATGGAGCCGAGGAGACTGCAGGTCTGGAGGGCCAAGGCAGGGATTCGGAAGACCGCAGTGGAGCAAGTGCGACGAGGACAACTGTGGAGCCGGAGGGAAGGTGCCTGATGAAGCTGAAGGGGTGGAGGGCAGAGGTGCAACCGGCAGCCAGGAATCCCATGGTGGAACCAGGACAACGTCTAACCAAGGCGAAGACGGGTGGACGAGGGAGCCTGCTGGAATGACGGGCCACGGTGGAGCTGAGGGAGCTTTGAGCTAAGGTGTACCCGATGGGTCTGAGGACCAAGGTGGAGTCCAGGGCTCTGTGGCTGGAGGAAGAGACGGGGGATCCTCATGCTGAGGCAAAGGATTTGGCTGTCTCTGGGAGAGGAGGCGGGAGAGGAAGGCTGGGAGGGAGCACAGATGACATGGGGCTGGGCGGAACCAGCGAGGATACTAGAGATTTAGGGCTGGGAGGAACCAGCGGGGAAACTGGAGATCCAGGGCTGGGAGGAACCAGTGGTGAAACTGGAGATTCAGGGCTGAGAGGAACCAGTGGGGAAACTGGAGATTAAGGGCTGGGAGGAACCAGAGGGGAAACTGGAGATTCAAGGCTGGGCGGAACCAGTGGGCAAGGGAGATTCATGGGTATCACATCCTCAACTAAATCCATAAAACCTCTAGTGTCCAGTCTTAGCTCATTCATGGTAGCCGGAAAGTGGGCAGGGCATTCATGAGAGTCCTCAAGCTCCACTAATACTCCCACGGGGACAGGCGTTGTTGGCGACTCACGCACCTGGTCAGACGTGTCGATGGGCACAGGCTGCAGGGTGGTATTCGGCTCGGTTTGGGTCACTGACACTTCTCCGTGGCAGGCTCAGGCTCCACATCTGCGATGGATTTCAGCTTCAGCTGTCTGGTTGGGCGATGGCTGACCGCAAACATTAACACTTTAGGTCTGGTGTTCTGTCACGTGTGGCTGCTATAAATGAGCGCACGGCAAAGGAGAATTCAGAATCACAATCTTAAAAATATATTCACGCAGGGGAAACCATGGACAAAAGGCAAACACATCCACTAAAGCTGGGCATACACTGTGCGATTTCTGTGCGATTTGAGCAAGGTTACCTACTCACACTGTACGAGTAGATCGCATGCGATGTAAAGCCAAAGCTCACGATTTATGTGCTCACACTGTGCGGTCCGATCGTCGAGCGCGACTTGTCTGCTCACACTGTACGAGTGAAATATGCGCGAAAAAAACTATAATAGAGAGATAGCCTATCAAATGCATCAGCTATCGATATCAAGAGCATTTAGCATTTACAATTAATATATATAAATGAACATTATTATTAGGGTAGGCCTACTTTTATTATTAAATTGATATTACATTTAATTTGCCCCTGCGCTAATTTTATAACGCATCAATGCATAACCGATACTCTGCATAATAAAAGAATAGATAGATTAGCTTACTCCTCATTATTTAAATACATTTTGCTCAATTAAACAAGGAATTATAGGCCTATAATTAAAATGATTATCAGTCTATAATATGTCAGAACACTGCAATAATATCAGTATTATCAGAAATTAGGAGCAGCTTTATTTTAAAAACAACTTGTTTAACACGAAATGGGACTATACTTATCTTCTAATTTGTTTCACAATATGGGAGAAATATTAAGAATATAAATTAAGACAGTTATAGGCTACGTTATCAGCATATGTTAAAGAAGATGTATCTTGTCTCTGTGAGAATATGCGGCGAAAGCTCGTCAGATTTTACTTTCACTTCCACCGACTTTCGCGCACATTGCGTTTTTGCGTGATAATCACTGACTCGCCTTCATGATTTAAAACCAAAAGAAAAAAAATCTATATTGCACCGTGACATTCTTTTCTTTTGTCAAATGATGGACAATGGTTCACATTTTTCCCATGATAATAAAATTAAGTAAATATTAAATAATAGTAAATAAAATGATTTGTGAAAGTAAAAGAAGTAAATTAATGTTCAATGTTTAATCTATAAAAGAGGCACTGATAGGCTAAACACGGTGGTTTGAACGTCTTAGATTATCCATTTTACAACATGAACTGGAGGCAAGCAACAGTTTGCTAAATTGCTGCTATTTGAAAACTGCCTACATAACTTAAAGATCTCCATCTTTTCGTTTTCTTTCTTGCTGCATTAAAGATGAAATGGTTCAACTTCTGCTTTCGCGCAGGCGCAGTGATGAGAAATAGAGCAATTAGTTCAAAGCTCTGCTTCAGCTGTGCAATAACCTCACGAGGAGCGACTGACATGATTTCTGACATGCCAGAAATTCATTCGACCATCCGATTGCTGATAGGGAGAGGTTTATTGCGTCTCGTTTCCCCCTGTACACTGCACAAACAGCTCACGACAAACGACGCACGATAAAGCTGAAAATCGTCCCGACCCAAAAAAGAGTCAGAATTCGGCTCGAAATCGGACGAAAATCACACAGTGTATGCCCAGCTTAACAGTGATGACACCAGAAAAAGAACAGAACAAAATAGGGAGTCTAAATACACAGAGGAACTAATGAGACAATTATTGGGCAACAGATGAACGAAATACATCAATCAAAGGAACCAACTGAGGCCCTGTCCACACAAACAGCTTTTCTATGCGGTTTGGCCATTCGTCCACAAGCAAACTTAGTATCCGGTCACTGAAACCAAACTTTTTTGAAAACTCCTGCCAGGGTGAAGATTTTTAGAAACTCTGAAGATTTTTAGAAACTAAACAACAGTGAAACTGTTGGCCAACATGGCTTTACGGTTAGGGATATATTGCCACCTGTTGGTTTGGCGTGCTCTTGACCAGGGCCGTGCAGAGAGTTCTTCAGGGGCAGGGGCTCAAATGTAAAAAAGGGGCAATATGATATAATATATATATATATATATATATATATATATATATATATATATATATATATATATATATATATATATATATATATATATATATATATATATATATATATATATATATATATATATATATATATTGTATATGCTCATCAAGCCTGCATTTCTTTTAATCAAAAATACAGAAAAAACAATATTGTGAAATATTATTACATTATGTTCTTTTTAACTTTTTTTTAATCAAAGAATCTTGAAAAGAGTATCACAGTTTCCATCATTGACCTTAAATCCTTATATTAGAATGATTTTTGAATGATCATGTGACACTGAAGAGTGGAGTAATGATGCTGAAAATCCAGCTGTGATCACAGGAATAAATTATATTTAAAATTATTTTAAAATAGAAAACCATTATTTTAATATTTCACAATATTGCTGTTTTTTATCTAATAAATGCAGGCTTGATGAACATAAGTGACTTCTTTCATAATGCTTTGTAATATTCAAATAAATGGTAATATAATAGTCCTTTCACGTAACCATTTCGCCAGCCTACACTTCACATAATAGGCCTGTAGGTGCCGGTGGCACTTGAGTTTTGTTTACTTTGATAGTTTCATGAAATGGTAAACGGTGTATCAATATACATAAATACAAGTGAATTTAACACTACTTACCATTAATGCGACTTTTGCTGCTGCATGGTTTTGTGCAGATTTGTTTGTTGTCAGTTAAAATCCATTTTGTCAGTGATGCAATTTATAAAATGAGACAAACCGCAGGAAATCGTTCCACAAACGTTAGTTCGTCTGTCCATGTAATTTTCAACCGATTTATGAATAAGAACAGAAAATTACCGCTCCACTTCACATCGCCCAATGGAATTTGAACTTGCTTAGCCAGATCACGATTGGTTGGTGTATATACATGACAAACGGGCATTGGTGAATTGTGTAATACTTTAAAATATGCTCGAGCACTCAAAGCCCCCCCCCCCTTGCACGTGCCTGCTCTTGACAGCATGTCATAGCATGTTTTTGTGTTTTCATGTGGATGCGATTGTTTTTTTAAACTGAGGAGGAAAAATTCAGTTTATAAAAACACCCGTGTACGTGTGGACTAGGCCTGAAACACACTAGGAAACTGGGTCAACATGACAAAACTGAAGATAAACCTGACAGGTTGACTAGTACAAACAAATGTCCAACACCATCAGATAAGAATGCTAGGACAACTGACAGACACTTGAAGAGCGGGAAGGAAAGGACTTTGGTTCTCATTGATTCACAGGCAGTTTCTGCCCTGCACCCAACTTGAGACTAATCCCTAAGGTTTAAGCAAACCGCCATTCTTTAAGACTTTTTTGAAGCAAGAGCAGTGGCTAAATCAAAGGGAGGTCATATGATCCATCCAATCAATTCACAACTATGTTTGGAAACCTTAAAACTGATGTAAACTACACACCATTTCATACTAGTTCTGAGAAATAAGTATTCTCAGTGACAGCTATTTGTAAGTGCAAAATTTTACACACATTCAGCTGTTAATGTACAAATTAATGCATGCATGATAGTTTGCTCTATTCACATCTTGTTTGGACTCTTTTTGTTTAAAACATTGCCAAAGGTATTCTAGTCGTGGTTTGGAAAATAAGTAATGCATTGATTGAACTTTAAAGACACTGTTCTACCTGTGTGCTTTAGATCACTGTTTCCCAACCCTGTTCCTGGAGGCACACCAGCACTACACATTTCCCAAGTCTTCCTAATCAAACACACTTGATTCAACTCATAAGGTTGGTAGTTGAGTCTCTAATCCCAGAAATAGAAAGACATCAAAAACAGCTGAATTTGTGTAAGATGTTGCACTACAAATAGCTGTCACTGAGAATACTTATTTCTCTGAATAAGTATGAAATGGATGTGTCACGGTTCATGGATTCACTGACTCTTTCTGTGTGTTGTGTGGGTGTGGCCGCTGATTAACACTGATCATATTGTCAACGCCAGCTGCAACTGATCAGTCTTGTCTATTTATACTCATGTCTTTCGTCTTGTGGTTGTCAGATCGTTGTTTGGATTACTCGACGTTGTGTCTTGTCTACTGACTTCTGAGTTGCCATGTCGCTGTGTCACCTTGTCCTCGTGTTGGATTGGGCTTGGGGTTTTTTTTTCCACAGAAAAGACCTCATCCTCCACTTTCCTCCCAGTAAGACTACAATGGGCAACCCGGTCTCACAACTGTCAAGCCTTACTGGACTCAAGAACAGATGGTAACTTCATGGACTTAACCTTCGCTCATAAGTTTCAGATTCCCATTACATCACTCACTCAAAAGATTTCTTTCCACACTCTCAATGGCAAAGAACTTCCTAACATCTGTTGTTTCTACTTATGGACTCTCCACTGGCACCCATAGTCCTCGGTCATTCCCGGCTGGGGCAACATAATCCCAGGGTTGACTGGGGCCACAGTTCTGTTTTGGCCTGGAGCAATCAGTGTTATACCTCTTGTCTTGTGTCTGCATGTTCGTCTGTGTCTGGTTCTGTGTTACAGGATGAGTCTGTGAATTTGTCCAACGTGCCCGTAGAGTACCTTGACCTCAAGGAAGTGTTTGGTAAGTCCAGTGCTGCTTCTCTTGTTCTGCATCGTCCCTTTGACTGTGCTATAGATCCCCTACCAGGTAAGTCTCCGCCCAAGGGCAAGTTATACTCTGTAATAAACAGCACATTCCAGGGCCCAGTTTATGGCCGGGCCACTCTCTGTCCATAACAGTGGACAAAGGTTTGCTACATTTTGATTTGATCTTGGTAGACTGACACAAACAAACTGTTCAACGCCATCAGATAAAGATACTAGGACAACAGCCAGACACCTCTTAGAGGGCAATAAGAAGAACTCTTGTACCAAGCGCAGGAAGGACAAGACATCTCATTGGTCCACATAAAGTTTCTGCCCTTCGCCCAAATCCCAAGTGTCCTGGTCTATGACTGCCATAAAAATTCCACAGGACCTTAGCAGTAGTGGGTGAAACAAAGACCACAATGATCCATCTAAATCCATTCATAACAATGTTTGGAAACCTTAAGACTGATGCAAAACTACACACATCCATTTTATACTTATTCAGAGAAATAAGTATTCTCAGTGACAGCTATTTGTAATGCAATATCTTACACAGAATCAGCTGTTAATGAACAAATGAATCAACAGTTCAATCTTTTCCCATCAGGATTGGTTTCTATTTGTTTAGAATATTGCCAAGGGTATTCTGATGGTGGTTTGGAAAGTGAGAAATGCATTGGTAAACTTTAAAGACACTTTAAAGACTTCTAACTGTACAGCATGCAAATGAGTTCCAAAGGAGAAAGGAGGGTGGGCCACACGGTGTGCCCCCTCTGATGCCAGCAGCCAATCACAACACTGGAATGGAGAAGCGCCAAATTGCAATCTCCTATTTGGAAAAGGATAAAGGTACCCTTTTAACAGACACACCTTGTTCTGAGTTTCTCCTTGAGAGAGACAAACAGTTCACCAAGTTCTGAGTCTCCCCAGCAAGGATGAGATTATAACAGTTCAACAAATTCTGAGTCTCCCCAGCAAGGATGAGATAATAACAGTTCAACAAGTTCTGAGTCTGTCCGGCGAGGATGAGACTGTGACAGAGCAACCAAGTTCTGAGCCTCTGGTTAATCTAGAGAGACAACAAAAGAACCAAGGATCTGAGTCTACAGCTTGTGAGGCAGCAACAGATACGACCACGTTCTGAGCCTCCAGCCTGTGAGGAAAGAGACATTAACAACCACTACGTTCAGAGTTTTAGTCCAGCGAGACGACTCCAGCACGTCCCGAGTCTCCATGCTAGAGAGACCAAAGCGGATTGACCAAGTCCTGAGTGTCTGACCCACAGAGTCAGAAAACAAACAGAGACATTTGCAACAAGGTTAAGCTCAGGAGAGCAAACCTTCACTTCGAGGTTCCTTCGTCTGCGTGTTCCAGATTAAGGACCTTCTGCACCTACTTCAGGGCCTCATCTGCGTGTTCCAGATTTTAGGACCCTTTGGTGCTCCAGGAGATCAGCATCCCACAGATCTTCGTGTTCAAGACTGTTGAAATGGATTCCAGCTCCTTTCCCACTGCATTGTCACCCAGCACAACCAGTGGAAGAAGTCACCTCCATCTTACTCAACCAAGTGGAACGTAAATATCACTTAACCAAACCTCTTTCCAGAAACCTTGGCATTGTTGTATATTATCAGTACATGATTTTCTAATTTACATTAGAGGTAATTTAACTGATGCTAGTTAATAACAAATAATCTTTCGTTATTTGTTTGATGCATAATAAGGTTCTTCACCTTAGTTTCAGAGAAACAACAGTTTATCTTTCCATAAGATAACACAACTCTTCCTTAGCCACACTCAACTTAATCACATGTATTTTATGTATCTTATGCACTTTATTCCTTTATCATTCATTGTATTCACTTAGTAGTTGTGTTAGTTATTCTTGTTTATCTTTTGTTAATAAAATCTATTTTATTACAATTGTGTCTTACGTGTGCTGATAATACAGAAGAGGCTCTACAAGATAGAAATCTCACCAATCGTTCAGATAAATCAGCTGACCAACTCTCCCCGCTTTACATTCAATCTAAAATGATTGAACCGCCTCCTGTTTGGAGTGTTCTCATAGGGCCAAGGTAAAAGACCTTGACTAGTGTCCCAAAATAAGAGAGGGGGAAGGTGGTCATCTGATGTACTCATAGCCACACTTTAAGTGACGTGTGATCCAAAATCACAACGTCAGCGGTGACGTGAGTACCAATCACTACCTTACTTAACGTCCTTGGATGGACGAAGGTAAAATCACTACATAATTGGCATCCCTGGGTGGGCCCAAAAGTGAAATGATTACAACTCCCTTTCTGCTCCAGAAAGGGAGGTCATGGAGAAATGCATTTTTGAGTCTCTAGCAACTGGATTCATCCACCCTTCCTCTTCTCCAGCGGGGAGGGGTTCTTTTTTGTGGGGAAGAAGGCTGGTTCTCTGCGACCATGTATTGATTACAGAGGGTTGAACAACATCACAGTAAATAATACATACCCTTTGCCGTTGATGTATTCAGCCTTCGAGCAGTTGCAGGGAGCATCTGTCTTCACAAAATTGGATTGACGCAATGCTTATCATTTGGTTCGCATAAGGGAGGGAGATAAGTGGAAGACAGCGTTGAACACCCCCAGGGGTCATTTTGAATATTTGGTCATGCCCTTCAGTCTGTCCAACTCCCTGGCGGTTTTCCAGGCACTCGTCAATGACATGCTAAGAGATGTGGTAGACCAGTTCATACACGTCTACCTGGATGACATATTGATTTTTTTTCCTCTTCTCCCCAGGAACACGCTCAGCACGTCAGACTAGTGCTTCAGAGGTTGCTAGAGAATGGGCTTTTTGTCAAGGCGGAGAAATGTGCTTTTCATGCACAGTCTGTTCCTTTCCTAGGTTACATCATCTCGTCTGAGGGAGTGTGCATGGATACTGACAAGGTTAAAGCTGTGATGGATTGGAACTCATTGTTTCCACTCTTTGTTTCCACACTCACACGGGAGATTGAATCGAAAGTCAAAATGTCCTTAGAAGGGGTAACGCCTCCGCCCGGTTGCCCACCGAATCGGTTGTTTGTGCCAGAGGAATTATGGTCAGATGTTATTCGACGGGGTCATTGTTTCAACGTAGCATGTCATCCAGGAGTAAACCGTACCAATTTTTTGGTAAATCAATGATTCTGGTGGAAATTAATGGCTCGCAACATTTGCAGTTTTGTTTTGGCTTGCTCGGTTTGTGCCACTGGTAAGACTTCCAATCGACCCCCAGATGGGTTACTCCAACCTCTGTCCCTTAGAGACCCCGGTCCCATATAACACTAGATTTTATCACCGCCCTCCCAAGGCAAGACGGTTGTTTTCACTGTATTGGACCGGTTTTCGAAGGCAGCACATTTTATGCCCTTGCCTAAATTACCATCCGCCATGGAGACAGCAGTGACTGTCGTAGATCACGTCTTTCGCTTACATGGCCTCCCGATGGATGTGGTTTCCGACAGGGGGACCCAATTTGTGTCCAAATTTTGCCAAGAATTTTGTAGATTACTGGGAGCGACGGTCAGTCTGTCTTCTGGGTTCTATCCCCAAAGCAATGGCCAAACCGAGAGAGTCAACTAAGATTTGGAAAGAGTATTGCAATGTTTGGTATCCAAGAATCCTTCCTCCCGGAGTCAGCAACTCTCAATGGTTGAGTACGCACATAACGTGTTACCAGTGTCATCCACGGTCCTCTCTCTGTTTGAGTGTAGCTTAGGTTACCAGCCACCAATTTTTCCAAGTCTGGAATCTGAAGTCGCGGTCCCCTCCGTCCACGCTTTCGTCCAGAGGTGCCGTCACACCTGGAACAGAGCCTGTTAGCCTGTTAGACAAAAAGTGTGGCTTTCTACCATGAATATTCCGCTTCGATTCGTTTGTAATAAGTTAGCTCCCAAATTTATCGACCCGTTCACTGACCCCAAAGTTCTTAGTTCGGTGGCAGTCTGACTAAAACTTCCTGCTACGTACAGGAGAATTCACCGTCTTTCACGTTTCTAAATTTAAATCTGTGTTTCATTCACAAATGAATCCGCCGGCCCCGTTTCCCCCCCGCCGCAACTCGTAGACGGGGAACCTACGTATTCGGTCAATCATATTCTGGACTCAAGACGTGGATTTCAGTACCTGGTGGACTGGGAAAGTTATGGTCCAGAGGAGAGAAGTTGGGTACCTGCTAGAGACTTTCTGGATCATTCTCTTATTGACGATTACAATCAACAGGTAAGTTCTTCTCGGAGTGCCAGGAGGCACGGTTCATGGATTCACTGACTCTCTGTGTGTGTGTGTGTGTGTGTGTGTGTGTGCGTGTGTGTTGTGTAGGTGTGGCCGCTGATTACCACTGATCAGATTGTCAACGCCAGCTGAAACTGATCAGCCTTGTCTATTTATACTCATGTCTTTTGTCTTGTGGTTGACAGATCGTTTTTTCGATAACCCGACATTGTGTCTTGTCTACTGACTTCTGAGTTGCCATATCCTCGTGTTGGATTGGAAGTTCCTGCTTCTTCTGCATTTTTTTTGCCTTGGATATTATTTGTCTGGAGATCTGTGGTTCGCGCCTGGGTTAGTGTGGATTCTGTTCTCTGCTACTTCCACCCATTGAACGTTCCCTGTGCAACCCAGATTGACTGCCTGCACTATACTTTTGGACCTGCTTATCTCACTTTGTGGTTAATAAACCTATTTGGTACTCGCAATTGTATCCTCTGCTTATTTGTTAGTGACAGGATGTGTGTAGTTTACATCAGTTTTAAAGGGGTGGTAAACCACGATTTCACTATTCTAACTTTAGCTAGCGTGTAATGTTGCTGCTTGAGCATAAACAACATCTGCAAAGTTACAACGTTCAAAGTTTAAAGCAAAGGGAGATATTTGCTTTTAAAGAAATCAGTTTCTAAGAACTACAGCAAACGGCCAGTAGGCGACTACACACATTCCTCCAGGGCTTGCTGACATCACCAGGCTCAATATTTACATAAACCCCTCCTCCGAGAATATTAAATAAGGGGGGGGGGGGGTGAGGCCATTTTGTATCGCGGCGCTGTTGTGGTATAGTTAGGCTGGAGTGTTGTTGCCGCGATGCCGAGGAAACGCTGTTATTTTCATCCGGATTGCAGGTCTGGGGTACTTGCTCTGTTCAGCCTTCATAGGGACGGGGGTGCGTTGCAGAGCGTTTAACATACAGCATGTTATATGCACGTGTGTTTGAGTCAGCGGGGAATCAGGCGCGCGCAGGGCTCCCTGCAGAGGAGATCTAACATCTAAGCACATCTAACAGAGGAGAACATCCACCGTCTTCGCGATTTCAATGCCAGATTTGCACAACGTCAGCTGCGTGAAAAAAACACTGCCGGTGCGTGGATGCAGGACGCGCGCGCTGCACATTTCACGGAGGACAACACAAACTTCCACAAACTTCGCGAGTTCAATACAGGATATGCACAGCGGCTTGTCCTGAAAGCTGGATTTACAAACAGAAGCTGTTCACGGGCCACAACCTGTAAGTCTGATTTATTTTTCATCGATGTGTTTTCCTGTAATAGGTTAATTGTACGTTGTAGCAAGGAAGTAAACAGATGACAGCGCTGTTCTGCAAACCAGTCTGTTAAATGCTTATTCATACTTAACGATATCCGACGAACATCTAACGTTACAAACACTAACGTTAAAATCTCAACAGCGAACCTGGCATTAGTGTAAATGATTCTTTGATTAGAGCTTTTATGTATTGTTTATCTTCAGGCATGCTAAACATGGTTCTGTGTGTGATTTGGCTAACTTACTAAAGTCAGTGCTTAGTGTTCGTTTTGGGTTAACGTTAGTTCTTGCGACAGATATTTGGCTATAATCGTTCTAAAAATACAAAAGTTAAAGTGCCATTCAGTAGCGATCACTATAGATCCGCAGTCTTTACTCTTGAGGACTGAACAGGTTCTGCTCGATCATCTTCACTCAAATGTTCTGGGTCTGATTCGAGCTCATATGGTTTTATTGACGCCGTTGTTTCTAATACTGAACAGCCTCCGGTAAGGGGCGTGACGTTTCCGACGTGCACTGCGGTTAGCGAATCAGAACACACTGGGCCAGCTAACCAATCAGAGCCCACTGCGTATTTTTGAGGGACTGGCTTCATACAACCCGGAAAGCATCAGACCGTTTTACAAAGAGGGACAGAGCAGTGTAGAATAAAGGTCAAATATATGACAAATAAGGCAATTTTTTTTAAAACGAAGCATGAACACATGTTACAGTGCACCCCACAAACACAGCCAAGCCTTCAAAAGAATGTGTTTTACCACCCCTTTAAGGCTTATCTGATGGTGTCCAATGTTGGAGCTTGATATCAAACAAACATTGGGTTTAGATGTCAACTCGATTTTAATTTTCAACCAAAATTTCCAACTTCTTCCTGATGTTACATTGACATCCAGTGCCCGCTGGGGTAATGTCAATGTGTTATTCAATGAAAGGGGATTAAGTCAGAATTGTCTCACATAGCCAAATCTATAGCCTCAAATATACACTAAATTGCCAAAAGTTTTGGGACGCCTGCCTTTGCATGCACATGAACGTATCACATCCCAATTCTTTGTCTGAATCTGAATGTGTTTAATATTGAGTTGGCCCACCCTTTGCAGCTATAACAGCTTCAACTCAAGGCTTTCCACAAGGAGTAGGAGTGAGTTAATGGGAACTTTCGACCATTCTTCTAGAAGCGCATTTGTGAGGTCAGGCACTAATGTTGGACAAAAAGGCCTGGCTCATAGTCTCCGCTCTAATTCATCCCAAAGGTGTTCTATCAGGTGGAGGTCAGGACTCTGTGCAGGCCAGTCAAGTTCCTCCACACCAAACTCACTCATTCATGTCTTTATGGACCTTGCTTCGTTCACTGGCACACAGTCATCCCCAAACTGTTCCCACAGTTGGGAACATGAAATTGTCCAAAATGTCTTGGTATGCTGAAGCATTAAGAGTTTCTTTCACTGGAACTAAGGTGCCAAGCCCAACCCCTGAAAAACAGCCCCAAACCATAATCCCCCCTCCACCAAACTTTACACTTGGCACAATGCAGTCAGGCAAGTACCATTCTCCTGGCAACCGCCAAATCCAAGACTCGTCCATTGGATTGTCAGACAGAGAAGAGTGATTGGTCACTCCAGAGAACACGTCTCCACTGCTCTAGAGTCCAGTGGCGGCTTGCTTTACACCACTGCATCCCATGCTTTGCATTGCACTGGTGATGGAAGGCTTGGATGCAGCTGCTCGGCCATGGAAACCCATTCCACGAAGCTCTCTATGCACTGTTATTGAGCTAATCTAAAGGTCACACAAAGTTTGGAGATCTGTAGCTATTGACTCTGCAGAAAGTTGGAGACTTCTGTGCACTATGTGCCTCAGCATGCGCTGACCCCGCTCTGATTTTACGTGGCCTACCACTTCGTGGATGAGTTGCTGTTGTTCCCAATTGCTTCCACTTTGCTTTAATACCACTAATAGTTGACCGTGGAATATTTAGTAGTGAGGAATTTTCATGAATGGACTTATTGCACAGGTAGCAACCTATCACGGTACCAAACTTGAATTCACTGAGCTCCTGAGAGCGACCCATTCTTTCACAAATGTTTGTAGAAGCGTCTGCATGCCTAGGTGCTTGATTTTATACACCTTTGGCTATGGAAGTGATTGGAATACCTGAATTCAATGATTTGGAGGTGTGTCCCAATACTTTGTACTTTATACTTTGTACAAGTTTGTACTTTATAATCAAACTATCTTAACAATGTAATTTTACCTCACGTTCGAAATGCCAGTGAATTGCAGAACTGGTGTAAACATATCCACATCTTTATGATCAGATGCTTTCTTATCTGCTCTCTCACCCCTCTCATTTTTCGATGTGTTTATTTTGTTATTGAGAGGAAAGCTTGCAGCACATATTACACGTTTCTAAACGTCGCTCTCAGCAGCGTGTATGGTGTCTGGATGTTTGTTAACAGTATATCACTACAAAGGTATTTCCAACTTCTTTTTACTTCTAACCAAAAACGAAAAAGACTGTGACTATATTGGGGCATTGAATCACGTTCAGTCTCTTGTAAATTACGTGTGCAGGAGTGCGAGCATGAACAATAAGTTGCTGGCTGTAAAAGCCACTGGTGTCGCTAATAACAAGGGTTACCTATTTAGGCAGTATTTGGTAGCCATGATTATTACTCAGACTGAATAATTAATCCAGCTAAGATTGGTCTATACACTAGAAAGCATCTATTCAGAGTAGTTTCTCTTGTTCGCAGAAATCCAGCAAATGTTGATTGTCAATATTTAAGCATATAATCTTTTTACTGTCTTGGAATTTAAAGAAAAGTAACAAACAAACACATTTTAGACTAGTAGCTTCAGGTTATTCTACTCTAAGCCAACTCTTTCTCAAACGTGAATAGTTCTGTTTTTAACTCAACAGTTCAACAGTAAGTTCATTCTTAAAATTAGATTAAAAAAAAGAGTTAAAAGACCAAATATTAGCTTACCTTTTCAATATATGTAATGATCTCATCATTGCTCAGCTCAACAAAGGATCTCATTTTTAAAGTTGCATAAGCAAATGCTGTAATATCTATAAAATTCAAATTCACATTAGATTCATATCAGCATAGGTAAATAACATTTTAATAAGAAATAGGGTAGTGGGTAATGAGTAAAAATTGCATGAACAGATCAAATGAAGTTAGCTTACTTCGGGGGGGAACATCTGGAGATAAAGATGTAGTCTGACTTGCTGGTTGAAGCGTTTCAGTTGTAGTTTCAGATGTAGTTGGTTCAGAAGTGGATGCTGACGTGGTTGATTTCTCCTTTAGCGTTGTAGTTGGTTCAGAGGTAGCTGCAAACGAAGTTGATATCTCTGTTAGCGTTGTAGTTGTAGTTTCAGTTGTAGTTCGTTCCGATGTAGATGCTGACATAGTTGATGTTTCTGGTTCATTTGTAGTTGTAGTTTTAGGTGTAGTTGGTTCAGATGTAGATGCTGACGTAGTTGATGTTTCTGGTTCATTTGTAGTTGTAGTTTTAGTTGTAGTTGGATCAGATGTAGATGCTGACGTTGTTGATGTTTCTGGTTCAATTGTAGTTGTAGTTTCAATTGTAGTTGGTACCGATGGAGATGCTGACGTAGTTGATGTTTCTGATTCATTTGTAGTTGTAGTTTTAGTTTTAGTTGTAGTTGGTTCAGATCTAGATGCTGGTGTAGTTAATGTGTCCGTTAGCATTGTAGTTGTAGTTTCAGTTGTAGTTGGTTCAGATGTAGATGCTGACGTAGTTGATGTTTCTGGTTCAATTGTAGTTGTAGTTTCAGCTGTAGTTGGTTCAGATGTACATGCTGACGTAGTTAATGTTTCTAGTTCATTTGTAGTTGTAGTTTCAGTTGTAGTTGGTTCCGATGTAGATGCTGACGTAGTTGATGTTTCTGGTTCATTTGTAGTTTTAGTTTCAGTTGTAGTAAGTTCAGATGTCGATGCTGTCTTAGTTAATGTTTCTGGTTCATTTGTAGTTTCAGTTGTAGTTGGTTCAGATGTAGATGCTGACGTAGTTGATGTTTCTGGTTCATTTGTAGTTGTAGTTTCAGTTGTAATTGGTTCAGACGTAGATGCTGACGTAGTTAATGTTTCTGGTTCATTTGTAGCTGTAGTTTCAGTTGTACTTGGTTCAGATGTAGATTCTGACGTAGTTGATGTCTCTGTTAGCATTGTAGTTTCAGTTGTAGTTGGTTCAGATGTAGATGCTGATGTAGTTAATGTTTCTGGTTCATTTTTATTTGTAGTTTGTTCAGATGTAGATTCTGACGTAGTTGATGTCTCCGTTAGCATTGTAGTTTCGGTTGTTGTTGGTTCTGATGTAGAGGCTGACATACTTAATATTTCTGGTTCATTTGTAGTTGTAGTTTCAGTTGTAGTTGGTTCAGATGTAGATGCTGACGTAGTTAATGTTTCTGGTTCATTTGTAGTTGTAGTTTCAGCTGTAGTTGGTTCAGATGTAGATGCTGATGTAGTTAATGTTTCTGGTTCATTTTTATTTGTAGTTTGTTCAGATGTAGATTCTGACGTAGTTGATGTCTCCGTTAGCATTGTAGTTTCGGTTGTTGTTGGTTCTGATGTAGAGGCTGACATACTTAATATTTCTGGTTCATTTGTAGTTGTAGTTTCAGTTGTAGTTGGTTCAGATGTAGATGCTGACGTAGGTAATGTTTCTGGTTCATTTGTAGTTGTAGTTTCAGTTGTAGTTGGTTCAGATGTAGATGCTGACGTAGTTGATGTGTCCGTTAGCGATGTAGTTTCAGTTGTAGTTTGTTCAGATGTAGATGCTGACGTACTTAATGTTTCTGGTTCATTTGTAGTTGTAATTTCAGTTGTAGTTTGTTCAGATGTAGATGCTGACGTAGTTGATGTCTCCGTTAGCGTTGTAGTTTCAGTTGTTGTTGGTTCAGATGTAGATGCTGACGTACTTAATGTTTCTGGTTCATTTGTAGTTGTAGTTTCAGTTGTAGTTGGTTCAGAAGTAGATGCTGACGTAGTTGATGTTTCCTGAAGCGTTGTAGTTATAGTTTCAGTTGTAGTTGGTTCAGATGTAGATGCTGACGGAGTTGATGTTTCTGGTTCATTTGTAGTTGTAGTTTCAGTTGTTGTTGGTTCAGATGTAGATGTGGACGTACTTAATGTTTCTGGTTCATTTGTAGTTTCAGTTGCAGTTTGTTCAGATGTAGATGCTGACATAGCTGTTGTTTCGGTTAGTGTTGTAGTTTCAGTTATAGTTGGTTCAGAGGTAGATGCTAACGTAGTTGATATCTCTGTTAGCATTGTAGTTGTAGTTTCAGTTGTAGTTGGTTCAGATGTAGATGCTGACGTAGTTAATGTTTCTGTTTCATTTGTAGTTGTAGTTTCAGTTAAGGTTGATTCAGATGTAGATGCTGACGTAGTTGTTGTTTCGGTTAGCGTTGTAGTTTCAGTTGTAGTTTGTTCAGATGTAGATGCTGACAAAGTTGTCGTTTCGGTTAGCGTTGTAGTTTCAGTTGTTGTTTGTTCAGATGTAGATGCTGATGTAGTAAATGTTTCTGGTTCATTTGTAGTTGTAGTTTCAGTTGTAGTTGGTTCAGATGTAGATGCTGACGTAGTTGTTTCCATAAGCGTTGTAGTTTCAGTTTTAGTTGGTTCAGATGTGGATGCTGACATAGTTGATGTCTCCGTTTGCATTGTAGTTGTAGTTCCAGTTGTAGTTGGTTCAGATGTAGATGCTGAGGTAGTTACTGTTTCTGGTTCAGTTGTAGATGTGGTTTCAGTTGTAGTTTGTTCAGATGTAGATGCTGACATAGTTGTTGTTTCGGTTAGCGTTGTAGTTTCAGTTGTAGTTGGTTCAGATGTAGATTCTGACGTAGTTGATGTTTCTGGTTCATTTGTAGTTGTAGTTTCAGTTGTAGTTGTTTCAGATGTAGATGCTGACGTAGTGTATGTTTCTGGTTCATTTGTAGTTGGTTCAGATGTAGATGATGACGTAGTTAATGTCTCCGGTTCAGTTGTGGTTGTAGTTTCAGGTGTAGTTTGTTCAGATATAGATGCTGACGTAGTTGATGTTTCTGGTTCATTTGTAGTTGTAGTTGGTTCAGATGTAGATGCTGACGTAGTTAATGTCTCTGTTAGCGTTGTAGTTTCAGTTGTAGTTGGTTCAGATGTAGATGCTGACGTAGTTGATGTCTCCGTTAGCGTTGTAGTTTCAGTAGTTGTTGGCTCAGATGTAGATGCTGCCGTACTTAATGTTTCTGGTTCATTTGTGGTTGTAGTTTCAGTTGTAGTTGGTTCAGATGTAGATGCTGACGTAGTTGATGTTTCTGGTTCATTTGTAGTTGGTTCATATGTAAATGCTGACGTAGTTAATGTTTCCGGTTCAGTTGTGGTTGTAGTTTCAGTTGTAGTTGGTTCAGATGTAGATGCTGACGTAGTTGATGTTTCTGGTTCATTTGTAGTTGGTTCAGATGTAGATGCTGACGTAGTTAATGTTTCCGGTTCAATTGTAGTTGTAGTTTCAGTTGTAGTTTGTTCAGATGTAGATGCTGAAGCAGTTGATGTTTCTGGTTCATTTGTAGTTGTAGTTGGTTCAGATGTAGATTCTGACGTAGTTGATGTTTCTGGTTCATTTGAAGAGTTTCGTTGCAAAACGAGATATATCCATTTTGAGAAATGTTGGTTATTTGACATTATTATTTAAGACATCAACAGTCAAGTTCATTCACAATTTTTTGTACATTAAACTATTACTTGAGCTCAGTGAAGGCCGGGACACAATATTCTTCAAATCCAGGATATTTTTTATTTAATTTTATGTCCATAAATAAGTCAAAAACCATGCCAAAATGCAACATATTTATCTTAACATTGTCAAACATCTTAAATTGGTTAAAAAAACAATACATCATAAATATATGGAATAGTATATACAAAGATTGATTAATAATAATAAGATTCCGAGTTAGTTTTGGTCAGAACATACACAACATAACGTTTTTTTTTTTTTTTTTTTTTGCAAAACGCTATATATCCACCTTATAATCTACTACGTAATACCATTAAGAAAAGCTAGTGAATCAATGTTTTGTGTGTGTGTGTGTGTGTGTGTGTGTGTGTGTGTGTGTGTGTGTGTGTGTGTGTGTGTGTGTGTGTGTGTGTGTGTGTGTGTGTGTGTGTGTGTGTGTGTGTCGGCATGACAGACCAACATTACTCGCAGTCGCACGATGACAACAATTAATCTTTGGATGTTTTCCCTCCCCTGAATGCCTTGCCCGTTTGTCTTCTCCCTTTGATGATTTTCTTAAGATGCCTTCCTCTTTCTCCCAACAGCAGCTGGAATGACCGGCTCCAATCCGTCATCGAAATCCATAACGTTAGCTTGACTCTGAAGCTTTGATTCTCTGACTGACAGACAGCTGTTGATCAGTGACTTAGCCTACGTGACTGACAGCTCGCCTACAGTATAAACTGGTAAACGTTTTTTAGTTAGCCTATTGAATCCTCTTTTTAAAAATATGTTTTTTGTTTTGATATTATCGTTAAATCACTGAGCAAACTCGGAGCACTTCACCGGCGGTGACTCTCTCCTCGCGTGACATCCTGAGCTCGTGCAGCGTCCTAAACGTTCTATATCGCACTTTGTAAAGAAACTGGGCTGGCGGATATCGCGTTTTGTGAAAAAATACATTTTGTAGTTGGCTTAAAATGTACATTTTCAAATCTTATTAATGGCAGCAATTCACACATAGATTAAGGTACATCTAAACAGTGATTTCCAATAATAAAATCCAAATGTCAAAAAATGGCGTTTATCGCGTTTTGCAACCAAACTCTTCATTTGTAGTTGTAGTTTCAGTTGTAGTTGGTTCAGATGTAGATGCTGAAGCAGTTGATGTTTCTGGTTCATTTGTAGTTGTAGTTGGTTCAGATGTAGATTCTGACGTAGTTGAGGTTTCTGGTTCATTTGTAGTTGTAGTTTCAGTTGTTGTTGGCTCAGATGTAGATGCTGCCGTACTTAATGTTTCTGGTTCATTTGTAGTTGTAGTTGTAGTTTCAGTAGTAGTTGGTTTAGATGTAGATGCTGACGTAGTTGATGTTTCTGGTTCATTTGTAGTTGGTTCAGATGTAGATGCTGACATAGTTGATGTTTCTGGTTCATTTGTAGTTGGTTCAGATGTAGATGCTGACGTAGTTAATGTTTCCGGTTCAGTTGTAGTTGTAGTTTCAGTTATAGTTTGTTCAGATGTAGATGCTGACGTAGTTGATGTTTCTGGTTCATTTGTAGTTGTAGTTGGTTCAGAGGTAGATGCTAAAGTAGTATATATCTCTGTTAGCATTGTAGTTGTAGTTTCAGTTGTAGTTGGTTCAGATGTAGTTGCTGACGTAGTTGATGTTTCTGGTTCATTTGTAGTTGTAGTTTCAGTTGTAGTTGGTTCAGATGTAGATGCTGACGTAGTTAATGTTTCTCTTTCATTTGTAGTTGTAGTTTCAGTTAAGGTTGGTTCAGATGTAGATGCTGACGTAGTTGTTGTTTCGGTTAGCGTTGTGGTTTCAGTTGTAGTTTGTTCAGATGTAGATGCTGACGTAGTTAATATTTCTGGTTCATTTGAAGTTGTAGTTTCAGTTGTAGTTGGTTCAGATGTAGATGCTGACATAGTTGATGTTTCCATAAGCGTTGTAGTTTCAGTTTCAGTTGTTGTTGGTTCAGATGTAGATGCTGATGTAGTTGATGTCTCTGTTAGCGTTGTAGTTCTAGTTTCAGTTGTAGTTGGTTCAGATGTAGATTCTGACGTAGTTGAAATTTCCGTTAGCATTGTAGTTGTAGTTTCAGTTGTAATTGTTTCAGCTGTAGATGCTGACATAGTTGTTGTTTCGGTTAGCGTTGTAGTTTCAGTTGTAGTTGGTTCAGATGTAGATTCTGACGTAGTTGATGTTTCTGGTTCATTTGTAGTTGTAGTTTCAGTTGTAGTTGGTTCAGATGTAGATGCGGACGTAGTTGATGTTTCTGGTTCATTTGTAGTTGTAGTTTCAGTTGTAGTTGTAGTTGGTTCAGATGTAGATCCTGACGTAGTTGATGTTTCTGGTTCAGTTGTAGTTGTAGTTTCAGTTGTTGTTGGTTCAGATGTAGATGCTGACGTAGTTGATGTTTCTGGTTCATTTGTAGTTGTAGTTGGTTCAGATGTAGATGCTGACGTAGTTGATGTTTCTGGTTCATTTGTAGTTGTAGTTGGTTCAGATGTAGATGCTGACGTAGTTAATGTTTCTGGTTCAGTTGTAGTTTCAGTTGTAGTTTGTTCAGATGTAGATGCTGACGTAGTTGATGTCTCCGTTAGCGTTGTAGTTTCAGTTGTAGTTGGTTCAGATGTAGATGCTGACGTAGTTAATGTTTCTGGTTCATTTGTAGTTGTAGTTTCAGTTGTAGTTGATTCAGATGTAGATGCTGACGTAGCTGATGTCTCCGTTAGCGGTGTAGTTTCAGTTGTAGTTTGTTCAGATGTAGATGCTGACGAAGTTAATATTTCTGGTTCATTTGTAGTTGTGACTTCAGTTGGTGTAGGTTCTGCCATTGTTGTTGGAGCAGATTCGGTTGCTGATGTAGTTTCATTAGTTGTTGTTTGTACAGCTGGTGATGTAAAATAAATAAACAACAACAACAAAGCTTTAGAAGATAAAATAAAATAAAAGCATTTTGGACAGCAGACAATAGTGACTTATAGTGGGAAAATAGCAGAAATGGAAATTATATTTATATGACCTATAATTGAATTGTTGAACTCTGTTTAAACATGGTTTTAAATTAATTAAATGCATTGGTGATCATTCTAACCAACCCCTCACAAGTATAATTTTCGGTGTAATTAGGGACCAAGCACCAATGGTGCAAGGACCTTCTTGGAATTGCTCTGTTTATTCTTCTTCTTATTTTTCTTCTCCAAAATGAGTGGGATTTTTGAGGGCCTAAAAAAGCTTGATAAATCACAAAACATGCAATTTATTGTACATCTATTTTTTTTTATTTATTTATTTTTTTACATCAAATTTACATCTGATATGGGTTTCAGAATCAGGTTTGGCAAAATGGCTCTATAGAGCCACCTACAAAATTTCAACGAAGTGCCCCTCCCGCTATGTTTCACATACGTGTATGAAATTTGGTAATTCATGTAATATCCCATTACCTACAAAAAAGTATCTTGGAGCGAAGTCCTAAACGTCCTTTGCCATTTTCAGGCGTCATAATTTAACAAACACCTACAGTTTTAATCAGGATCATCTTCAAATTTGGTGAGTGTAATCGTAAGGCCTTTGCGATGCTAAATTGCTAAGATCTTGAGTTTTCGTCAAAGGGCATGTCCATGGCGGCCTGACAAAGTTAGATGATGAAACAGGAAGTTGCTGTAACTAGGCAAACAATGTCCAATCTGTCCCAAACTTCACATGTTTGATAAGAGTTCTGTCCTGAACACATGTCCATGCCCATATTCAGTTATAGTCTTAGCACCACCTGCTGCGAACAGGAAGTGACATGTTTAACGGATGTTAAATGTTATGGACTCCTAGCAACATATTAAAATGTGTCAGCAAGTGTTAAATAGGCTAGCAACATGCTAGAAACATGTTAAAACATGCTAGCAACACTTAGCTAAGTGCTAAAGCAAGTTATTAATTAATTGAAACAGGAAGTTGCTGTAACTCAGGCATGCAATGTCCAATCTGCCCCAAACTCATGTAACATGATAGAAACCTGCTAAAACACGCAAGCAACACTTAGCTAAGTGCTAAAACATGCTATTAATGCCATGGAACAGGAAGTTGTTGTAACTCAAACATGCAATATCCAATCCAAAACTTCACATGTTTGATAAGAGTCCTGGCCTAAACACATCTACATGCCAAAATTGTGTTAAAGTCATAGCGCCACCAGCTGGCATTAGGAAGTGTGGCAAATACAAATGACTTTAACATAGCCCTCCTATATTTACCTTTAAATTAATTTTGCCTACCGTGCTCTGTTTTCCTGAAGCCACTGAATGGTGGCAACACCGGTGAAAGGGCCCTTTCATCACTGCTTGCAGCTTTAATATTCAGTTGTGACTGAAGGATAGTGCCACTTAAAAATCAGGCATGAGCGCCTCCTTAACGTCACTTGCCTTGAGCAGTTAATGAAATTATATATATATATATATATATATATATATATATATATATATATATATTAGTCAGTGAACGGAGAGAGGACCCAAATGCAAAGGTGCTGAACAGAAATGTTTATTCAGTCACAAAAGGAACTTAGGCAGACTGCCGATCACAGGAAAGGGTGATGCAGATCTGGAGCATAACACAGGCAACAAACAATGACAGTCCTTGGAAACAGGCCGGTCACAGAGCTCGCAACGGGAAGGCAGTGGCGAGCGAATCAGCCCCAGTCAAAGCACTCAGCACCACAGACAGCGTCCAGATGGTTACTCACGTACAGCAGGAAACTGGACAGGAACACAGGTGAGACCAACACGACAACACAGGTCGATTCGAAAAGATAGACAGGGCAAACGAGAGACGTGAACTAGAGCGAAAAGCATACAATAATAATCCGGCAAAGAAGCCACAAACAGAAGGCACTAAATAGCCAGAAAGATCAATGAAAAGAGGAACAGGTGCGTCTCAATCAGAGAGCGCGCTGATTGCGATAGCAAACAGGAGGGAAGGAGAAGAGAGCCAAACCCAACTCATGACATTATATATATTATGTATGACATCATAAAGGGCAGGATTGCTTGTATGGGCACTTCTCCTGGATGAGCGCACAAACACACACACACATCAACCAGAACGAGAGCAAGAGCGTGCCCATCAACGAGCTTTGTTCGGGTTACGGGAGTCGTCGGCAGCGCTGGCATTTTGTTTTATATATATAAAAAATGCCATGATGTGTGTGTGTGTGTGTGTGTGTGTGTGTGTATGTGCGCGCTCTTGTCTTTTTTGCTCCATCCATTCCAGAAACAGGACCCAGATAGCATGTAATCATTGAAACAATGTTGAGTCGAATTGCATTGAAATAATGTTACAAAGAGATGTTGCTTTAGTATCACTCTTGCACCCAATGTTGAGATTTCAACCCCAAATCATAATATAATTTAATCAACCTAATGGAGTGATGTTGGTTCAGTATCACGTTTGCACCCGCATTTAATGTTGAATCTATGGTGAACAAATAAATAAATGGTGATGCTATTGAATCAACATTACACTATGATTGATACTACATTACTGCTGTTGAATCAATATTGAAATGAACAAAAATAATCAATGGTAATGTTGTTTAATCAACGTTATATTATGATGGATTCTGCATCATTGCTGTTGAATCAACACTGAAATTAACAAAAATAAACTTGGTAATATTGTTTGATCAATGTTACAATGTGATGTTGATTCTAAGTCACTATTGTTGGAACTGAAAATACAACTGAAATGGAATGACAACATAAAACAATGTTGCCATCGGATATATAATGTTAATGTTGAAAAAACCTTAATATTTCAACTACACTTCAATTGAGCGTCAACAAAATTCCTGATTATTTCAAAGTTTGGGGGAAACCTTTTCAAATATAAATGACACCTTCCCAGCAGTTGAGTCAATTTATTTGATTTAAAACTGCTTGAAAATCATGCAAATCCCTGTCTCCACCTATGTGTGCTGTCGACTTTCATCAAAATTTTAATGCTGATCCAACATACTTTAAAACTTGAAATTTCTATCTCAACCAAAATGATGGTTTGGATCAAAACTCAACATTGCATCACTAGCCGCGTTTCCATTACCCTTCAAAATGCGCAAATTGAAATTGCTCATTGAAAATATGCCCAATGGAAACTTGCTAATTTCGCAAAACCTCCCATATATCACAAAAAAGTTTTTACGCTCGCATGAGGTGGTTTTTCAGGCAATTTGAAAAAGGAAATTTTTGCAAAACTGCAATTCAAATAGTTATTTCGCATTTACAGGTCACCTGGCATATGTAAAAGTAGATCATGCGGTATGTTTGGACGAAAGACGAGACGATTAAACTCATAAACAACAATAGAATTAGAGAAATACTGGATTCTAAACAAAAATGAAATGCCATAAATGATCATGAAGACCTTGAAGCAGATATGAGGGAGAAACACCCAGAAACACGTCATGCGTGCCGCTCCCAAAGGGGCTTGGATAACACGCCTACGTCTCCTTCCATTAATAATAATGGCCAGTGCTGTGGCTGGGATATACTGTACATAAACCCTAGACTGGGTAAACCCAGCCTGATCTTCCGGCGATTTGATTTCGCCCTGCAGCTCAGTCAGGAAACCTGTACATTAATTTCTACTACTTCGGTTACACTTTTGCGGGAACCAATCACAGACTGGCGTATCCACCTGGCGCACTATTGGTTGAAGGACTATCCAATTGCATACAGAGTCATTTGAATTATGCTCGTTGATCACGCCTCTTGATGTCTGATTGGTTGAAGGACTATCCAATTGCGTACAGAGTCATTTAATTTATGCTTGTTTATCACGCCTCTTGTGCAGTAGAAAATACATAGCAGACTCCCCAGACCAATGTTCAATCTTAAATCGAGCTTGGTCTGGTGATAGCCAGACAACATAAGACAAATATACGTGGCATACTTTTTGGAATTACTTATCGGGAGAAGAAAAAAATAAGTTTTTGTTGCATGACATCGGTTAATGGAAATGCTGTCATTTCGCAATCGTTTTTTTATCGGCATTTAGAAAATATTGCAAACGTTTTGCACAGATCTGTAATGGAAACGCGGCTAATATCACCATGAGGGGACCATAATGGGAGGCACTCATAGAAACCGAATGGGAAAAAACATTCAAAATGGCACCTGGTGAAAAAGGTAAAAAAATTGCTAATCATCTTCAAATTGATAACATTGTTGTCAGATTATTCAGAGATTTCACATATTTTATTGAAACACATGGAAGGAGCGTTATGCAATTTATGTAGATTTATGCATTTTCAAAAGTGCATTTGATTAGGCTTGGTCAGTGCTCCAACAAAAAAATCTTAAATCAACATTTAGTAGATTATCTAGCTAGTTTAAAATGAAAGTGACTCAATCTGACCTTCCAGAGCTGTTTTTAAATAATCACATTGAAGTGAGCAGAAGTTAAAAAACCACACAATATTTACATATTACACAAACTCGCTCATCCATGTCTTTAAATTGCTTTGTGCACTGGTGTGCAGTCATGTTGAAACCGAAAGGTGCCAAACTGTTCCCACAAAGTTGGGAGCATGAAATTGTCACAAAGGAATGGTATGCTGAAGCATTAAGAGTTCCTTTCACTGGAACTAACAAGCCCACACATAATCCCCCCTCCACCAAACTTTACACTCGGCACAATGCAGTCAGGCAAGTACCGTTCTCCTGGCAACTGCCAAGCCCAGACTCATCCATCGGATTGCCAGACAGAGAAGCGTGATTCGTCACTCCAGAGAACACGTCTCCAGTGCTCTAGAGTCCAGTGGCGGCTTGCTTTACACCACTGCATCCCACACTTTGCATTGCACTTGGTGATGTAAGGCTTGGATGCAGCTGCTCGGCCAAAGAAACCCATTCCATGAAGTTCTCTATGCACTGTTATTGAGCTAATCTGAAGGCCACACAAAGTTTGGAAGTCTGTAGCTGTTGACTCTGCAGAAAGTTGGCGACTTCTGTGCACTGTTCGCCTCAGCATGCGCTGACCCTGCTCTGTGATTTTATGTGGCCTACCACTTCGTGGCTGAGTTGCTGTTGTTCCCAATTGCTTCCACTTTGTTATAATACCACTAACAGTTGAGCGTGGAATATTTAGTAGTGAGGAAATTTCCCTAATGGACTTTATTGCACAGGTGGCAACCTATCACGGTACCACGCTTGAATTCACTGAGCTCCTGAGAGCGCTTATGTCATTGCAATTCAGGCTAAATCACCCCTCTGCAAATCATTTGAGACTTGTGGTCGGCCGGCACTTCTATGCCCTGGATTTGGATTTGGCTATCCAGCATACCAATAAGGGTCGCCACCAATGAGCCACTCTGACAAAAGCCCTGTTGTTAGTGATGGAGCTGTTCCGTTTAGGGTCGAGTCTACCTTTACAGCTGACACTCTGAAATGTGAACGTCACCTCATCGTAGTCATTCGCGACATTCTTGCTGCTAGTCTTTTAATTGATGGCGAGAGGCAGGAAACATTGCAGGATGGGTATTGTACACCTATATATCCATCAAGATGATTGACAAGTTCGCTCCATGAGCTTATTGTGGCTTTATTTGTAACCGTTGAGACACAGCCGTCACTCCTGCTGTTAAATTATATACTACATTCGTATTAAATGCAGCAAATTCAAACACGCTCCCTCTCTGGATCTCCCAGCGCTGTCTAGAGGTTAACTGCTTCAATTACGCAATTGCGCAACATTTTAAGATGAAGAGGGACTCTTTTGGTTTTCAACCGTTGACTAATGTTGATAACTAATGTGCTCACTCACAGAAAGAAGACACTATTGCTATTATAGCACATTTCCTGTTATGAATTATAATACCACTTGGTCTGTTGGGTCGGATTGCTTTCACACATCAAGCGAACCATCCCAGAGTTTGTTTGCAATTGGACTGAGACCACCTCGTTCATGCGGTCTCGGAGCGATTGTTTTGGTGCGGATCAGAGTGCGATTGCTGTGTTCACATATGCCTAAACGAACTGAAAGGGAGAAAACGCACCAAGTTCCTAAACAAACGCTCAGGTGTGAAATCACCCTTATAGTAGCAGATAATCTAATACCATTGGTCAAAATGGATGATGATGGACGGAAATAAACAATTTTGATACATAAATCTTATCTGTCACGAATGGGTATAAGCCATCTGAGGAGCTTTGTAAGGTGTTGTGTGCGAGCTTCTGCCTAGGATGGCTGATAGGAAGTGAAGTGCAGGTATTTCTCAAGGTCCTGATTTACTGTTCTGTTGGAAACCCGAAGAAAGACTAACAGAAAAGCCTATTAGAGAGCAGAACCTTTCAATAATGAGACATGAACTGGGGACCCCGATCAGAAACAATGTCAACTGGAAATCTATGGATTCTAACTACAATTTGGAGAACAATGTCAGATGTTTCTTTGACAGAAGGAAGTTTAAGTAAAGCAATGAAGTGTGTAGCTTTAGAAAAACGGTCTACCACCCCCAGGATAAACGTGTTACCTCCAGACAATGGCAAGCCACTTATGAAGTCCATGGAGATATGGGACCAGGGACATTGTGGGATGGGCAGGGGTGTAGGAGACCAAGCTCTGGGCACAAACTCGCACAAATGATCAGACATCTCTTGTAGTCTTTGGCTACCAAAACCGTCTTTGAATAAAGTCTGAGGTTTTTTTCACCCCCAACATTGTCCAGCAATGTTGGAGGCATGACCCTATTGAAGGACCACAGATCTTGCTTCCTAGGGAACAAGAAAGCATCCGGTTTGGATAGGTGTGCCCTTTATGGCCTCAAGGATAGTATCTTCAATGGATCGGCAAATGGGTGCCAAAATGCAGTCTCTCTCAATCACTGTGTATTAAACTTTTATTAGTCATATATTGCATGATTTACATTCATAATTTATTTAAAAAGGCTTTTTTAAATTCCGTTTTACCGCACCTGTTACTGATATGTGCTATATTAAATCTCGGATATAAATATTATGTCATAAAATATCTTAATACTAATTTTAGATATTTTTAGGTATTTCTTTTTACCAAAGACTGTAAGGAATTGTGCAGTCTTTATAGCCTTTAGGAATATTGTTATTTGAACAATTATTCATGCAATTTCTACCAAAGTCAAATTCCAAAATTCTTTTTTGTTTTTGTTTTACTTTATTACACGCTAAACTTCAATACTATAGAGTATTATTTTGTTGTCAGCGTTGTTTGCAACAACAAAGAAAAAAAAGCAGGATCTAATTGCAGCAGTTTTAGATTTTATTAAACACAAACTCAAAACAAAACACTCAGGATAATAGAATGACCAGGAACAGAACAACCAACTTAATCCGACGAGAACAGACCATGAACTGGGAGAAACATGGAGTTTAAATACACAACCAAACCAATTCACGAAATGAACAAGTGCAACTGATAATCAAATCAATGAAAAAATAAAAAACAGAGATCAAAACTCACCCAAAACAGAAACAAACACAGATCACCCGTAACAATAAATACAAGAATAAGATTGTTTTAGAAATGGCTTGTGTTATTCTTTGATGTGCATAGTTTACTTTACATTTACAGAAAAAGTATGACTCAACATAATATGATTTATTGACTAAACACAGCATTTTATTACATTTCACTCTTCAGATAAATAAGTACAAATATATATGCAAATCTACAGAATTCAGATTGTTCTCAGAATTTTTATTCCGTTATAACTGATGAACTAATGGTGATTGTATTATTTTTTTGTACGCTTGACCAAACAATACATTTATTATTCATAAATGACAAATATATATACGTATATACTTTTATTATTAAATAATAATACAATTAATAATAATAATAAATGTTAGGTTGTCAGTACAAATAGACCTCTTACCTGTTGGTATTGATCTATCAATCAGTAAAGCCAATCCAGCATATAAAATAAATCGATACATCCTTCAAAATATTGCTACTAAACCTAACGCAAGAAAAATAACCTCCGAGAAACAACCTAACATGAATAACGCTTACTTAATGACTGGTCATCTTAAATGGAAACTTTGTGAGGACTGATATGTTTTGACATCAGACTAATCCTGTCCTTAAACTCCACCTATTATTTTATACTAATATAACAGGTTCTCAGTGTGGGTTACCAGAGATCAATACGATTTTATTTTTAATTAAACTAATAATTTATATCAACAGAAATTTCAAATATTAGATAGATTCACCCAATTAAATTACTGTCTTAAAAATAGCAAATAACTGATGTACTGTTGTAATTGCACTGATACTTTCACATTGTAAATTTTTTTTTTTCTTGTATGATAGCCTACACTCTTAAAAATAAAGTTTGTTTATTGGCATTCCATGAAGAACCTTTAACATCCATTCCACAAAAGAGGTTCTTTTAGGAACCCAAAATTGTTCTATGGCATCGTTGCAAAACTTTATTTTTTATAAGTGTATCTTTATCAGGTTCAATAAAAGAAATGTATGCAATTATTATTAAGGAAAGCCTCATTAGTCAGGCCAGATTCATAATGATTTTACTAGACCTTTTAAAGTTAGCAAATTAAATTAAATAGGCCTACATTTTTTTTAAATTAATGTGTCATAAATGAATGAAAACTTTAATAGTTCATGATAGTTATTGCATTAACCAATGTTAACAAATTGAACTTTATTTTAAAGTGTTCATAAACTGTTCAGATTCTAGTTGAAGTGAAGAAACCTGTATTTCTACTGTTTAATATCGCCATTGTTTTGTTTAAATAACAAATATGAATTCTATAAATAGAATTCTGGGTCCTTGAATTCCAGAAGCAGAGGCGACCTTTGCATAGACCTACGTACATAGGACAGCATAATGACCAGGCCATGAGTGCAAAGAAATGAAAATGATAGAACAGGGGTTAGATAAGTGATTTAATACATTATGAATATAGGCTACATCAAGAGAAAATGTTTTACACTTTGGCTACTCCGATTTTGACGTTTAGAAAGTGCTGCAAAAGCTCTGACAAGTTTATCGTTGTTTACGTTGTGTTCAGTTGATATCTAGGCAAGTGCAGAAGTTATCCTGAATGCATAAAAATGTTCAATGGCTCATACAATGTCAGCAGTGCCATGCTGTCAGCCTGTCGTTATCTGTAGGTGTAGAATGTGTTTGATTATAAACAAGCTCTTCGTGGTTACTAGCAAGTATAGCATTGTTCTTAGAAGATAGAAGATTGTTTCCAGTGACTAAATGCTCCTGACTAACACCTAAACATCAAAACAAAGAATGCAAAAGAATGCTACACGGGGTGTGGATTCCTTATTTTGGTGCTCTTTGGATATCAGGGATAGTACAACTCAAAAAATTTAAGAATTTCTAAGGCACTCGGGTAATGTAGAAAGAATTAAAAAGCCTTTCATATATAATGGCAGTATTCATTTAAAAACAGGTGACAAATACACCTACGCGTTACGACGTCAAGCCTTTATCAGGGTGTGAGTATCAAACACAAACACAAGCTCATTAAGAGCAGTAGTTAATTAGTATTAACCACTAAACATTGTACTACTCCTAAAATATATGGATTTTTTATGGGACCCAGAATTTTTTTATTTTATTTAGTATTTTAAATTCAATCATAAGAAACAAATGAAAAACAAAAACATTTTTGAAAAATTATATTTTATTCGTGTTATGATATGTCCTCTGCAGTTGACACCAGGACTCAGTTGGTTAAAAAATAAAATTACATGAAATTGCATGTATAGGCAAAAACAATGGGATTTATTTTTAACTCACCAATACATTTGTAGGTTTATTTCATTTTTATTTTTTTTAAACAAACTTTGTTTAAAGATGATTCTGAACTATGTTATGAAAGTGTTACATAATGCATTGACATCCAATTTTACTTTAAGAATATATGTGGGTAAAATGGCCATACTTGGATTTTCCCATTCAATACAATGTATCAATACACTGCATCTAATTTGCATAATGTGTTCTTGGTGTAACAAGTAATGAAAATAGAAGTGTAATAATGGGAGTAATAATTGGCAACATTTTCATAATAATATCCAATATTTCATAGGAATATTGATATGTTATTTCTTTCCCTATTCACTTGTTGTGTCTCCAAAATGCCTGATAAACATGATTTAAGTCCTGGCGTCCACTACAGTGGACATTTATGAAATCAATGCCAGAAAGTCATATTTTGATTCGAAACCCCATTACATTTTCGTGAGATGTTGATTTATAACAAGCATTTTGAAAATTCATCTAATTTAAATTATAATAATTACAAAATATGATCATATTTCCATAAGAGTGTTTAACATTAATGTCAGCCGTTTTAAAGACCAAGAAGAAGTTGTTGTCCTGGTGAAACCTCCAAACATTTGGTATCTCTGCAAAGCCCCGAATGTGCTCTTTACAGGACATCCAGACATTGAAAAACACAATTAAAACTGTGACATGCATGATGTCAAAGAAATTCACTATAATATAATGTTCACTACAGTGCACAACAGTCTATTCCTGGGTCCCAGGAGGATATAACTCCCAATTTTATAAATCTGAAATATTTCATTATAATATCCTTTAAAAATGTACTGAAATAAGAATAAGATGGAGTTGTAGTTATAGTTGCTCTGTCTGCTGCCTTGGATATCACAGCTCAAAATAGTAGTAAAAGATCATGGGAGCTTATTTACAATTAATTTTATCGTCATAAGAGTTCCTAGCCACGAGTTTTAGCTCAAATACTATTTACAAAACTCTTAAGAGCAAATTTACTAAGGAACTCTTAATAGTAGAGTAAGGTGTAGCCGATCTCATTGCTATCGATGATGTCACGTTTTATGAGAGATTTCTCTTTTAAATCGCACACAGTGATTGGTAGAGAAGTGTAGCAGTCAGAAAGAGAAATATATGTGCCAAGGATTGCGCAATCACGTCGTAAAGGTCACGGTAGCCCTTCGAATCGTTTTGAAACTGCTAGGGCTGCAACAACTAATCGATAAAATCGATGATGAAAATCATCGATAACGATTCTCATTATCGATTAGTCGGGTCTGCTCTCTGTACGCAAAGCTTCCACCAGTCGCGCCAAATTACAGAACGAATAACACACTTTTTATGGACAAAATGTCATCTAGAAATGTGGAGTGGAAACGGTACGTGATCCAAGTGCCCAAAACATGAGAATTGTTTATTTTAAGCTTCAAGCGAAGCGTTTACCATACATGCTATTTGACAGATGTGTGTGCGTCTGCGTCCTCAGCGCAAAACGTTCATTTTACAGGTTTTATCCACTGATCTATATAGAGAACAGCAGTTATATCCTCATCTGTAAATGTTACTAATTCACACGACTCAGAAACATGCAATTCCCAGCTGCAGGACAAAGACTGATCGAAGGTTAAAACAAACATAGATCTTATATACAGGCCAGGCACAGCTGATCTCACTGAACTAACAATGAATGAACAGGGAGTCAAGAGGAGTTGAGTATTGCGTTCCCTGCTTCCCTCTGCTGGACAAGGTGTGGTGTGACAGGCAAAAAAGGTTTCCTGATGAAACAGGACAGATGGGCTGCATCTGAAATAGCATATTTCCCTACTATATAGTAGGCGAAAAACTGTTTGTGACGAGTTGTATGTCTGAATTCACAGTAGTACCTTTTTTTTTTTTTTTAACCCAGCATTTTTTTGAGTGTACCATATAGTGTATGTCGTCAGTTAAGTATGTGTATGAAAAAGTATTTTTATATGTTTTTAAATATGTTTTTATATGTTTTTGACTGAATTAAATGCTAAAATAAATCACAAACAAACACATTTAGACAAACAACAAACCGTGGCCAAGGCTCATCGATGCACAAGGTCAGCGAAGGCTATCCCGTTTGGTCCGAACCAACAGAAGGTCTACTGTCACACAAAATTTTAGTGATGGTTATCGGAGGAATTTGTCACAAAATGCAGTGGATCACAGTCTGCGAATATGGCTGTGTAGCCACATACTAATCAGACTTGATGACCCCTGTCCACTGGCGAAAGTGCCTACAATGGGCAGAACTGTCAGAACTGGACCTTGGAGCAGGGGAAGAAGGTTGCCTTGTCCAATGAGTCCTGTTTTCTTTTACATCACTTGGAGGGCTGTCACTTGGGTCCTGCATGGGCAACCCAAATGGGTCCCAGAGAAATGTATCCATTGGCTCTACATGGGCCCCATGTATTTTAGCTCAGGGGCACTTGATGGGTCCATAGTGGACTCTAAGTGGGGCCCATTAAGATGTTCATTATGGGCTCACTTGGGTCCTATATGAGTGCCAAGGTGAACTACACATAAAAACCTTAAGGGGTCCACATGAGTGATACCACTGGACCCACAAATGGCCCCTATATGTTTTTTTGTGTGTGTGTGTGTTTTTATACAATTATGGTAGTTACCCTTAATTGTATAAACCAAATCAGCTGCAATAAAAAAAGAGTAATTATAGACAATAGCCCAAATGTGGCCCATATGGGACCCTATAATAAACAATAATGGGCAACCTAACCAGGACCCACAACTTTAACCAAGCTGGGGCCCACATTCAGCTCATTAAAGTTCCCACTCAGAAACCATGCCCAGATGACACCCATAACACCCAGATATAACCCATGTGGGCCCCACATGAACATGTTGGCTGGGCCATTTACCTGGGGAAATGATGGCACCAGCATGCACTATGGGACAATGACAAGTCGGTGGAGGGAGTATGATGCTCTGGACAATGTTCTGCTGGGAAACCCTGGGTCCCACCATTCATGTGGATGTAAATCTGATTTGTGCCACCTACATTAACATTGTTGCCGACCAGGTACACCCCTTCATTAAATGGTGATCCCTGGTGAAAGTGGCCTTTTTCAGCAGGATAATGCACCCTAAATGCACCATTAATAAAGAACTGTTCTTTGCCGACTGCCTTTGTCAGTCCCATGGCCTGTGCAGCGACATACACTGATGAGGTGGAGGATTGCAGCAGGTTTATACTTCAGTGCTCTCAGATGCAACCCCGGCGTGTATCTCCAGCGATTATCACCAGCAATCATTCTCCAGCATCTTCCTCTCCCCTGTGTCTCCTGTTTACTCGTGCAAATAACCAAACCCTCTTACTTACCATCCCAGAAGAGGTGTGTGCATCCAACCTGCCATCCGTCACCCCTCCGTGATCTCCTGTTTCTGTAAGATAAGGAAAGTCGTCATTACTAAGCCATTCTCATTTTACTAAGTATCTTTGAAATGCCTACTTACCTTATCACCGATCTGCTCAGTTGCTGTCATTAAAGCTACACTGTGTGATATTTTCCCCCATCTAGTGGTGAAAAGGTATATGACCATCCAGTGAATTTTAGTTTCTGTTCCTCTCAATTCCGATTTCGTTTTAACTCCTACGGTGGGCGATTTAGTCCAAGATTAACTTGGCTTCCAGTTCGACCTTGTCCACATTCGACATGGTGCCATCGAGTGTTAAAACGCGAAAGGCGAAGCTTGAATTCACGGGTATGTCCCTCTTTGGCTAATGTACTTTCAAGATGGAGGGGCAACATGGCGACCCGCATTCAAACACCTTACCCGTATGTATTTTCAATGGCATATTATAAACTTACGAGAATACTTTATTACTTGAAAGAAGTAAATATACATTAATGAGCACATATTTTTGAAAGAACTAAGTGTTTTTAGCTAAGAATATACTAAAAAAGTTACACAGTGTAGCTTTAAAGCTCTTCATTGACTGTTTATATCTGTCTACATTCCATGACAAATACTAATATTTTGAAATGTTTGTGTGTATTTGACCATTTTGTCCCACACAGAAAACTACCTGTCAATGTGTGAATACTAAATATGAGTTCTCTTTTGCGGCATATTGCACTTTTAATAACTCTTTTTTTAACATCAAGCACGTCCAACGCTTTATTACTCATTCGTTCATGTTTCTTAATCGCTCTAATGTGTCAATGACTCTTGACCACTAAAAGCTGCACATATATGCATATGTGCTATATAAACGATATAGAAAAAAGTTAAATCAATAGAGCTCCAGAGGTCACGTGACCCATTCTGTTTACGACGCCATTTTGGCAGGCAGGAACATCCGGCGCCAGCATGAGTTTCTTTGATTCAAAAGACATAGACTTGTACATAGCAAAACTTAATAGATTAAACATTACAGATCCTTATAATGCCCCCCGGGGTGCTTTTCACGTGTATCGATAAAAGAACAGATAACTTGTTATATTTTCCTGTCAGGACACCTGTTGCACCAGCTGTACAATAGTGCAAGTGACAACTAGCCTAGTTTTGACATAAATGGGCACTAAATTACAACTTATACACTACAAAATATTTTTGCGTTACACCATTAAACTTATTTGAAGCTTAAATCTACGTATAAACTAAATATTTACGGAAGCCTCCGATCAGGAGTAACATTAAAGGGATAGTTTGATAGAACATTTTATGTTTATCTGCTTACCCCCAGGACATCCAAGATATGGGTGACTTTGTTTCTTCAGTAGAACACAAATGAAGATTTTTAACTCCAACCGTTGCTGTGTGAGAGGTGTATAATGCATGTGAATGGGGGGAACCGATCGTTTCGTGTCTTAAGACATCAATGTGTCGTCATTAGCCGCAGGGTTTAATTTGAAGTTGTCTGGATGTTTTTTTTACTCTCATAGTATTTGACCCCATTCACATGCATTGTATGAATGAGAGACTGCAACGGTTGGAGTTAAAAATCTTCATTTGTGTTCTACTGTAGAAACGAAGACACCTATATCTTGGATGCCCTGGGGGTAAGCAGATAAATGTCAAATTTTCGTTTTTGGTTGAGCTATCCCTTTAACAGATATAATAGCAGGCAGACTGAACTGCATCAATACGCTCTTGTTTTACATGACATACTTCAATTCTTTACACGTATATGATAATGCTGACATATAGGCCTACATGCGCTGACATTTTCAGAGAGAAAACGTTATATGTAAGCGGATAACACAAACCCTTCCAAAACAGTGCGCCGCTGTGCGCATCTGTTCCATAGGTCCGTGTTGTGTCAAATAAAATCAATAAATGTCATTTCTTATTTTTTTGTTTCAGTATTTATTTATTGATCCTTAACTTAGTTTCAAATAGCCTACAGTTTCTGAATGTTATTTATTTATAAAAGCACTTATGTTATTCATGATTAAGTATCGTATTTAATGGGAACTTATTTTTATCATGTGAGGCAAAAGTAGTTAAGAATGAAGAATAAACTGAAATTCGCGGCCTTTTAACAATTTACTACGATAAAATTATTTCCCCATTGCTTTCCCCCGCCTGTTCTGGCATCCTGGCGCACATCAGCTGTCCATCATGTTGAAATAGTACGGTTTAAACAGTCTGGTTTTAAATAATTTTATAGATACCAATGCTACAGCCGCTCTAGCGCTCCCTGATTGCCTGCCAAAATGGCGGAATTTAGGCTCCGTGACGTTAACATCCAGAGCTCTATTCCATGATATATATCATATCACTTAGCAGTAATGCTAAACACATTTGACTAGCTAGTTGATAAAACCAACAACCAATTAACTAACTGGCTCATGCTCACACTTTCCATATATGGTGCGTGTCTCACTGTATCATTACGTCATCATTTTGTATCCTTTACGTAAAGTTTTAGCCTGGTCGCAATTCACTGCCATGGAGGAGCGCATGTAGGAGTTTTTTTTATTTTATATCTGCTTTTGAGGTCCGAAAAAGATAGAAGGACATAGGGCATTGGAAAAACAGCAGGGTGAGTAAAATATGGTTTTATTTTAATTTCAGGGTGAACTATCCCTCTGAGATAATTGTAAACAGATTTCTGTAGTTCAAACCAAGGGGTTAATCCTACACCCGGAAAGCATACCTTCCATAGGGGCGGCCATTGCTAACCAAGCCATCACCTGCTGTTAGCATCCCATTGACTCCCATTCATTTTGGCATCACTTTGACAGCGAATAACTTTACATCTGAGGCGTTTAAAGACTCCATTAGACCATTGTTTATTTCTTAAGAAACACTACAATGTATAAAAGGCTCCATTACCTTGTATCTTACACTATTGCTCCGTAGAAGCCGTTTTTGTCAAAATAGGCTAACGATTGTGTCATAACCACGCGACAACCGGCACAAAGAACCGTATAGACAGGAGGAGAAGCTTGCAGGCAATCTTTTACTGTCTATGCGGGGACGTGGAGGCATAAAGTCTGATAAAGTCAAGGGAGAAGCATGTGGAGAAGCCCATAGAGAGCCAAAAGCAACAGGACAAAATATTTCAACAACGTGATTCAGATTTGACTTTGCACAACTACTAGAGGACTTGCCACTGTCAGAAAGGTTGCTCACATCAGATCTAAGTCATCAAGCTCAGTCTGAGGCTACGCAGTACGCTCAGCCATCAGGAAGTGAGTGTTTCCACGTGACTTAATTTTTTCTCCGTGAAGTCTATGGGGTCGCTGTGTCCAATTCTTTTACTGTCTATGGTTCAAACGACTCAGAATTGTAGTCGAGAATGTCAATTATAACGGCCCACATATTGAAAAATTGTCTGGTTTAAATCAGGCTCAAGCTCATAATTACAGTTAATGTGTCGGGTCGGGCCTTGCCGGGCTCGGGTAGGGTCGGGCTTGAAAAATATCAATATTTTAAACTTTATAGACTAAAATAGCTAACTTCCGGTGGTCAGCAGTATGCAAGTCGACTTGCGCTAAAAGAGTAACACCAGACGCTATATACGTTTTGTTTTGCTCTATCCTTTGTACTTCTGTGTTTGTCAATACGCATGTGTCTAGGGTTCAAGGGTCAAATCGATACGTACGGCAATTATTATTATTTTTGATTTTTTACCGTTTTTCTTCTAGACTTTTTCACGGATCCCCTGTCACTCTCTTGCGGCCCCCTGGGGGTCCCCGGACCCCGGTTTGAAAACCCCTGGTCTAACCCATTACAGTCAGATTTTATTCAGATATTTCACTTGTAAAATTCACATTAGGACAATGTAATGTTAAATCAACATTTACACTTTGAGTCACTTTAATCACTGAAAGGAGCAGAAGTTACATAACATCTGCACAATATTACATATTACACAACACAGCTCAAGTGATTCAGAATGAAAAAAGAGCAGGATTAAATGAACTAAAATAGCAAAATACTGCTGTTCACTTTTTAACTGTGACTACGAGAATTCCTTGTAATCAGTTAAATGGTTTGTTACACACTAAAAATATATCTATAAAAATAAATACATTCAAATGTGCAAGTGTGCAAGAAATTTATTTGAACTAACTAGACAAATCAGGTCACAATAGTGACCGTAAAGACGGCTCTAAAAATGTATTTGACTGCTGTTTTATTGCATTTCCAACACATATGGAGAGAATAAATGGTCTCAATTAAATTTGTGTTGTTTCACATGGTTAGTGCAAAATGTCAGTAATCAGTAGATGATGGCTGCATCAAAGCTCCAACACAAAAGGTAAGTAAAGTATGTTAACATAGTCATTACAAATTTTTGGTACACTTTATCTTTTAGGTGTCTACTATTAATATATGAGTTCACAACTATTCAGTTTTGTTGAGTGTGGTTATAGAATGAGTAAAGATGTTGATAGTGATTGGTGAGAAAATACAGATGGTTATATTTTTAATTTTTTTTTGTCTTTTATCTCAGTATTCCTGTAAGTGTTATATAAGAGGTTTTAGGTTTAATAGTAACCCTAAAATGACATGTTAAATATCTGGTCTGATATAGGCTATATATTTTCAGTATACACATTATCCCACCGGTCACAATTTTGACCGAACATAAAACACAATTTTAACACACTTTTCCATTAACAAAAAAATAAAATAATTATTTCAAGGGGCAACTAATGAAACCTCATTTGAATTTTTTCATGTCTGGGAAAAAAATGGGATTAAACGGGTTAATCTGTAAAGTGGCAACTTCATTCAGAGATTGCATGTGGACGGACAGGAGTTTTCCATGTCAGATCCTGCCAATAGATTTCTTGGTTCCTTCATAGTAATCCTGATGGTCCCGTTAGCTTGAAAGCGCTTGGCAAACTGCAATGAAAATGGATATCTTTATATATGCATTACAGTTAAATTTACCGTAACATTATGTTATTTACCCCCAAAATAAAACAAAAGCCTCTATTTCTAATTATTAATAATAGCTAAATATTTTCAGCCTTGTTAAGACACTGGAAATTTTGACAACACTAAAGTGCAGTCAGTCGGAGCATATCATGCTTAGCAAGATTCTCTTTACACTGTTGCTCTGCCATGACAGTTGTTTATCTAAAAAAGGACAGTAGAAGTATAAGCGATATCTGAGTTCATGTTTGTTTTTGTGACGTATAATCTTGCCTGTGTTTATTTTGTATTGTTTTGTATGTTAGTTCAGTTTCCATGATTTTTTTTTTTATTGATTTGATTATCAGTTGTACCTGTTCTCTATTTTGTTGATTGGTTTGCCCTGTGTATTTAAGCTGTATTTTCCTGAGTGCTAGTTTTTTGAGTGTTTTGAGGTTTATGTTAAAGGTCCCGTTCTTCGTGATCTCATTTTTCAAACTTTAGTTAGTGTGTAATGTTGCTGTTTGAGCATATATAATACCTGTAAAATTATAAAGCTCAAAGTTCAATGCCAAGCGAGATATTTTATTTAACAGAATTCCTTTCAAAGCCTACAGCGAACGGCCAGTTTGGACTACATCCCTGTACATCCTGCTTTAATGACGTCAGTAGAACAGTTTGTCGACTAACCTCCACCCTACAAGGATACGCGAAAAAGGGGGCGTGGTCTTGTTGCTCCCTCGTGGAGAAGAGGAAGTGTTGCGTTCGGTTCGGTTGCGTTTGTCGCCATGTCGTTCAGACGCTGTTATTTTCATCCCGGAGTCAAATCACCTTTGTTTGGCCTTCAGGGGCTGTAGTTTGAGCGCGTTCATCTCCCCGTTATGGTAAGAGGCGTGACCTTTCCGGGCAATGTGCGCTATGCTGCTGTCGAATCACAACACGGGAACCGCTGGCACAATCAGAACTCGTTACGTGTTTCTGAAGGAGGGACTTCATAGAATAAGGAAATCTTTGAGACGTTTTGAGGACAGTGAAAACAGTGGTATACAGATAAGTAAATTGTGTGAAATTGTGTTTTTTTACACATGAAACATGAACACATGTTATATTGCACACTGTAAACACAATCAAAGCTTCAAAAAAACACGAAAAACGGGACCTTTAAGGCTGCAGTCCGTAACTTTTTGCGCTCTCGTGGTTAATAAACAGAACTGCGTGCATCTAGCGGAAGAATATTGCAGCCGGAGCTACTTCTCTCAATTCATGTCTATGGCGAGTCACGCAGGGACTGTGCTCCTCCGCAGCGGTTCCTACCATATCTGAAATAGCCCCAATATAAACACTTATTATAAGTGTACCATAATGATTCAGGGTAAGACAAAAACACGGTTTGGAAAATGGATTCATGTTGTACATTCTCATTATATAATTTTTGTAAATCTTGAACACAAAAAAGTTACGGACATCAGCTTTAAATAAAAGCTACTGCCAGCAATTTGATCCAGCTCATTTATTTCTCCATTTTCAAGCATGCATGACGAGAAGATGACATGATTAATCAGTAACCTATTTAGGCAGTATCTGGTAGCCATGATTATTACTCTGTCTGAATAATTATGACTGGTCTATAGAAAGCACCCTATCTATGCAGAGTATAACACGACCCGGTTTTCAACTGAAAACGGTTCATTTACAAGACAACAGCAAAAGTGCAATCTTTTGAAAACGTCTCATGTAAACAACAAAAAAACGGGAATTTGTGAAAACGGTGACATAATGCGCATGCGTATTACATGTCTGCGCATGCTTATTACGTGTTCGCGGAGTATTTCTTGACAAAGTGACATCGCCATCTACTGGCATGCATAATACAGCCTGTTTAGTCATTTTCGCATATCCGTGTGAACAGGGATTGTTTTGGCTACGTTTTCGTCTGTTTTTAGTAAATCGCTGTCGTGTAAACATACCCTCAGGGTAGTTTTTGTTGTTAGCAGTATATCAGCAGCTGTTGATTGCTAGTATTTAAGCATATAGATTTGTAGTTGCAGGTTATTCTACTCTCAGCCAACTCTTTCTTAAATGTCAGATTCTAAACAGTCCTTAAGAGAGTTGTTGTTTTCTTCTTGCCATGGGTACATTTCCATTTTAATCATGTCATATCTCACATTTGGGATTTATGTTATTAATTTCCTGTTTGCTGTTTCTAGTTTTGTAGTCCTTTTGTAGTCTCTGGATTTACTTTTGTTATTCTTATTATTAAGTGTTTTATGTTGCACTTGGATCCATAGGAGATCCTACTCCATTTTTTTCTCTAATCAGCCCTTGTTACAGAACACTAGACCACTATATGTATCCAGCAACAACAGCTTCATCTCATCTTGCTCGCCTTCTCTGAGCTCTACAGTCTAGTGTCCTCAGTGCTCTTTATTTGTCCCAAGTCTGGTGGCTGTGGTGCTTTCTGTCACAGCCATGGAGGTCGTCCCTGAACTCTGCTCAACAGTTCGACAACAAGTTGATGCTTACAATTAGACACAAAATGTTAATGACAAAATATTAGCTTACCTTTTCAAAATATGTAATGATCTCAGCATTGCTCAGCGCAGCAAAGGATCTCATTTTGAAAGTTACATGAGCAAATGCTGTCATTTCTGCAACATTCAAATTTAAATTAGATTAATTTCAGTTCAGGGGAATAAAACTTTACTCTAATAACAAAATCTGGATAGTGACTAATGAGTAAAAAAATGCATGAACAGATCAAATAAATGTTGCTTACTTTGAGGCGTAACATTTGGAGATGAAGCTGTAGACTGACTTGCTGGTTGAAGTGTAGATGTAGGCCTACGAGTTAATTGTTGACATGTAGATGTTGGTGCAGTTGATATTTGAGCTGTAGATGTTAATACACTTCTTTTCGTTCGAATAGCACATGTTAATTCAGTTGCTGTTGGTGTTTGCGCAGTTGATGTCTTTGTTTCAGGTGTTTGTGCTGCTGGTGGTGTAAAAGAAAATACAACCGCAAAACTTTAATAGATGAAATAGAAGAGAAGATGTACTGTCCCAATCACCCAAAGGTTGTGTCCCAATCACCCAAATATTTCCAAAAAAATTTTTTTTGGCTCAGTTTAAATAAAAGTGTCTGTCACATCTCCTTTCATTATGATATAACTTTTTTTCCTCCTCAAATGGATAGGTAACATCTTCAGTATTACAGATATCTATTATGTGTTGGGCTGATGTTTTTAATTTATGGCAAGAAACCTTACAAAAGGCGGAGATTCAAAAACTGTCCCAATGACCCTTAATTCACCTATATAGTGAAGATTATAATATGCAATGTTATTTTATATTTGATTACTTTATTACATTTCTGTACCTACAAACTACTGTTAGATACCTGAAAACCCTGAAAAGTACTATTTATTTTATATGCATCTTTGCTCTATTTGTGCTGTTGCTTGTAGTTTGATTATTTGTTCTTATTTTGTTTATTTTTATTTGACAAATGTCCTAATTACCCTGAACATAGCACATAGCACATAACCATACCAAAACCGTGACCCTAAAAACCGAAGCGTGAATAATTTGAACTGTTGCATCCCTAATACCCACTGTCCATCCCGGAACTGAAGGCCATTTTCTTGTTTATGACTGTTAAGCCACTTTGAAACACTCAATATAGTATAATGCAACAAGAACTGATAAGAGACTGAACTAAATGGGCTTTAAATACACAGGACTAAATGAGTGAGTTAACAAGGGGCATGTGAACACAATAGGCTACTATGGTAACAAACAGGCACACAATAGGAAACCAAGTCAACTAACAGGGAAGACTGTAAATTAACACAGGAACCAGGAACACAGAGAACAGAACAAAGCTAAAATCATAATAAGAAAATCACAACAGAACATAAACCTGACATTACTCCCCCTACGGGAAGTCGCATCCTCCCTCTGTAAACATAAACTACACCTTTGTAGTGTAGGGAGGGCAAATCACAAAAAAAGTTTAAAGACGAATCCATGGGAGAGGAAACAAATGGAGGAGCCAAGTATGAGGCGATGAAGGGAGGAGCCTGCGAGTGACCCAGAGCAGTGCCAAGATGAAGGCCCACAGCAGAACTAATTGAGGGAGAAGCCAGGGTGGAGCAATGAGCCTGCCCAACTGAGGTGGAGCCAGGAGAGGAGATAGAGGAGGAGGGAGTGGGAGGCCGAGTGGGACCATAGCTGACGAAGGAGACTTGGAGCTGGCTGACGAAGGAGACTTGGGGCTGGGCAGATTCAGTGTTGGTGACAAGGCTTGAATGTTGTCAGGGAATCTCAGAGTTCACACAGGGAGAAATCAAATTCAGGTCTGGTAGGAAGAATGGAACTCTGCTCCATGATGTCCAACTCCACCAGCACTTCTTCAGGGATGAACATCAATAAAGGCTCACACACCTGGTCAGACTTGACAGGCTTCTGCTCTGGGTCTGCGGTGGGCTCTGGCTTGTGGTTCAAGCTTGTAGCGAGTGCAGGTTTGGGCTCAGGGAACAACAATGGCTCATGCTTAAAGGGACACTTCAGCGCTGGGAAGATTAATGTGTATTTAACTTGGTCATTTTTGTAGTAGAAATGTGAAATAATTTTTGAATTTGGTGCCTTCTAGACTGAGAAAAGACATTTATTTTTGTCTCATGTGGATGAAAGACAACAACTCCCAGAATGCACTTGCCCTACGAGGCCACTCCCTACACCGCCCCCAGTGTTGTTTTGATCTTCATAATAATACAATAATTTAGTTCTGAGAATAAACACTACAATTCAAAACTGAACATGTCTTTTCAAAAGTGTGAGTGAGCCGAACGAAAGTCACAGGACAAACGCAGCAGGAGCACGAGAGGGAAGTAAGCCCTGAGCAGAGCTGAGGAAAGCGCAGTTGTCATTCTCAGCGCGTGTCCAGTCTGGCGCGTTTTCTGATCGCATATGGAAGCTAAAATTTCATAGGAATTCATTGAAAAGTTGAAACACTCACTTTGCTCTGCACTGCTCCGTTATGAATGCCTGAGGCCGAGCAGAGCGCATTTACATTCTGTGCGTGAGATCTCTCCCCTGTGGGCGGGTTGAAAACATGCACAACAGCTGGCTGTAGTTTTTAGATTTCAAAAAATCCTCAGATGACGCAAAATGACGATATTTGCATCATCGGAGGATTTTTTCCAGAAATAAAATGCATAATTCTCTCGTCTCATGGGGATCTGAAGGGGGAAAGTACCATAATTCAAATATACTACAGGGTTTCTACTGGTACAAAGCTTAATGCTAAATCACTGAAGTTACCCAGGAAGGACCAGGGCTGGCTCTCACACTTGGACAGACTTGGCAGGCTCTGGGTCTGCGGTGGGCTCAGGCTTTAGGTCTTTGGCAGGCTTTGATGCTTGTTCTGTGTTCATAGCGAACATGTGGAGGAGTGGAAGGAGTTTAGAGGCATGTGGGGTCAATGAAATTATGCTTGATGAATTTATGGTGGTCGTGAGCTGGGAAGGTTGCAGCTGAGTTGCTTCTATTGATAGTGAATGGCAAACCACTCAGCCACAGAGCATAGTTCAGGTATTATGCCAGCATGCAGATGGTAGCTCCCATTGGCAGGAGAAAATATGGTCATCCAGCCTACTCCAGAGAATTAAAGTGCTTTCGCTCCAGGACACCAGGTGGCTGAGCTTGAGGAACTCCCCCACATAGTCTTCCAGGAGTTAGCCATGTTATGCAATTGAGAGGAGAATGTCTTCATAGGAGGGACTGGAGAAATACTCAGCTGGGTTCATTGCGGTAGATCAAAACAAATGATTTAATTATCACAACAAAAGCAAAAACAAAAGTGTTGTTTTGGTAGTTAATAGTTTGAAGTAAATTCATTGCCTGCTTTACGTTCACCTGCCACTGGCAGTCCTTTCACAAACTTGTCCATGCTTAGTGCAGAACCATACATAATTCTTTTATATTTTTTTCTCGGCTCCCTGCAATTAAATTATGTAATTAAATATGTCAATTTAATATTTGTCTTGTATCACCCTGAAGAGGTTTCTCTTGCATAACAATCTGCTGACTGTACACTATTCCTCAGTCTTGCTTGCCCCTTTTTATAACTCTGGGCACCGCAGATTCACAGTTTGTGAATCTTGACACAGTTTGTGAATCTGCTCTGGACTCTGGACGGGAGACAGGGTCCTCTCTGGACTCTGGTCGGAGATGGGGTCCTAGGGACGGATGTCCTCTCTGAAGTCGGGAAAGGGATGGAAGTCCGTTCAGGCATGGTGGCCATCGTGGCTGAAGACTCAGGCGTGGCGGCCTTCTTGGCTAAAGACTCAGGCGTGGCGGCCTTGTGGTGGCCATCTTGGCTGAAGACTCAGGCGTGGCGGCCTTCTTGGCTAAAGACTCAGGCGTGGCGGCCTTGTGGTGGCCATCTTGGCTGAAGACTCAGGCGTGGCAGTCTTCTTGGCTGAAGACTAAGGCGTGGTGGCCAACTTTCTCCACTCTCTCCACGATGGGCAAGAGGCAGGTGTGCTCTGGTCTCTGCGTTGAGACCTGCCTGGAAAAACACACAGAGGCTGGTGTCATCATAGTGAATGAAGGGATGAAGATCCAAATACCTCTGTGTGTGGGCCTCGAGGGACAGATCCCCCTGGGAGTGGATCCAAGCCCTCTCTGTGAAACCAGGCCTATATGATTCTTTTAAGCAACAAAGTGGTAGTTGCGTGGATTGTCAATAGAGGGACAGAAATCTCTCAGATTTAATTTAAAATATTGTTATGTGGCGTTCACACCGGACGCGATTGATGCGAATAAATCGCGCTATTTGCGCGAAGGTGGACGTTTGAACATTTTGAGTTTACTCGCTTCATTCGCGCTTGAAATTCGCTTCATTCGCGTGTGAATTTCGCTTCAATCGCGTGTGACATTCACTGCACAACAGATGCGAATTCGCGTCATGGGAGGGGCTTCTGCCAGCCGGCTCGTCTCGTTGAGAAATGGCTGACATGGGCTGTGTTTACACGTCTTTTTTTGTTAAAATCTGCTGTTAATGTGTGACAAAACGTAGTTTTAAGACTTTTTCAGACGATAATGTAGTTGTTTAAAGCTCAAATCTGTGGTTTATTTATAAAAAGAGTGCCTATTTGAAAATTTTATCTGCCGTTTTTGGAGTTGTGAGCAGGATTAGCGGCGCTCTGTGCTTGTTTACCCTGGGGAGAGTAACCTTTCGTCGGCCAGTCCTTCTGCCGTCTGCCGCTGGCTCTGATGTCTCTGTGGTGTCTCGAGCTATAATTCGTCTTGTGTAGATGTAACGGCCGATCTTTGCTCTCATGGATCTAAATAATCCATGGTTTTTATTTAACACCGTGGCTAGACTAACAAATAAACAAGCATCGCCTGAGCAAAATATTCCGTTACAGTTTAGTAGTAATGGTTTTATGAATTTCTTCACTGAGAAAATAGAAAGCATCAGAAACAAAATTGTAAATGTACAATCTTTAATGATGTCTTATGATTCAACCTCAATATCGCCCCTCAAGAACTACTACACCGCTTTACAACTATAGGATAGGAAGATGTTCTACTGAAGAAACAAAGACACCTACACCTTGGATGGCCTGGGGGTAAGCAGATAAATGTCAAATTTTCATTTTTGGGTGAACTATCCCTTTAATGAACAAAAAACCCCACCAGATTCCCATTTCTGTTTATAGTCCTTTGGGGACTTTCTTTGAATGTGTTAAGCTGGTGCTGGAAACAAGTGGCTCTTCTTTCACCATGGGGGAGGTGGAGGAGTTCTTTGACTGGCACTCACACCACCACAGAGCCAGAGCCCACAGCCGCCACAGAGCCAGAGCTCACACCAGCCATGGACCTCAAAATGAAGCCATTGACCACACGTTAAGTTAGTCTCAGAGCCAGAGGCCTCTGTATTTTCTGTCTGGCACAGAGTTTGAGCCAACCACCATGTTCATTCTGGACGGAGCACTTATTGAGCTTGACAATCTAGAATTAATTTCCACTTTTGAGCCCACCCCACAAGGCCTTCTTCATCCTTCGCAAAGCTCGTCTGGTCTCCTAGACTCTTAGGTCCTGACCAGTTCCCTGGTCTTTCCCCCTTCATTGGTTCTGTCCAGCACCCTGGCTCTGTTGGTTCCGCCCAGCTTCCAAGCCCACCTTCTCCACCGGTTCCACCTTGCTTAATGGCTCCACCCCCTCACCTGGCTACATCTGGCTCTGCCCCCACTGCTGGCTTCATCCGATTCTCTGGCTTCACCCCCTCTACTGACTTCATCCTCCTATGTTATTGACTCTCTTAGGCTTTCTGGCTTAACCACGGTCATTGGACCAGTTCATCCAACCATGTTCGAGGAACACAGGGACATCGAAAATTTTGATTAATTTCTGTTGTAAAAATCATTAGTTATTAGCCGCTTTCACATTATAATATCACATGAGCGCATGTGAATAGAAATTAAAGAGACCAATCAATATTTCTCCAGAACACAACTGTACAGCACAAATGGTTTGCCATCAAATCCTGCAGTATCCACATTTTTCCAGTGTTGAGAAAGAGGAAGTATTATGTCCCCCTGGTGACCAGCATTTGAACTGCCTCCTCTCAACCTGCTCTACATTTTGAATTCACAATGAGCTCACATTTTACTCACATTGTAAGTATTACAGTATGAGAATGGTATGATGTCATGTGTTGACTGGCAACATAGCCTAATCAGAAAAAACTTTATTTTTAACAGTAATACACCACCATATAATGTTTTAAAATTAACTGCATTCCATTTAGTAACACACGTCATCCAGCTTTTATGAATATGATATTGTAATATCGATTTAGTTTTCTGCAGTGTGCAAAAAAAGTCTAATACCAGCGGCTGAGTGAACATAACATAACTTTCAGTAATTAAGCACTTGCAGCTGTTTTATTAGAAGTAAATAAGAATTTAAGTAATCAAACATGACTGTAAGAAAGTTCAAGTAAGGAGGAGGATCCTAAAATATGCATAAACAACAGAACGAAAGGAGTGGCAGCGGCCGACTGTGGCATATACAGTAAGCATAACAAAAACAGCAAAGTAAAATGCCCCAGGCTCTCTGCCCCGCCCTGCTTCCTACCACAGTAATGTTAATACAATTTTACTACATTAGCTCATCCATGAACATGATTTCTGTCTGCTTTCCATCGGCTATGGACTCTCATTTAAGGCTTCATCAAGCTACGCCTTTGTCATTGTTTTGAATAAGTGAACTTACAAACTGTGCCTTTAAGGCATTTACTTAATTGTAAAGTAAAAACTGAGTTATAAGTACAGATAAACTTACATAACACAGTGAAAGTTTCAGTACAGTATCTCTTTTACAAGCAAAATTGCTAAAATAAAGACAGGTTACCAGAAAACTAGCCCCTATCTTCCTATGTTCAGGTAAACAGATTGTGATTGGTTGAGCCAGTATTGCTATGTCAGAAAATGCACAACAAATGGAGCGAAGTTTTAATAGAACCACATGTGTCACATGTCTCTGTTTGTTTGGTCTTTCAGTTGTGTTTTGATTTCTGTCACATGTTCCTTTGTCTTAGTTTTCCCGCCAATTGTCTGTTACCATGGTTAACCTTTATTAGTTCCTTTTGGCCTATCTGTGTTTCGTTAATTATCTCGTTTCTGTCTGCTATTTAAGTTCCTCTTGCTCACTTTCAGTCTTTGTCCGGTCACCGTTATGATATGTTGTGTCTGTCTGCCTTGTATTTTGAAATTAAACTTGGAGTATTTTGATCTAGTCTTCCGTCTTCGTCTTCCCGCCACAACACAACATACCTAAATTGAGAACAGATGAATGTTCGCTTCACTCATATTAACCCTGCTAATCGCCTAATCACCTGTTTTCAAGATGGCCCCTTGATCAAGGACTATGTCAAGGAGTTCCTCAAGCTTTACCACCTGTTTACCTGGAACAACGAAACCCTTAAGACGTTTTTTTGGTGTGCGCTAGATAAACCTCTTCACCAGCAAGTTCCAGTGACCACGACAACATGTTCTCTGGTTCAATATATAGAATATGTTTTGTGGTTGAGTGGTTCTTTCCTCACCGTTGGCGAGGATGATGAAGACACCACCACCACTCAGCTAGAGTCACTTTAATCCTCTCCAGCCGTCATAACCGTTGCGCCTGAGTCTCCTGTCTTCCCTCGAACCAGAAAAGCAGTTTTTCACAGCATGGACCTAATGGCAAGAGTAGAGGATCCTGCCCTCTTTTCTGTTCGGACGGCGTTAACCCCCTGGACATGGTGAACGTGCCGGAGCGTTTCGGAGTGGATTTTTCCTCATGACACCGTAAAACAACTTAAAATACTCCATAATTTTTGGCCTCACAGACATGAATGTCTTTACAGAGCTTGAAGCGTCTAGTTTTATTTGTGTACACTCACAATAAACTTAATGTTGTGCTTTTCGCTAAAAAAAGAAAACAAACAGGATGCACGTTCTCCTGTCTGTCTCTCAGTGAAGTCCACTCTGAAATACGTCTGAAAATGAACTGTAACTAGGCAAATACTTGCCACACAGACTTGACAGATAAGTCTTTATAAAGCTTAAAATGTCTACTTTTACATGACATTATATCTAAAACAATTATTCTCTGTTTATGTAATCCATATGAAAGCAACAAGCTTTCATTACATTTGCAGCTGTAGAAATGTTTTGCTATTTTTGTTACCCAAGACTAAGAAATTCTGCAATCTTTATATTCCTTAACATTACTGTGGTTTGAACAATCATTCATACTTTTTCTATGAAGTCAAATTCTATTCTAAAATGTGTTTTTGTTTTTATTTTGCTTTATTATGTGCCAATAGTAAATAGTATAGTGTATCATTTAGTATAATATGTAGTAATATAATAATCATAATACATAAGAATAACATATATAAACATATATTTTGTGATATAATTCACTAGATATAATTAACTTATATGCGTAATTAATATATATATATATATATATATATATATATATATATATATATATAAATGAGTAATGTATACACATATATATTTAATGCTTTTTAGCATCAAAGTCTTAAGTCATGATAATATACATCACATATACTCACATAATTTAGATTTAAATAGACCTCTCACCTGTTGGTATTGATCTATCAATCAGTAAAGCCAATCCAGCATATAAAATAAATCGATACATCTTTCAAGAGTTTGCTAACAAACCTAACACAAGAAAAATAACCTCTGAGAAACAACCTAACATGTAATGACTAATCATCTTCTGATCGATTTATATGGAAACTGACTGAGGAATGATATGTTTTGACATCAGACTCCTATTGTCCTAACGCTCCACCCATCCATTATTTAATACTAATATAACAAGCTCTCAAATATACCGATAAATATAGCAAATAACTACTTTAACGGTTATAATTAAACTGATACAATTGAACACTTTCACTTTATGACTCCATTGTTGTGTGAATATAAATACCATCCTTCCCATTAGTAGACAATAATATGAATCACGCCACAAAAAGTCCCCTCGTAACCGAGACATGATGTTAAATGTTTGGAGATGCACAGTGTAAAACATAAAAACTTTTTTTTCTTGTCTTGTATGATATCTGATAAGGCTCAATAATAATAAAAAAATACTAATAAGGAAACCCTTGTGTTTGTTAACAAACTGAGCCTTATTGTAAATTGTTAATAAACTCTGGTTGTCTAGTTGAAGTGGGGTGGAGTAACTTGTATTTCTCCTGTTTTTATTTCCTGGTTTTGTGTGAATAACATGCATAAATTCTTTTGATAGGTGTTTCAATGAAATGTTTCTGGGACACGGGTGTTTCCTTGCAGTTAACCTGAAAGCATAAAGAGTTACAATGACTCAAGCATACTGTTCTACATATCAGGCTATTTTTATGTTAGTTAATGTATTTGATTATAAAGAAATTCTCCTGGTAATTAGCATTGTGCTTAGATGGAATTTGCGTATTATGAACTACCCTAAACACTCGGCCCGTTCACACAAAGAACAATAACAATAAAGATAACAATAAGGATAACTATATATACTGTATATATTAGTATACACAAACCAATGTATGGTAATGGGCCCCACTTTATATTAGGTGGCCTTAACTACTGTGTACTTACATCAAAAAATAAGTACAATGTACTTAGTGTGATCATATTGTATTGCAAAACACTTTTGCTGATATTGAGGTGGGATACGGGTAAAGTTAGGGACAGGTGTGGTCGTATGGGTAAGTTTAAGGGTAGGGTTAGGTGTAAGGGCAGGGTCAGCAGTGTAATTACAAATGTAACTACAGAAATTAATTACAGATGAAATCACATGCAGGTATTTAAAGGGGTGGTAAACCACGATTTCACTATTCTAACTTTAGCTAGCGTGTAATGTTGCTGCTTGAGCATAAACAACATCTGCAAAGTTACAACGTTCAAAGTTTAAAGCAAAGGGAGATATTTGCTTTTAAAGAAATCAGTTTCTAAGGACTACAGCAAACGGCCGCTAGGGACTACTACACATTCACCCGGGTTTTGCTGACATCACCAGGCCCAATATTTACATAAACCCCTCCTCCGGGGAATATGAAATAAGGGGGGGTGAGGCCATTTTGTATCGCGGCGCTGTTGTGGTATAGTAGGCTGGAGTGTTGTTGCCGCGATGCCAAGGAAACGCTGTTATTTTCATCCGGATTGCAGGTCTGGGGTACTTGCTCTGTTCAGCCTTCATTGGGACAGGGGTGCGTTGCAGAGCGTTTAACACACAGCATGTTATATGCACGTGTGTTTGAGTCAGCGGGGAATCAGGCGCGCGCAGGGCTCCCTGCAGAGGAGATCTAACATCTAAGCACATCCACGGAGGAGAACATCCACCGTCTTCGCGATTTCAATGCCAGATTTGCACAACGTCAGCTGCGTGAAAAAAACACTGCCGGTGCGTGGATGCATGACGCGCGCGCTGCACATTTCACGGAGGACAACACAAACTTCCACAAACTTCGCGAGTTCAATACAGGATATGCACAACGGCTTGTCCTGAAAGCTGGATTTACAAACAGAAGCTGTTCACGGGCCACAACCTGTAAGTCTGATTTATTTTTCATCGATGTGTTTTCCTGTAATAGGTTGTAGCAAGGAAGTAAACAGATGACAACACTGTTCTACAAACCAGTCTGTTAAATGCTTATTCATACTTAACGTTATCCGACGAACACCTATCGGTACAAACACTAACGTTAAAATCTCAACAGCGAACCTGGCATTAGTGTAAATGATTCTTTGATTAGAGCTTTTATGTATTGTTTATCTACAGGCATGCTAAACATGGTTCTGTGTGTGATTTGGCTAACTTACTAGTTAAAGCCAGTGCTTACTGTTTGTTTTGGGTTAGTTCTTGTGACAGATATTTGGCTATAATCGTTCTAAAAATACAAAAGTAACAATGCCATTCAGTAGCGATCATTATAGACCCGCAGTCTTTACTCTTGAGGACTGAACAGGTTCTGCTCGATCATCTTCACTCAAATGTTCTGGGTCTGATTCGGGCTCAGATTGGTATGGTTTTATTGACGCCGTTGTTTCTAACACTGACCAAAGCACAGCCTCCGATAAAGGTAAGGGGCGTGACGTTTCCGACATACGTGCACTAGGCGGTTAGCGAATCATAACACACTGGGCCAGCTAACCAATCAGAGCCCACTGCGTATTTTTGAGGGACTGGCTTCATACAACCCGGAAAGCATCAGACCGTTTTACAAGGAGGGACAGAGCAGTGTAGAATAAAGGTCAAATATATGAAAAATAAGGCAATTTTTTTTAAAACGAAGCATGAACACATGTTACAGTGCACCCCACAAACACAGTCAAGCCTTCAAAAGAATGTGTTTTACCACCCCTTTAAAAAAAATTAAGTACAATGTAAAAACATGTATGTACACAATAAGTGCATTGAATCAAATGATTTAAATTAATTAAAATGTTAGTACATAGTAGTTAAGGACACCCAATATAAAGTGGGTTCTGGTAAGGTTCTGTTTATTATAAGTGTGCGCTGCATTTACTGAATGTCGTCTACTGCTTTAAGTGCCCGATCTCTTTAAAGCAGGAAGTATTGTGATGAATATCATTCCCATGATATTGTTTCTTTGTGTTGGTATTATTATGGTTGTGTTGTGGACTCTATAGTCTTTTAAATTTAGAACGAGTTTTAAAACTAAATCTTTATCTTATCCTTATAGTCATCATCCCTGGAGAGAACGGAACACCACATTCTACTACCCCTAAAATATCTTTACATCACAAAAATATAAATCACAAATATTTAATTATTTTAATATTTAATTATAATTTCCTTTCAAAAATGTATTGAAATGAGATTGAGATATGAGTTATAGTTGCTCTGCCTGATACCTTTAATGTCACATGACCTTAGTCAGATAGATGAGTCAGACTGCATGCCATATTGAATTTAACAGATGAAAATGGGGGATAGATGTACAGTCTTACAATGATATGCACTGTATGAAGGTCCTAGATGATGTAATTTTCACAACTCACAACTTTTAAAACTGTTTTATGGAGTTTTTGTCTACTGAAATTTTTTGTTTCTCAGCAAGACGCTTCGTCAACCAAATATATGTAGTTAAACAACAGTACACTCCATTTAACTCACTGTACTTCTACAGCCTCTTCTAATTAAAAAAAAAATGTATTCATTCATATTCATTCTACAGCAATCTTCAGAATTCAGAGCATTTTGGGACCATTTACGGGGTGGGTCTGTGTACGTGTTCATTCGTTTTTTGATTTCTTATTGAAAGTAGAAAATGAGAAAACTCACTTATTAGTTTTTTAAAAAAAAAATGAAAAAGCGACAATTCGGCTTGATTTTATATTTTTTAGCCTGATGTTGTCATACTCAGATTCTAGTCAGAATATGAGTCTGATACTGCTCCATTGGGCTGTGATTATGAGGCATGTTCTAACCAAACCAGGAAAGAAAATGCCTCTTCACTCAATTGGATAGACCTACAACCAATCAGAGCAACAGAGTAAGTGACGTGTTGAGCGACGCATCGTTGTCAACAGAATTCAACTGCATGCATGCTGGAAGAAGTAGAATAAGATGAGTGTAAATGATCTTTGCCAGTGTTACAAAAATAATTTAAGGATACACAGAGTACTTACCAACACGATCATCATTTTTGCAGAAATAGTAAAGGTGAATGCATATACAAACAAGTCCTCCGTTTAGGATTAGAATTCGACAAGACCCAAGCGCTCTTTGGTGTTGTGGATGATTATGTTACTGTTGGTCATCTGTCCATCATTGTATAAAGCCCGCCCTGACAATTTGATTGGTCCAAACAGCTCTGGTTCGGGCATAGTTGCTCGAATGGATCAAGATCCAGACCGAAATTCCCAACCTCAAATGTTGTGGGCGGGGCTAAGTTTGGCTGGCATCCAGGCTATATATTTTTAGCTTCAGGGGTAGAAAATGGACATTCCTGTTGGTGAAACTGCACATTTTTTAAATAAACAAATGTTTTTGTATAGTCTCCCATCCCAAGAATGTCCCTTGCTCAGAGCCCAACAATGTTGTCAATCATTAAGTTGTAAATAAAATGTAAGTTCTTAAACAGAAAGATCCTTCCACTTCATAAGACCTCAGTGTATCAGCTAAAGTTGCGAGGATTATTTTGGTGTTGCACGTATCTTCTTTTTGAACCTTCTTTCCTTAATGACTTCCACTGCTTGACTTTTCAACGAAAACTAAATTTCTCCTATTGTGTTCTGCTGAAGAAAGCAAGTCACCAACACCTTGAATAGCCTGGGATGAGTCATTTATCAGCAAATAAATAAACCCTAACCTTAACCCTAACTTGCAAAAGAAACTGAGACAGAAATATATTACATCTATAAAATACATTCATATATTAATCCATGATGTAATAATAATAACAACAAAATCGTCAATAATATGTATTATTATTTTTAAACACAATTTTGGCAATAAACTAAGTTAAACATTTTTACTTTAGTATGGAGAACTGTGTAAAATGACTTGTATTTGCACTGATTAGTGCAATTTTAATATTGGGACAACACTACTTTATTATGCTACAATATACAAAAACTATAGGCCTACAATATCTACAAAATAATAATAATAGGAAATATGATGTGAATACAGATTCACATGAATACAGAATACATGTTGGCAATCTGCTGAAAAAAGTGAACACATTTACTAAGCTAATGGCAGGTTTTAATTTCAATCACTGGTTGTTAAATTATTAACACAAAAATAATTTACATACCTACATAATTTCCTCTGGGAATATTTGTCTTCTTTCTCTTTGGCCCTCCCTTCTTTCTCAATTACGACCTCATCCACATCTTGTTGTAGGCCCTCATTCGCAATCACATCATCCACATCTTCTTTACCTTCCTTGGCCTCCATCCACCGCAGAAGCCATATAAAAAAATTGAACACAAAGCTTAAAACACTAAAAATTAAAACAAAGCTTGAGCATTTGAACATTTATTTGACACAAAATGTATTTTTTACTCAAGCATTTCAGAATGAACCAATTTTTTTTCGTAGTGCATAATGCACATTACACAATTCTACACTGGAATGCATGATTCAAGCAGACAATCAAACCTCAAAACAAAACACAAAAATGATTTAATACATAAATGTGATCTATATATGGTTAACATTTGCCCTTTACTTGTTTACCTGGCAGTTCAAGAAGCCAAGGTGGTTCAGGCAGTTCAGGGAGACCATGGAGGCGCCGGAAGCTCAGGAGGCCAGGGTGGCGCACACTGTCCAGGAGGCCGGGGCGGCGCAGACCCTTCAGTAACCACCAACACCCCGCCCCCCCCCCAAAATCTTCTTGGGAGGAACTACAGACTCTAGAGCGAGGACAGAAGAGACAGGAGAGAGATTAATCTCTGGATTGGGGACAGGAGGCGGAGCCCTCTCTGGACTGGGGACAGGAGGCGGAATCCTCTCAGGACAGGGGACAGGAAACAGAGTTCTCTCTGCACTTTGGACAGGAGGCGGAGTCCTCTCTGGACTGAAGCAGGAGACGGAGATGGAGTCCTCTCTGGACTGGGGACAGGAGACGTAGTCCTCTCTGGACTGGGGACAGGAGACGTAGTCCTCTCTGGACTGGGGACAGGAGACAGAGTCCTCTCTGGACTGGGGACAGGAGACAGAGTCCTCTCTGGACTCGGGACAGGAGTCGGAGCCCTCTCTGGACTCTGGACGTAAACAGGAGACGTTGCCGGACTCTGGACGTGCATGGGAGACGTAGCTGGACTCTGAACGTGGACAGGAGACTGACTAAGACGGGGACTGGACATGTCACAGGTGCCAACCAAAAGTCGATTAACCAGTTTTCCTCTGCTGGTTCTGGTGACGTTGCCGCTGGTATGGCGGCGGCCATCTTGGCTGGAGTGGAACAGGGCGACTGTGGCTGAGTGGTGGTGTCCTTATCAACCTCACCAACAGTAAGGGAAGAACCACTCAGCCACAGAACATAATCAAGATATTTGGTCAGGGAGCATGTGGTCTCTGCTGCTGGTACCTGGCGAAAGAGATGGTCATCCAGTCCAGTCCAAAAGATGCCCAGAGGCCCCATGGCACCAGGTGTGCTAGGTCAAGGAACTCCTCAACATACTCCTCGATGGACAGGCCATTTTGTGCCATTTCAGTAAGCAGATCGGTCCTGTCATATGGAGTGAGCAGAATGCCCATCTTGCTGCTGTCTTTCGGTCTTGGTCCGGTAATCTATCACAGTGTGTAGCAAAGGAACAAACTGAAGAATCAGAAGATCTCAATTGACCATAAACTTTAATGTGAACTCTCAGGAACAAAAATGATTGAACAGGGAAGAACTTAAATAGCAAACAGAAACAAGATAATTAACTGGACACAGCTAAACTAAACTAAATAACAAAGGTAACCAAGGAAACAGACAAGTGGTGGGAAACTGTGACAAATGAACATGACCAGGCACGTGCAGAGGGGGGGGCTTTGGGTGCTCGAGCCCCTGCCCTTTTTCAAAATGAATCAAAAGTGCCCCTCTCAGACAAATATCAATGATAACATCGTGGTCAATAAAACTAAATAAATGTGATTATTATAACATGACATTGATGACAATGTATACAATAGTAACGAACGGCTCAAAAGTCGGACAATTTCTGTTGAGGCGTTGCCATAACGCGTTGCTATGGGTTGCGTGCGTTTTGATTGATTGCTGATTTTCCTCTGTTCGGAAGCGGCTCTCGAGCCAAATATGGTCCTTTCAGAGAGTATGTGGCCTTACGGGAAAAATGTAAACCAATATTTTTTTTCATCCATAATCAGAGCTAATGTGTTGAATTACAAATCTATATATTATATATTTTAAAGTATTACACAATTCACCAATGCCCGTTTGTCATGTATATACACCAACCAATCTGGCAAAGCAAGTTCAAATTCCATTGGGCATGTGAAGTGGAGCGGTAATTTTCTGTTCTTATTCATAAATCGGTTGAAAACTACATGGACAGACGAACTAACGTTTCGGGCTTTCGGTAGGGTGCGCGCGTGTACCGAACGGTTATGAATGTAATCTATAACAGTTAACAGTCGGCTTGTTTAAAGTGCGGAACACACTTCAATCCGAGTTCCCACACGAACATATTAAGTATTCAGTCCATTTTATCACGAAATTCAAACGATAAATGCCGTTTTAACGCTCTATTATGTGAAGTGACAGATAGACGCGTATCAGTTCAACTTCAAGCGGAAGCGCGCGGCGCGCGAGTGAACACGATCATCTCTTCCTAAAGAAATGAATATCTAAAGGTATGTTGAGGATCCATTACAACTTACTGAAACGTATCATATGTTGTGTAATCGCTCCATCGGTGTTTCAACCGCGGAAAGACAATAAAACAGCTTGTAAACAAACAATGTCATGTAGAATCACATTTACCTCATAAGTCATTCAGTGTCCACAGCTGTGAGTTCACTAGAGAGATTAACTCTTTCACTGAATACATGCACTATATTAGCCTATATATTCGTTATATTAGCCTATATATATTCATTATATACCACTTAGCCTGTTAGTGATGTCTTGTTTATTTAATGTATGTTTAAATAAACCTGTCATGAAAATTACAGCCACTTAATGATTATATTTCAACAAATAAATCAAAAAATAATAATAATTAGATTTACGTATTAATGCAAAAACTGCTTTATGTGAAGCTTATGAGTGTTGATTATTATATCTAAAAATAAATAGCAAATTAATTTAGGCTAATAGTTTGGGCTCTGTTGTTAATCTTTAATAGCAATATGTAAGGGCTCCCTATATAGTTTACAGCATTATCTTTAAGAAACTTTTAGTTATAATTGAATTCATTTAAGGACAGACACATTTTTTTTTATTAAACCACTGTTGAATAAAAATTAATAAAACGCAATTTTGTAAAACTGCTGTACCGAATCCGTACCGAACCGTGACTTCAAAACCGAGATACGTACCGAACCGTCAGTTTTGTGTACCGTTACACCCCTAATATATATATATATATTTACATATTGCCCCTTTTTTACATTTGAGCCCCTGCCTCTGAAGAACTCTCTGCACGGCCCTGAACATGACAGAAATCAAAACACAACTGAAAGACCAAACAAACAGACAGACATGTGACAATTAACACTTAATAACATTTTAATGACAAATTAAATTTGTACCACTGTAGTGTAGGTCAAGAAAAATATTCACGACACTGTTATAATGGCCTCATGACAGCCAATGTCAAAACCAACCACATGAGAGTTTAATGTAATGTTAACCAGTAAAGCTAAGTCGTTTCTTAAAGCTACACTGTGTAACTTTTTTAGTCTTTTGTTAGCTAAAAACACTTAGTTCTTTCAAAAATATATGTGCTCATTAATGTATATTTACTTCTTTCAAGTAATAAAGTATTCTCGTAAGTTTATAATATGCCATTGAAAATACATAAGGTAATGGGATCTAACGGTGGTCGCCATGTTGCCCCTCCATTTTGAAAGTACATTAGCCAAAGAGGGACATACCCGTAAATTCAAGCTTCGCTTTTCGCGTTTTAACCGGTTTTAATACTCGATGACACTGTACAAAATTCTCTGCCTCGCGCATGTGCGCGTCAACTTGTTCAGACTTGTCTGGTGCATGTGCAGAGAGTTTTCATCTCAGCAGCGTCCAGTAACAGAGTTATACAGAGTTTTCCTGGCTTGTTTATTCCTCAAAAGTCTGTTTTTCCTTGTGTGGTATTTCTGTGCGTTAATAACTCCGTAAGTAATAATAGTTATTGTCATTGTAGACGTGTTTCAGAGTGTGTCATCGCGAAATTCCAACCAGAAGTATTTTTGTGTCAACATACAATAGCGTAATGCTCACCTATTTGAATAATCATTCAGTTATTTTGTTATCAACAATGTTTATTCGTTTATAGAAAATATTTACTTGTAATGTATGTTGATGGAAATATGTATCAGGTCTGATCGGCATATTATACAGAGCGCACTGCAGTGCTAACGTTAAAGCGCCGCACACACTTTTGTAACCGGACACCGCTTGTTAGCAGCATCAGCAGCGGCAGCTCCGCTCCTTTTAATGCAGCTGCATTTAGCGCCTATATATGGTACAATAAGCTCTGGTTTACAGTTACATTATACAAATGTAACTTATAAGTATAGTTACACAGTTCTTAACTGTGTATGTATATTTACCATCCTTATTTGTTCTCTCACAGAAACCACATTTATGTACATATCCACGCAAACCTGTTTATGCCTTGCAATTGGATGACTGAATAAACATTACTATCATCAAAGTTCACTCTGGATTAGCTGCAGTTCTTTCTAGCCGAACAATTAGGCCAGTTGAGTTCCAACCATCCCACTGCGCACAGAATATCCCACAGCACCGTGTCGAATGTGGACGAGGTCGAACTGGAAGCCATGTTAATCTTGGACTAAATCGGCCACCGTAGGAGTTGAAACGAAATCGGAATTGAGAGGAACAGAAACTAAAATTCACTGGATGGTCATATACCTTTTCACCACTAGATGGGGGAAAATATCACACAGTGTAGCTTTAAGTTTGATAATTAATCTGCTGTGTCATGTTTATGACAGGTTATGTTGTCTTGGTAATGTCAAGTTGTCATGACAAAGACACTGACAGGTTATGATGTATTGGATTATGTCAAGTTGTCATTACAAAGACATCTTGAACAATGTAATCTTGGCATTAAAATGACATAATTGAGCGAAGAACACTTAATGACAGTTGTCATAAACATGCATAAAACCTCCTTCATATTCATGACATGTGTCATGCCATGATTATTAAGGTGGCATGTCAGTCTTATACACACCCCTTAAGCGAAAATATGTGTGTGTGTGTGTGTGTGTGTGTGTGTGTGTGTGTGTGTGTGTGTGTGTGTGTGTATAATTAATCTAGATTAAAATGGCTCATTTGAATTCTGCCGAAGGCATTCAGAATATGTGTGCTTTTAAGTGATCGTTTGTCTTTTTGTAGTTTGAATAATAAATTCAAATTACTTTTTGTAATTTGTATAATAGTGAATTCGGACAGCCGTTGTGTGTTCATCGGCTATACACACGTTATTCCGGTGCACATACCGTAATAAAGCCGACATTAACACTAACAGCATAAATGGCATAAAGGTCTTAAAATGCTTGAACCCCATTGATTGCAGCTATATTTATTATTATTATTAGCTAATAATGTTTGTGCTGCATACTGACATGTGAAATGTGTAGTTTTTTATCAGGTTTTTTTTAAAACAGAAATGAGAAATAAAAATGCAAATGATTTGAAAATATTTCTAGAAATGTTTATTAGCATTATGAATTAATTTACTGTCTTTTGACCTTTCCTGCAATAGCAATACTTTATAATTGATACGAAACTTAACAGGTAACCAGTGGAGAGATGTTAGAATTGGTGTTATGTGATCATATTTTCTTGACCTAGTAAGAACTCTAGCAGCTGCATTTTGGACTTATTGTAGCTTGTTTATTGAGGAGGCAGGACAGCCAGCTAGTAGTGCATTACAGTAATCTAGTCTAGAGGTCATAAATGCATGAACTAACTTTTCTGCATCAGAGACAGATAGCATGTTTCGTAGCTTAGCGGTGGAAGAAGGCTGTTTTTGTTTGAAATATGATTTTCAAAAGACAAGTTGCTGTCTAATATAACACCCAGGTCTTTAACTGTAGCAGATGAAGTAACAGTACATCCTTCTAAATGTAAGTTATAATTTAAGAGATTCTGTGTACCAGTTTTTGGTCCAATAAGTAATACCTCAGTCTTATTTGAATTTAGTAGGAGAAAATTACAGGTCATCCAATATTTTATATCTTTAACACACTCTGATAGCTTGGATAATTTAGAGATTTCATCTGGTCGTGCTGAAATATATAACTGAGTATCATCGGCATAACAGTGGAAACTAATTTCATGTTTTCTTATAATATTACCAAGTGGCAGCATATATATTGAGAATAACAGAGGGCCTAACACAGATCCTTGCGGCACTCCATAATTTACCGACGTTATCTTAGATTGTTCCCTGTTTAAACAGACAAATTGAAATTTAAACAGACAATTAAGACACAGTGTAATAAAATGAATTAAATTTATTAACAATAGATATGCAAGAGTTAATGCTAGTAATGAATATGCACTTCTAAAGGATAGTAAACTTATAACCAAAAATAAAAGTAGAGTTGAGTTGCGATCCAATAGTCGTTGCCACGCTGGGCTGAAGGATGCGGAACTTTGGTTGCGCAAAGAGGGTCCTTAAAAAGTGGACCAGGCAGCTGGGTCAGTCGAATCTTCACAGGGTCCGTTGCAAGCTGGCTGCGTTACTGAAGAGCCGTGTGGGACAGGCAATGTCTGCCAATGCAGAGGTCCTTGGTGGACTGGGCTGTGCTGCTCGAGGAGTCGTAAGGGTCAGATAAGATCTCTCAGTGAGAGAGCCCTTCTTACAGCTAGAGTGCAGCCGAAAGCAATATAAAAGGTTTTGCTCGCAAAAGCTTAACCTCAACCGTCTTGTAGTCTCTTTCCTCGTCAAACTCAGGACGTGGTGTGTCTGTTAGTGTCTCCTTCCCCGTCAAGTTGGAAACGCAGAACAAGGCTGTGTCTACCCGTGGGACATATTTATCCCTTTCTGATGAGGAGGAGATTGAAATCTGGCGCTTTTCTGATCCTGGAGTGTGATTGGCCACTGGTGTCCGAAGTAGCCCTGATGTTGCCCACCCTAGTGTGGAACTCATTTGCATAGCATAAAGTGGCATGTCAAAACAATGTCTTTAATGTTTTACCCATGCATTATTTATTTACCAAACCTCTTTTAAAATATAAAAGGAATCATATGGAACAGATAGAGACCAAACATGATAAGAAACGGTTAAGTCATCGCCCACACATTTGTTTATCTGTTAATGGATGTGTCCCGTGGACTGTTGTGTTTACAGTCAATAACCATTAACATAAACTGTGCTTTGTATGAAGATGAAGTGGATGTGTTGCAGTTTATATAAATTTAAGGCCTCCAAACATGTGTATGAATGGATTTAGATAGATCTCTGTGGCCTCTCTTTTGCTGCTGCATCCAGGAGGTCCTGAAGACATTTTTATGGCAGCTCTTGAACCACCAAACTCATTCCTGAGGTTTAGGCAAGTCAACTTGTAGACCAATGAGAAGTTCTCTCCTTGGTGGTGGTGGGTGCAGAAGGTCCCCCTTCCTGCCCTGTAAGAGGTGTCTGGCAGTTGTCTTTGCATCTTATTTGATGTTGCTGAACATTTGTTTATGTTCATTCACCAAGGGTCCAATCACAGTGTGGCACATCTTCTTCCACACTGGTAGTTAGGGAGGGGCCTTGCCATAAATTGGTCTCTGGAATGCCATCCTAACTGTTGTTCACCACACTCTGCTGGTCCCTCAGCATCACACGATTCAGCGAAGATGTCAGAAGGCACATGGGCGTGATGGGCGTGGGGCCCATTGTCGATAGATGTTTAAAGCACGACTCCGTTGGTATAGCCACATCATCAGAAGCAGCCTATTATCTATCATCACCTGGACAGCGGCCGTGCAGTTGGCCGAAGAAGTAGTGACTTGAATGCCTGCCAGAGGACATGCGCGCAGTCAATTTCACAGCTGATGATGCCCTGGATCGATCCAAGTGGCGAAAGGCGTGCAAACAAGTGAACCCTGCGCCAACGCTCGACACGCGCTCGGACGAATCCTTCAGATTTTTGCATATTAAAAAGTATGATTATGATTAAAAACTGCAACATTTAAAATGGCAACTGGAGAAAAAAAAGAAGAAAAAAAAACTGCTCATCATCTTAATTTTTTCTATTAAGTTTGATACCATTGTTGTCAGTTACAGTTATGTTCCCTCCTGTCAGTTCATTGTGTTTTAGTTTCCCTGTGCCCGTTTGCCTGAGTTCTAGTTCTTTGTTTGTTTCTATGGTTTTTAATTAGTTCTACACCTGTTCTTTTTTTCGTTGATTCCTCCCTTGTGTATTTAAACCTTTAGTTCAGTCTGCTCCATGTTCTGTATTGTTTATGTGAATGTGTTATTGCTATCTCCTATTATTTTCTATTTGCTTAATAAATTAGTATTTTGATTCATATTTATGTGTCTAAACCATTACAGTCAGATTTTATTCAGATATTTCACGTTATAGAAACGTATAGTAGAAGACTTCACAATTTATGTAACTGTACGCATTTCAAAAACTTATTTGATTATGCTTGGTCAGTGCTTCAATGCACCATTACTGCAGTGATAGACAGACAGTTTTTAAAATTCACATTAACACAAACATTTTATGTTAAATCAACATTTACACTATTAGTCACTTTAATCACTGAAGGGACCAGAAGTTACATAACATCTACACAATATTACATATTATACAACACAGGTCATTTGGTCATTCAGAATGGAAAAGTGCAAGACTAAACCAAATTAAAATGAGCTAAAATAGCAAAATACTAAAATAGCTGTTAACTTTAAAACTGTGACTACAATAATTTCTTATAATCAGTTAAATGGTTCACAGTTTGTTACACACTGAAAATAAATCTATAAAAATAAAGAAAATAACATTCAAATGTGTATGTGTACAAGAAATTTATTTAAACTAGACAAATCTGGTTTAATCTCTAAAGTGGAAACTTCATTCAGAGTTTGTATGTAGAGGATTGCATGTGGACAAAGAGAGGTTTTCCATGTCAGATCCTTATGCCAATAGTTTTCTTGATTTCATCATAGTAATCCTGATGGTCCCATTAATGTTCGCTTGAAAGCGCTCGACAAACTGAAAAGAAAATGGATATCTTTATACATGCATTACAGTTAACTGTACCGTAACATTTATTATTTACCCCCAAAATTAAACAAAAGCCTCTATTTCCAATTATTAATATTAGCCAAATATTTTCAGCCTTGTTAAGACACTGGAAATTATTATAACTCTTAAGTGCAGTCAGTCGGAGCATATCGTGCTTAGCAAGATTCTCTTTAAACTGTTTCTCTGCCATGACAGTTGTTTGTTTTGTATTATTTTATGTGTTCTATTTCAGTTTCCTGTGTTTCAGTTAGTTTCCATCGTTTTTTTATTGATTTGAATGTCAGTTGCACCAGTTTCGTTGATTATTTTGTCCTGTGTATTTAAGCTCTGTGTTTTGTTTAGTTCATAGTTCATGTAGTTTTATATTAAATAAAAGCTACTGCCAGCAATGTAATTCAGCTAATTTATTTCTCTGTTTTCAATCATGCATGATGAGAAGATGACATGATTCATCAGTAACCTTTTTAGGCAGTATTTGGTAGATATGTTTACTCAAACTGAATAATTAGGCCAGCTATGATTGGCATATAGAAAGCACATAATTATTCACAGTAGTTTCTCTTGTTAGAAGAAATCCAGCAACTGTTGATTGCTAATATTCAAGCATATAGCCTTTTTGCTGTCACGTAAATTAAAATTCTAAAATGTACCAAACAGACACCTTTCAGACTCATAGTTGCAGGTTATTCTACTCTCAGACAACTCTTTCTCAAATGTTAGATTCTAAACAGTCGTTAAGGGAATTGTTGTTTCTCCCTGCCATTTTAATTGTCATGTCTCTCATTTGGGCTTTATGTTTAGTTTTAATTTGGTTCATTTCCTGTTTGCTGTTTCTAGTTTTGTAGTCCTTTTGTTGTTCTCTGGATTTACTTTTGTTATTCTTCTTATTAAATGTTTTATGTTGCACTTAGATCGTACTCCATTTCTTCTCTAAATCAACCCTCATTACGGAACACTAGACCACTATATGGATCCAGCAACAACAGCTTCATCACATCTTGCTCGCCATCTCTGAGCTCTACAGTCTAGTGTCCTCAGTGCTCTTTATTTGTCCCAAGTCTGGTGGTTGTGGTGCTTTCTGTCACTGCCATGGAGGTCGTCCCTGAACTCTTTGTGCTTACAGTTTTTTACAATCACTATGACAATTTTTTCAATACTTTTAACAATTTTCCTAAACGCTTAACACACTAACACACCTACATCACACAATTACCAAAACGGTTCATTTCATGCTCAAAATCACACATTGTAAACTAAACTTCAACAGTAATTTTCAAAATACAATAATACACTAACACACTATTTTTACCAAAACACTAACACATGTTCTCTTCCAACAGGAACATTTAGTCAGTCATAGCACAATGTCATATAAACACTAACACTAGATGGAATTACAGAAACTGCATTATTTTATGTGTCAGGTCTGCCCTTATACAATATACAGTATATTTTATTGATCATAGATTGTGTGCATTTTGAAGACTCTCCACATTTTTGTTTTGTTGGGTTTAGTAAATGCATGCGTTTTTTGTTTTTTTTTGCAGCAGAAATTCTCCCTTGCCCTTGTCCAGCTACTCATCTTCCTCTCCCTCTTGCAGGCATTTTTCTTACTTTCTTTGTGTTGCTCATTGTTCCTTTTTCACACAAGATAAGCCCAAAGAGGCCCTCTTTATATGGTCGTGTGATTGAAAGAACATCAACACCTGGACAATTCCTAGATGGGAATCACCTGTGATTTATATATTTGCATAACTTCAATCAGCTGTTTCTCAGTACCAATGGAATAAAATACAGGGGATATATTTATGTTTCACTTCACTATATAAACAGCTGTTTACCTTGACTTTAGACTATAAGGATATGTTTAGAACATGATGTTATCTGTTCTGACATGCAGTGTTAAAGCATTGGTAAATTTGGCAGTAAAAATCCAGTGTTTTGGTCTTGGTTGAGCTTGTGCGTAAAATAAGTTCAAGTATTTTAAATTTGTGTAAACTGTATGCATTTTGTTTAAAAGCAACAATAAATGTGTTACAGTTTTTCTCAATTGTTTACGCACAAATTCTGGTACTTGAGACACAATGACCACAACATGTAACTCATTCACCAACCCCCTGAACCAATTCTGCTAAACTACAAGCACAGTTCCTGCTTTACACTCAAATTGCAGTTCTAAAACACACTTTTTTCAAAACACTACACACAATTCTCTGCTTTTGGCACAATTTTCATGCAGAAAATTTCTTGTTTTCACAAGGAACACACTGCCATTCAAATATGCACACTAACTCATCACAAGGGCAAACACCCGTCACACAGTTTTACAATTAGCAATCAGAGCTTTAGCACAAAAGGGCAACAGGTGAGCTCTTCTGTTTTGGAGCAATGGATGCCAACATTGGAAACAGAGGCAGAGCCAGAGGAGGAGGACGGGGAGGACGAGGACGAGGACGAGGACGAGGAAGGCCAAGGACCATAATCTCTGATGAGATCCGAGCCACTTTGGTTGATCATGTGGTCAACCATGGTCTAACAATGAGGGAGGCTGGGCAAAGAGTACAGCCATAGAAAACAATGACAAGTTTCAAAATATTGATAGGGTACGCTTATCAACACTGGACCGTGTCTTGCGCAGAAATCATCTCCGGATGAAGCAGGTCTACAGGGTGCCATTTGAACGCAATTCAGAAAGAGTCAAAGAATTGCGATATAACTATGTTCAAGTGAGTCCCATAATTGATGCATTCTCTCAAAACTGTATACAGTAAATTCTTCTGTTGTTTTGTATGTAGTGTATGTGCAACTTTGTGTTGGTTGGGAATGGGATGTACACTGTGTACATTGTTTTTGCAGGAAAAATCAAATAAAATTGTACCGTGTATTTGTGTGTTCTGAGTATAAAAACAATATTCTCAAATATTTTACAACACACTTATGTTTGTACTGTCTGTAGTAAGTGTAACACTGAACCAAAAAAAGGCCTAAGTCATTATGATGAATGAAGAAGTGTTTTACATTCATCATAGTGTTTTACATTGAGCACATCAGTGTTCAGCTGGTTCTTATAAATGTCTATACATATGATGGTTTGTGTGTGTCATTTGAAAACAAAATCCCATTTTGAGAAGAAATAACATTGTTTTGAATGTAAAGTTTCATTTTGCAGGAGAATTGAGGGGTTTTGCCCATTGTGTGTGTTTTTTTTTTTTTTTTGGATTTGTGTGTAGAGTTCTGAGAATATGAGGCATGCTTTCAGAAAATGTGTGTAAACAATTGAGAAAAACTGTAATAGTATAGCCTACACAGACAGATGTTGTGCTAACTGCGTTAAGCGTTTAGGAAAATTGTTAAAAGTATTGAAAAAATTGTCATAGCGATTGTAAAAAACTGTTACAGTTCGACAACAAGTTAATGCTTACAATTAGACACAAAATGTTAATGACAAAATATTAGCTTACCTTTTCAATATATGTAATGATCTCAGCATTGCTCAGCACACCAAAGGATCTCATTTTTAAAGTTGCAAAAGCAAATGCTGTCATTTCTGCAACATTCAAACGTAAATTAGATTCATTTTAGCGTGGATGAATAAAACTTTAACAACAAAATCTGGGTAGTGACTAATGAGTAAAAAATGCATGAACTGATCAAAAAATGTTTGCTCACTTTGGGGCAGAACTGGAGATGAAGCTGTAGACTGACTTGCTGGTTGAAGTGTACCAGTTGTTTGTTGAGATGTTGGTGCAGATGTTGTTGATTGAGTGGTAGATGTTGGTACGTGGTTTGATTGGGCTGTAGATGTTGATGCAGTTGAGGTCACTGTTGGTGCAGATGTTGTTGATTGAGTGGTAGAGGTTGGCGTAGTTGTTAATTGAGTGGTAGATGTTGGTGCAGATGATGTCAATGTTGGTGCAGATGTTGTTGATTGAGTGGTAGATGTTAGTGCAGATGATATCAATGTTGGTGCAGATGTTAGTGCAGATGTTGTTGATTGATTGGCAGATGTTGGTGCAGATGTTAGTGCAGATGTTGTTGATTGATTGGCAGATGTTAGTGCAGATGATATCAATGTTGGTGCAGATGTTAGTGCAGATGTTGTTGATTGATTGGCAGATGTTGGTGCAGATGCTGTTGATTGAGTGGTAGGTGTTGGTGAAGATGATATCAATGTTGGTGCAGATGTGGATGCAGATGTTGATTGAGTGGTAGAGGTTGGTACAGTTGTTGACTGGGCTGTAGATGTTGATGCAGTTGATGTCAATGTTGGTGGAGATGTTGGAGCAGATGTTGTTGATTGAGTGGTTGATGTTGGCGTAGTTGTTAATTGAGTGGTAGATGTTAGTGCAGATGTTGTTGATTGAGTGGTAGATGTTAGTGCAGATGTTGTTGATTGATTGGCAGATGTTGGTGCAGATGCTGTTGATTGAGTGGTAGGTGTTGGTGAAGATGATATCAATGTTGGTGCAGATGTGGATGCAGATGTTGATTGAGTGGTAGAGGTTGGTACAGTTGTTGACTGGGCTGTAGATGTTGATGCAGTTGATGTCAATGTTGGTGGAGATGTTGGAGCAGATGTTGTTGATTGAGTGGTTGATGTTGGCGTAGTTGTTAATTGAGTGGTAGATGTTAGTGCAGATGTTGTTGATTGAGTGGTAGATGTTAGTGCCGATGTTGTTGATTGATTGGCAGATGTTGGTGCAGATGCTGTTGATTGAGTGGTAGGTGTTGGTGAAGATGATATCAATGTTGGTGCAGATGTGGATGCAGATGTTGATTGAGTGGTAGAGGTTGGTACAGTTGTTGACTGGGCTGTAGATGTTGATGCAGTTGATGTCAATGTTGGTGGAGATGTTGGAGCAGATATTGTTGATTGAGTGGTTGATGTTGGCGTAGTTGTTAATTGAGTGGTAGATGTTAGTGCAGATGTTGTTGATTGAGTGGTAGATGTTAGTGCAGATGTTGTTGATTGATTGGCAGATGTTGGTGCAGATGCTGTTGATTGAGTGGTAGGTGTTGGTGAAGATGATATCAATGTTGGTGCAGATGTGGATGCAGATGTTGATTGAGTGGTAGAGGTTGGTACAGTTGTTGACTGGGCTGTAGATGTTGATGCAGTTGATGTCAATGTTGGTGGAGATGTTGGAGCAGATGTTGTTGATTGAGTGGTTGATGTTGGCGTAGTTGTTAATTGAGTGGTAGATGTTAGTGCAGATGTTGTTGATTGAGTGGTAGATGTTAGTGCCGATGTTGTTGATTGATTGGCAGATGTTGGTGCAGATGCTGTTGATTGAGTGGTAGGTGTTGGTGAAGATGATATCAATGTTGGTGCAGATGTGGATGCAGATGTTGATTGAGTGGTAGAGGTTGGTACAGTTGTTGACTGGGCTGTAGATGTTGATGCAGTTGATGTCAATGTTGATGGAGATGTTGGAGCAGATGTTGTTGATTGAGTGGTTGATGTTGGCGTAGTTGTTAATTGAGTGGTAGATGTTAGTGCAGATGTTGTTGATTGAGTGGTAGATGTTAGTGCAGATGTTGTTGATTGATTGGCAGATGTTGGTGCAGATGCTGTTGATTGAGTGGTAGGTGTTGGTGAAGATGATATCAATGTTGGTGCAGATGTGGATGCAGATGTTGATTGAGTGGTAGAGGTTGGTACAGTTGTTGACTGGGCTGTAGATGTTGATGCAGTTGATGTCAATGTTGGTGGAGATGTTGGAGCAGATGTTGTTGATTGAGTGGTTGATGTTGGCGTAGTTGTTAATTGAGTGGTAGATGTTAGTGCAGATGTTGTTGATTGAGTGGTAGATGTTAGTGCAGATGTTGTTGATTGATTGGCAGATGTTGGTGCAGATGCTGTTGATTGAGTGGTAGGTGTTGGTGAAGATGATATCAATGTTGGTGCAGATGTGGATGCAGATGTTGATTGAGTGGTAGAGGTTGGTACAGTTGTTGACTGGGCTGTAGATGTTGATGCAGTTGATGTCAATGTTGGTGGAGATGTTGGAGCAGATGTTGTTGATTGAGTGGTTGATGTTGGCGTAGTTGTTAATTGAGTGGTAGGTGTTGGTGAAGATGATGTCAATGTTGGTGCAGATGTGGCTGCAGATGTTGACTGAGTGGTAGAGGTTGGTACAGTTGTTGACTGGGCTGTAAATGTTGATGCAGTTGATGTCAATGTTGGTGGAGATGTTGTTAACTGAGTTGTTGTTTCTGGTTGAGTTGTTGATATGGTTTCAGTTGTTAGATTAACTGCAGTTGTTGACTCGGCCATTGTCGTTGTTTCAAATGTAGATGCTGATGTAGTTGATGTTTCTGATTCAGATGTAGTTTCAGTTGTTGGTGTTGTTGGTGGTGCAGGGGTAGTTGTTGTTGACTGAGCTGTGGATGTTACTATAGTTGATGCAGATGTTAGTTCAGGGGTTGTTAATAGAGTTGTTGTTTCTGGTGGAGTTGTTGATATGGTTTCATTTGTTAGATTAACTGCAGTTGTTGAATCGGCCATTGTCGTTGTTTCAAATATAGATGCTGATGTAGTTGATGTTTCTGATTCAGTTGTTGGTGCTGCAGGGGTAGTTGTTGTAGACTGAGCTGTGGATGTTACTATAGTTGATGCAGATGTTAGTTCAGGGGTTGTTAATAGAGTTGTTGTTTCTGGTGGTGTTGTTGAAATGGTTTCAGTTGTTAGATTAACTGCAGTTGTTGACTCGGCCATTGTCGTTGTTTCAAATGTAGATGCTGATGTAGTTGATGTTTCTGATTCAGTTGTAGTTTCAGTTGTTGGTGGAGCAGGGGTAGTTGTTGTTGACTGAGCTGTGGATGTTACTATAGTTGATGCAGATGTTAGTTCAGGGGTTGTTAATAGAGTTGTTGTTTCTGGTGGTGTTGTTGATATGGTTTCAGTTGTTAGATTAACTGCAGTTGTTGACTCGGCCATTGTCGTTGTTTCAAATGTAGATGCTGATGTAGTTGATGTTTCTGATTCAGATGTAGTTTCAGTTGTTGGTGTTGTTGGTGGTGCAGGGGTAGTTGTTGTTGACTGAGCTGTGGATGTTACTATAGTTGATGCAGATGTTAGTTCAGGGGTTGTTAATAGAGTTGTTGTTTCTGGTGGAGTTGTTGATATGGTTTCAGTTGTTAGATTAACTGCAGTTGTTGACTCGGCCATTGTCGTTGTTTCAAATGTAGATGCTGATGTAGTTGATGTTTCTGATTCAGTTGTAGTTTCAGTTGTTGGTGGTGCAGGGGTAGTTGTTGTTGACTGAGCTGTGGATGTTACTATAGTTGATGCAGATGTTAGTTCAGGGGTTGTTAATAGAGTTGTTGTTTCTGGTGGAGTTGTTGATATGGTTTCAGTTGTTAGATTAACTGCAGTTGTTGACTCGGCCATTGTCGTTGTTTCAAATGTAGATGCTGATGTAGTTGATGTTTCTGTTTCAGTTGTAGTTTCAGTTGTTGGTGGTGTTGGGGTAGTTGTTGTTGACTGAGCTGTGGATGTTACTATAGTTGATGCAGATGTTAGTTCAGGGGTTGTTAATAGAGTTGTAGTTTCTGGTGGAGTTGTTGATATGGCTTCAGTTGTTAGATTAACTGCAGTTGTTGACTCGGCCATTGTCGTTGTTTCAAATGTAGATGCTGATGTAGCTGATGTTTCTGATTTAGTTGTAGTTTCAGTTATTGGTGGTGCAGGGGTAGTTGTTGTTGACTGAGCTGTGGATGTTACTATAGTTGATGTAGATGTTAGTTCAGGGGTTGTTAATAGAGTTGTTGTTTCTGGTGGTGTTGTTGATATGGTTTCAGTTGTTAGATTAACTGCAGTTGTTGACTCGGCCATTGTCGTTGTTTCAAATGTAGATGCTGATGTAGTTGATGTTTCTGATTCAGATGTAGTTTCAGTTGTTGGTGTTGTTGGTGGTGCAGGGGTAGTTGTTGTTGACTGAGCTGTGGATGTTACTATAGTTGATGCAGGTGTTAGTTCAGGGGTTGTTAATTGAGTTGTTGTTTCTGGTGGAGTTGTTGATATGGTTTCAGTTGTTAGATTAACTGCAGTTGTTGACTCGGCCATTGTCGTTGTTTCAAATGTAGATGCTGATGTAGTTGATTTTTCTGATTCAGTTGTAGTTTCAGTTGTTGGTGGTGCAGGGGTAGTTGTTGTTGACTGAGCTGTGGATGTTACTATAGTTGATGCAGATGTTAGTTCAGGGGTTGTTAATAGAGTTGTTGTTTCTGGTGGAGTTGTTGATATGGTTTCAGTTGTTAGATTAACTGCAGTTGTTGACTCTGCCATTGTCGTTGTTTCAAATGTAGATGCTGATGTAGTTGATGTTTCTGATTCAGTTGTAGTTTCAGTTGTTGGTGGTGCAGGGGTAGTTGTTGTTGACTGAGCTGTGGATGTTACTATAGTTGATGCAGATGTTAGTTCAGGGGTTGTTAATAGAGTTGTTGTTTCTGGTGGAGTTGTTGATATGGTTTCAGTTGTTAGATTAACTGCAGTTGTTGACTCGGCCATGGTCGTTGTTTCAAATGTAGATGCTGATGTAGTTGATGTTTCTGATTCAGTTGTTGGTGCTGCAGGGGTAGTTGTTGTTGACTGAGCTGTGGATGTTACTATAGTTGATGCAGATGTTAGTTCAGGGGTTGTTAATAGAGTTGTTGTTTCTGGTGGAGTTGTTGATATGGTTTCAGTTGTTAGATTAACTGCAGTTGTTGACTCGGCCATTGTCGTTGTTTCAAATGTAGATGCTGATGTAGTTGATTTTTCTGAATCAGTTGTAGTTTCAGTTGTTGGTGGTGCAGGGGTAGTTGTTGTTGACTGAGCTGTGGATGTTACTATAGTTGATGCAGATGTTAGTTCAGGGGTTGTTAATAGAGTTGTTGTTTCTGGTGGAGTTGTTGATATGGTTTCAGTTGTTAGATTAACTGCAGTTGTTGACTCGGCCATTGTCGTTGTTTCAAATGTAGATGCTGATGTAGTTGATGTTTCTGATTCAGTTGTAGTTTCAGTTGTTGGTGCTGCAGGGGTAGTTGTTGTTGACTGAGCTGTGGATGTTACTATAGTTGATGTAGATGTTAGTTCAGGGGTTGTTAATAGAGTTGTTGTTTCTGGTGGAGTTGTTGATATGGTTTCATTTGTTAGATTAACTGCAGTTGTTGAATCGGCCATTGTCGTTGTTTCAAATAGAGATGCTGATGTAGTTGATGTTTCTGATTCAGTTGTTGGTGCTGCAGGGGTAGTTGTTGTTGACTGAGCTGTGGATGTTACTATAGTTGATGTAGATGTTAGTTCAGGGGTTGTTAATTGAGTTGTTGTTTCTGGTGGAGTTGTTGATATGGTTTCAGTTGTTAGATTAACTGCAGTTGTTGACTCAGCCATTGTCGTTGTTTCAAATGTAGATGCTGATGTAGTTGATGTTTCTGATTCAGTTGTAGTTTCAGTTGTTGGTGGAGCAGGGGTAGTTGTTGTTGACTGAGCTGTGGATGTTACTATAGTTGATGCAGATGTTAGTTCAGGGGTTGTTAATAGAGTTGTTGTTTCTGGTGGAGTTGTTGATATGGTTTCAGTTGTTAGATTAACTGCAGTTGTTGACTCGGCCATGGTCGTTGTTTCAAATGTAGATGCTGATGTAGTTGATGTTTCTGATTCAGTTGTTGGTGCTGCAGGGGTAGTTGTTGTTGACTGAGCTGTGGATGTTACTATAGTTGATGCAGATGTTAGTTCAGGGGTTGTTAATAGAGTTGTTGTTTCTGGTGGAGTTGTTGATATGGTTTCAGTTGTTAGATTAACTGCAGTTGTTGACTCGGCCATTGTCGTTGTTTCAAATGTAGATGCTGATGTAGCTGATGTTTCTGATTTAGTTGTAGTTTCAGTTATTGGTGGTGCAGGGGTAGTTGTTGTTGACTGAGCTGTGGATGTTACTATAGTTGATGTAGATGTTAGTTCAGGGGTTGTTAATAGAGTTGTTGTTTCTGGTGGTGTTGTTGATATGGTTTCAGTTGTTAGATTAACTGCAGTTGTTGACTCGGCCATTGTCGTTGTTTCAAATGTAGATGCTGATGTAGTTGATGTTTCTGATTCAGATGTAGTTTCAGTTGTTGGTGTTGTTGGTGGTGCAGGGGTAGTTGTTGTTGACTGAGCTGTGGATGTTACTATAGTTGATGCAGGTGTTAGTTCAGGGGTTGTTAATTGAGTTGTTGTTTCTGGTGGAGTTGTTGATATGGTTTCAGTTGTTAGATTAACTGCAGTTGTTGACTCAGCCATTGTCGTTGTTTCAAATGTAGATGCTGATGTAGTTGATGTTTCTGATTCAGTTGTAGTTTCAGTTGTTGGTGGTGCAGGGGTAGTTGTTGTTGACTGAGCTGTGGATGTTACTATAGTTGATGCAGATGTTAGTTCAGGGGTTGTTAATTGAGTTGTTGTTTCTGGTTGAGTTGTTGATATGGTTTCATTTGTTAGATTAACTGCAGTTGTTGACTCGGCTATTGTCGTTGTTTCAAATGTAGATGCTGATGTAGTTGTTGTTTCTGATTCAGTTGTAGTTTCAGTTGTTGTTTGATCTGCAGTTGTTGGTTCAGATGTTTGTGCAGCTGGTGATGTAAAAGAAAATATAACAGCAAAACTTTAATAGATGACATAGAAGAGAAGCATTTACAGATGGTAGAAATGAAAGCAATGTACATACATTTTATGTAACATACAATTAAATTGTGTCTATTACTCAGTTTGATCAAACGTATATTAAATTAATTAAATGCATTGGTGAATACTGCAACCAAGCAGCAAAAAGTGTTCATTTTTTATTTTTTTTATTTAATTTGTGAATAAAGGATAGTGCCACATCAAAGCATGAACACCTCCTCAGCTTCACTTGCCCTGAGCAGTTCATGGCAGTGGAAGAAGGACAGAACTTCTCATTCAATACTTGAACCACAAAAAGATTTTTAAGACCTGCAGGATTTCTTGTAAAAAAATAAAAAAATAAAAAAGATTTAAAAACTAAATAAAATACTTTTTTTGTCTATTATAAGTTTTAATTTAAAATGTTTTTGATTTTAACATTGTCTATAACATATGTTAAAATGTTTCGCCACTTGCGTTGCATGAGCAACGTAATATAAATCATAAATCATTATTATGCAGTCCATTTAAAGTAGTCTACTAGGCTATATTAATATAAAGTAATTGGAGTAAAGGAATTTAATAAAACGTTTTTATTTAATGTGTTTAAGCGTGAGATCTATGAAATAATACAAGAGAATTGCAATGATGACAAGCCATGTTCAGTAGCCTAAGAACTTTTGGATTTGAAATAGAAATAATGAATAAATGCTGACAATGTTTACTTTACGATGTTTATATAGTAATAGGGTACAATGGGGCAAAAGGCTCCTTTGATTTTATTTTCCTCTAAACCACTAGATTGCACAAAAACTTGCCTCAGCACTTTCCAAAACAACCGCTTTTCAAGATGCACGTGGAAATTTGTCTGATCTTTGACGCGATCACAGACAGCAGCAAAGTTGATTCTGCATTCATTTGATCTAATATTTGATTTTTTTTTTTAAATGTTGTAGATTTAAGTAGCAAATAAGAATTGCTAAAATTATTGAATATATTTTCAAACAAAGGTCTTGTTAATGTTTGTCAGTTTTGTTCAAGGTAATTAAAGCAACAGTTTTTCAATAACGGAAGAATATGTAAAAGTGGTAATTGGGGTAAAAGGCACCCCTGCTGTTGGGGCAAAAGGCACCATATTTAACATGATAATAAACAGCTGGCTGACTTTTCCATTTGTTGACGTGACATAGTTAGATTCAGATTGTAAGTATCATATTAAGTTGGATGTCCACCTTAGAGAGAATCACCATATTTATAATGAAACCATCATATTTAAAAATTTGCTATTAATCATATGATATAAAATATAATTTATTGTTACTACTGTAAATCTATATTAAATTATAATGGGATCTCCTTCAATGTTTTCAGAATCTTTACTTTTTTAAATGATTTTGTTTCTATATTTTTTTATATATATATTTCTATATTAACATATTTTAATGACAGCATATTTATTGATCAAAATGAATTATTTTATTCATCAAAATAAACATAAAATAGTTAAAACTTTGCTAAAGTGATTGTTTTGTTTTTAATAAGTATTAACATTATTAAAAACATATTATTTTAGCAAAAATATTTGTATCAATACTGTGTTCCTTTTGCCCCATGCTGATAAGCCTTTTACCCCATGTATGGGGTAAAAAGCCCCCTCTACACCCCATATTTTAAGATTTTTAAATTAAATAAACCACTTTTATGATTTATTTTCACACAAAATCTATTGCTCCATAAATGTTCAATACAACATATATATTTTTCTGTATATCATTCGTTATAGGAGTAATAAAAAGCAATTTTTTCTTAAGGTGTGCCTTTAGCCCCGTTGTACCCTATGTTACAGGGTTCAATAGCTAGCTATGGTTTATTAGCTAGTAAAGCGTTATCATATAAAACATTTTTATCCTTCTGCAAGGGCATTGTCTGAGGTTTCTCGATAGTATGTGTCTAGGTATAGCGATTATTTATTTTACTCGTCTCTCATGCTGTTCTGGTTTATTCTCTTTTGGGGGTTCTCTCGACAGGTTCTGATGGTTAGTTCTATCAAGCTGTGAGAGGGAGTCACGTCAATGGTTTAGAGTCCTCCTAACTGCAGATGCAAAGACCTGCTGTTTTCCAACTCATCTATGCATAGGACATTCTTTAGGATTGGTGCTGCTACGAATGCAGCTGTCCGTGTGGAGTCCGCATCCCCTATCAAGGTACTGTGTACATGGTCATCCTCAGCATTCTAGTTCCAACGAATATCTGACGCTCAGCAAGTACTTTCAAGTAGTAATTTTCAAGCAAATACTGGTGGTGGTGGCATGTTTTCTCATTATATATCAATCCTGTTTTTTTTTGTCTCTATAGTCTTTCTAGACTTTATCTGTGGCCTAACGTGGCTTATCTGTATGACCTAACGGGGATTTTGTCTTCATGTGGCCTAACGTGGCCTTAATCTCTATGTGGCTATCGTGGCCTTCATCTCCATGTGGCCTAACGTGGCCTTATTTGTATGGCCTAACGTGTCTTTTATCTTCACGTGGCTTAATGTGGCCTTCATCTTTATGTGGCCTAACGTGGCCTTATTTGAATAGCCTAACATGGCTTTTGTCTCCATGTGGCCAAACGTGGCCTTCATCTCCATGTGGTCTAACAGGGCCTTTGTCTCTATGTGGCCTATCGTGGCCTTCGTCTCTGTGGCCTATCGTGCCTTATCCGTACGGTTAATGTGGCTTCGTCACCATGTGGCCTAACGTGACCTTTCTGCACTGCCTCGTCTCTGTGCGGCCGTCAAAGGCTTTCTTCTCTATGTGGCTGATCAAGGCCGTTGTCTGTGGCCGTTCAAGGCTTTCGTCTCTATGTGGCTGATTAAGGCCGTTGTCTGTGGCTGTTCAAGGCTTTCGTCTCTATGTGGCTGATCAAGGCCGTTGTCTGTGGCCGTTCAAGGCTTTCGTCTCTATGTGGCTGATCAAGGCCGTTGTCTGTGGCCGTTCAAGGCTTTCGTCTCTATGTGGCTGATCAAGGCCGTTGTCTGTGGCCGTTTAAGGCTTTCGTCTCTATGTGGCTGATCAAGGCTGTTGTCTGTGGCCGTTCAAGGCTTTCGTCTCTATGTTTCTGATCAAGGGCGTTGTCTGTGGCCGTTCAAGGCTTTCGTCTCTATGTGGCTGATCAAGGCCGTTGTCTGTTGCCGTTCAAGGCTTTTGTCTCTATGTGGCTGATCAAGGCCGTTGTCTGTGGCCGTTCAAGGCTTTCGTCTCTATGTGGCTGATCAAGGCCGTTGTCTGTGGCCGTACAAGGCTTTCGTCTCTATGTGGCTGATCAAGGCCGTTGTCTGTTGCCGTTCAAGGCTTTCGTCTCTATGTGGCTGATCAAGGCCGTTGTCTGTAGCCGTTCAAGATTTTCGTCTCTATGTGGCTGATCAAGGCCGTCGTCTGTGGCCATTCAAGGCTTTCGTCTTTATGTGGCCGTTCAAGGCTTTTGTCTCTATGTGGCTGATCAAGCCGTTGTCTGTGGCCGTTCAAGGCTTTCGTCTCTATGTGGCTGATCAAGGCCGTTGTCTGTGGCCGTTCAAGGCTTTCGTCTCTATGTGGCTGATCAAGGCCGTTGTCTGTTGCCGTTCAAGGCTTTCGTCTCTATGTGGCTGATCAAGGCCGTTGTCTGTTGCCGTTCAAGGCTTTCATCTCTATGTGGCTGATCAAGGCCGTTGTCTGTAGCCGTTCAAGATTTTCGTCTCTATGTGGCTGATCAAGGCCGTCGTCTGTGGCCATTCAAGGCTTTCGTCTTTATGTGGCCGTTCAAGGCTTTTGTCTCTATGTGGCTGATCAAGGCCGTTGTCTGTGGCCGTTCAAGGCTTTCGTCTCTATGTGGCTGATCAAGGCCGTTGTCTGTGGCCGTTCAAGGCTTTCGTCTCTATGTGGCTGATCAAGGCCGTTGTCTGTTGCCGTTCAAGGCTTTCGTCTCTATGTGGCTGATCAAGGCCGTTGTCTGTTGCCGTTCAAGGCTTTCATCTCTATGTGGCTGATCAAGGCCGTTGTCTGTAGCCGTTCAAGATTTTCGTCTCTATGTGGCTGATCAAGGCCGTTGTCTGTGGCCGTTCAAGGCTTTCGTCTCTATGTGGCTGATCAAGGCCGTTGTCTGTAGCCGTTCAAGATTTTCGTCTCTATGTGGCTGATCAAGGCCGTTGTCTGTGGCCGTTCAAGGCTTTCGTCTCTATGTGGCTGATCAAGGCCGTTGTCTGTGGCCGTTTAAGGCTTTCGTCTCTATGTGGCTGATCAAGGCTGTTGTCTGTGGCCGTTCGAGGCTTTCGTCTCTATGTTTCTGATCAAGGCCGTTGTCTGTGGCCGTTCGAGGCTTTCGTCTCTTTGTGTCTGATCAAGGCCGTTGTCTGTAGCCGTTCAAGATTTTCGTCTCTATGTGGCTGATCAAGGCCGTCGTCTGTGGCCGTTCAAGGCTTTCATCTCTATGTGGCTGATCAAGGCCGTTGTCTGTAGCCGTTCAAGATTTTCGTCTCTATGTGGCTGATCAAGGCCGTCTTCTGTGGCCATTCAAGGCTTTCGTCTTTATGTGGCCGTTCAAGGCTTTTGTCTCTATGTGGCTGATCAAGGCCGTTGTCTGTGGCCGTTCAAGGCTTTCGTCTCTATGTGGCTGATCAAGGCCGTTGTCTGTTGCCGTTCAAGGCTTTTGTCTCTATGTGGCTGATCAAGGCCGTTGTCTGTTGCCGTTCAAGGCTTTCGTCTCTATGTGGCTGATCAAGGCCGTTGTCTGTAGCCGTTCAAGACTTTCGTCTCTATGTGGCTGATCAAGGCCGTCGTCTGTGGCCATTCAAGGCTTTCGTCTTTATGTGGCTGATCAAGGCCGTCGTCTGTGACCGTTCAAGGCTTTCGTCTTTATGTGGCTGATCAAGGCCTTGTCTGTGGCCGTTCAAAGCTCTCGTCTCTATGTGGCTGATCAAGGGCTTGTCTATGGCTGTTCAAGGCTCTCGTCTCTATGTGACTGATCAAGGCCGTTGTCTGTGGCCGTTCAAGGCTTTCGTCTTTATGTGGCTGATCAAGGCCTTGTCTATGGCTGTTCAAGGCTCTCGTCTCTATGTGGCTGATCAAGGCCGCTGTCTGTGGCTGTTCAAGGCTCTTGTCTCTATGTGGCTGATCAAGGCAGTTGTCAGTGACCGTTCAAGGCTTTCGTCTCTCTGTGGCTGATCAAGGCCTTGTCTATGGACGTTCAAGGCTCTCGTCTCTATGTGGCTGATCAAGGCCGTTGTCTGTGGCCGTTCAAGGCTTTCGTCTTTATGTGGCCATTCAAGGCTTTCGTCTTTATGTGGCTGATCAAGGCCCTGTCTATGGTCTTGTCTAGAATTTATGTAAACCGTGTCAAAGGTTCAGAGGTTTGTCCCCCTCAATGTCTATGGTGGTTACGGCCCTGTGCAATAGTAAGGCGCAGACATTTCAAAATAAAATAAAAGTCTTTTATATTATATTTACATTTATTTATACGTTTTTGATTACACAATACATTTAATTATTTAATTCATAGTCAGGAGGAAAAACTAAGAACAGTATTTGACACATATTATTCAATAAAGTATCAGAGTTATAATAGTTAACTAAAACCATTAAAAAAATGAATTACTTGAAATAAATGTTAACTGAAATAAAAAAAACTTATTTGAAGTTTTAGCTTAACCTGATATACTAGCTAAAACAGAAATACAACATTAAAAAACTATATAGATGTTTTTTTTTTTAAATAAAAAAAAACTACATTTACCTTTTTTAGTGGGGGGGTTTTTTGTGCTTGAACGGTCAAAAACACAATTATGTCAATTTGTATGTATTGATATGTGAGCAACAGATCGTTTATGTAATGCTTAAATGCTCAATTAATGCATTACAATTTAACTAAACTCATTAGATTTTAGGAGGCTAAACGTAGGTTTAGTCGACTAAAATTAAAAACAATTCAGGTGATTTAAATATGACTAAAACTAAATGGCATTTTAGTCAAAGGACTGACTAAATGGCATTTTTGTCAAAGGACGGACTAAAACATAATCTAAATTTGCTGTCAAAATTAACACTGCTTGATGGGCACTGTGGGAAGGGGTCACTTCTCAAATTTTTTATAGAGAGTTTTATATAGCAGAGGAAAACAAAAACACAAGGAAAAAAGAATGGGGGTTACAGAATATACAATCCTTACATTATTTACCAAATGGTCCCACACTGTAAAATCTAATTAGTTAGGCTTACTTTAAAAAAAGCATGCAAAGCGATTACCTTAAAAAAAACATAAATAGTATAGTAAATAGGAATAGTAATAGGAAAATAGAAATAGGAATAGTATGTTGTGCTAACAAATGCTTAGTTAGTATAGTTCACTTACACAAGAGTTCTAGTAACTAAAAAAGAACTATAGAGAGTACTTGATCTTTTACTTTAGATTTACTCTTGACTTACACTGTAAAAAAAAATCCTAATTTTACGGAAAATAACTCTAAATTGTTTACAGTATTTTCCTGTAATTTTGAATTATGTTTAAAACTATGTAAAATTACAAACAATATCTGTAAATAAACAACTTGACTGTTATTTTAAGGATTATATCATTAATGACAAATTACAGTAATTCTCATTTTTATAAAGGAAAATTACTGTATTATTTATACAGTATTTTTCTGTTTTCATAAATTACATACAAATTCATGTAAAATTAAAAAAAATATCTGTAAATTAACAACTTGACCATTATTTTATCATTAATGACAAATCACAGTCATTCTCATTTTTTATACAGGGAAATACTGTATTAGTTATACAGTATTTTTCTGTTTTTTTAAATTACATACAAATGTATGTAAAATTACAGAACTAATCTGTAATAAAATATTTAGCTCATTATATTTAAGGTTTATGTCCATACTAACAATTTAACATTATTCTTTGTAATTTTAAAGTAAATCTTATTAGTTTCACTGTAAAAATAAAATCGTAAAAAAATGGTAAATGACTGGCAGCTACAGCTGCCAAACAAAAACCGTAAAATGAAAGTAAAATATCTTAATTCAAATAAAGTGCAAAAACTTTACGTACATTTACATTAAAAGTTTGAGAGAAAACTGTTATTTTACAGATTTTTTCCTTATTTAAATTAAGATAATTTACGTTAATTTTATGTTTTTGTTTGGCAGCCGTTGTCATTTGCATCTGCCAGTCATTTGATTTTTTTAATTATTATTATTTTTTACAGTGTAGGTGTATTTTTACATTCAAACTGTAATTCTGGATACAAATATAACAAACTATATAGGAAACTAAATATCAAACAATAATCTGTTTTTAAAGAGTACAAATCTGCACTGCTCTCCAGGTTGAAACTTTCAAGCCTCTGCCCACACCACAAAACACCACTTGACCAATTAATTAAATATAACAGCAAATAAAAATAAATATACACATTTGCTAACTGTAGTTTAAAACAAACATTAATATTTGTAAGGTTATTTGCTGTCTTTACGTGTTCACTTGAGCGTGATTGGTCAATCTGAACGTCATAGAAATCTGGCCAATGACAACTGTGCGCGCCTTCTACCGATCAAATTTGAAAATACACCCGTTGCCGTTGGAGTGCTCTGCTCGCGCGCGCGGCAATTCTAATCTGCAAAAGGACTGCTTCGTCGGTCCATTAATGGCATCACATGTATCATTTTACATCTGTTAAAATCTTATTTTGGACGAATTTTGATTGTGGGATGTCGACTGAGAACGAAAAACATGGATATGAACAGACATTTAAGTTCCCAATGGCGGACAACAGACGGCAGAAGGTAAATAAATCCCTTTATATTTTTTCTACTGTCACATCAACATATATAAGTTAGTGTATTAAAGTTATATGCTAATCGCGAATAACTTGCATATTCGGTTTCTGTGTTTTGTTATGTTGTAATACTGTTAAGCTAGGACTGGGCACAATGACGATGATAGTGACTATCCAATATTGCACACAATTATCTCAAAATCCCTGTCGTGAGGTATTCGCTTGATTTAAACAGTCAGTTATGTTTGAAGTAACGTTAGAGTTAAACGGTTCAAGTTAACGTGGGGAATCCCGGATCCGTGTCATTGTGCTTTCGTTCTTAAAGGGGCAGCAGCTTAATAAACTGCCGTCCATTAATTTGAATCAAACAACAAAAGACTAGAGAAGACCTTCTGCGTTTTTAAGAATCGAGTGATATTAATGCATAGAATATCATGCAGTGAAGACTAAGCAGTATTATTCTGTAGTATTTCTTAATAAAATATCTATAAAATAACTATACTGTGATATTGTTATTGTATGAAGAATAATATGGTCATAATGCCCATCCCTACTGTCAGCTAGTTTTAAGATCAAGCTTGTCATAAAAGTAAAGGAGTATTGGAATGAGTAACTGTTAATCTGAGAACACTGTCATGTTCACTCATTCTGCAGAGAGGACAGGAAACCACCATCCTTGGACTCTGAAGACCTGGTGAGTAAATTTTGCAAGTCCATGTCTCTGTCAGTAAGTTGATAATTAATATTAATGTTTTATCAAATAAATTAATATTAATTTGTGTGTGTGTGTGTGTGTGTGTGTGTGTGTGTGTGTGTGTGTGTGTGTGTGTGTGGACTGGTAATCATCACGTTATGGGGACAAAATGTCCCCACAAAGATAGCAATATCCGAAATCCTCATCCTTGTGGGGACATTTTTAGGTCCCCATGAGGAAAACATCTTATAAATCAGACTAAGTGATGTTTTTTGAAAATGTAAAATTGCAGAATGTCTCCTGTGAGGGTTAGGTTTAGGGGCAGGGGCAGTGTAGGGGGATATAATATACGGTATGTACGGTATAAAAACCATTACGCCTATGGAAAGTCCCCATAAAAGATGAAAACCCAACATGTGTGTGTGTGTGTGTGTGTGTGTGTGTGTGTGTGTGTGTGTGTGTGTGTGTGTGTGTGTGTGTGTTTCTTCCCCCCTCATAATCCTGAAGTTTTGGGAATGAAAATCTGCCACATGATCTTCAGAGGAAGTGAGTATTCATGTCATATCCAACATTAATACTGTTATGGTACCCTTATGTGTGTGGAAATGTGAACACAGGCAACTCAAGGCACTTGAGCTCAGGTTCAAACGTACCTTCTTGAGTTTAAAAGCATAGCTCACTCAAAATGAAAACTCCCTCATCGTTTTCTCACCCTCATATCTTATCAAACTTGTATGACTTTCTTCTGTGAAACAAAATATTTTGAATAATGTTGTTGGTAACCAAGCTACATTGGACCAAATTTTATGCATAATAATTACCAATAACCATCTCAAAGCTGAGCGGACTCTGTGTTATATAGCCAGAATGTCTCAATGTCAAATGTTGTTTAAAGGAAAGGTACAAAAACAAAATCCTCCCTTTTTAAGGACTTTTCAGTGAATCAATGTCTTTTTCTTTCTTTCTTTTACAGATCCAGCTGATTATTGGAGATTTGGAAGAGGATTGCTCATTATCTGCTGTGTCTGTCCCTTCTGGTGCAGAATCATGGACCTGTTGTATGTTTTGATTTATATTTCTTATTACACTATATAGCTTAGATTCTGAATTAAAAGGTAAATGTTTGTCCACATATATTATCAGAGCTATATGGAGCCCTCGGGGGTCAGTTGAATATAGAGGAAAGGAACATAAAACTTATTTGGAAAATACAAAGTAAATACAAAACAGTAAATGGCACAATTTGTTATTTTGTTATTAAGGTGAAATCATGACCTCATCATGATATTAGTAACCCTAACTTACAAGAGAAATGCAATTTTTAGTTTTTCAATTCCTCCTGGGGGCTCTGAAGAATTTGTTTACATAAATTTACATCTGAATAATACAAGTTTTAGAATCAATAGTGAATCCATGACAATCTTGTAAATGTATCAGTTTTGTACTTTTTTTTTTCAGTATGAAATTTTATTCAACTTTAAGAATTTGATGAAACTGTTCCACTGTTATCTGTATTTGATATGTATTGTATTGTTTACAGACTGTATTTTGTCTTCCAAAATAAAACTGTAAATTTACTTTATTGAATGTTTTTTTATTGTAATGTGCTGGACTTTAAACTTTGGTTTATACAAGGACTTTTATTTTTGTAGCAACAATGAGTTTTGGGGAATAATTAACTCAAATGGTATTAATATTCATGAGTCTATGAATATTATTTGCTTGTTGTACAGACAAAATTTACGTATAACGGAACCTTTAATCATTTAAAAGTAACCTTTATCCCAATTGATTTCTTCATCAATTATCAATCTTACAAACCTTAAGAAACATTGATCTGTTTGATCAGGACAAATAATATCTCTTATGTTTGTACGATCTGCACTACTGAAGTAGTACTACATGAAAATCAAGCTTAAATGGGTAGCTTAGATCTTCCGCTTCAGTGACTTCGAGATTTGTGAGCAAAACAATACGGATTCAATGTAATGCAATTATTGGGTTTTAATAAAACAACTACAGTTTACAAAGCTACGATTCATACGGGGAAATATGCATATATATGTAGGAGAAAACAAACAATATGGTACAAACAAGGAAACATGAAACTTAACGAATAATAAAAAGGGAAGAAGAATTAACAAGAGAGAGAGAGAGAGAGAGAGAGAGAGAGAGACAGACAGACAGAGAGAGAGAGAGACAGACAGAGAGAGACAGCTTCAGTCTTTTCGCAAGAGCCCACAAGAAATTCATATAAATTCATAATTCAGACAACCTTTTTCAAGCAGTTTGATTGTGAAATAGAATACTTGCATTACTACGGCTTCTCGTGTAAGTGTCTGAGTTCGAATCGTCGGGGAAGTTCGCTAAGGATTTGTGAGTCCCAGGTGAACTTCTTTGAAGTTTAGGAAAGTCACTCCAGAAGTCTGCCGGTTTCTCTCTCCGTGCGGGGAGGCCTTCTCTCAGGGTTGGGAAGACCAGGGATGGTCTTCCCCTCCATGGCTAAATGCCAAGAGGTCCGTTCCTTGTGGTGGCGAGAATGCAAAGAGCTGATGGTCTGTTCTAGTTTTTATAGAGGGGAAGGCTGACGCCCAAAGAGTTCAACGCTCCAATCTCTTGTGGCCACATGATGTGGTTCGGATCTAATCAGCGTGACACACAGGCCCTTTGTTTAAGTATGATTTGATTAGACAAGTAACGAGGGCTGTGAGGTGTTCAGACTTTGGTCTATCCTGCCACATGACTGATTGAATCATTACTGTTACATTTTGATACTTATTTCTGAGTTTTCCTATGGTTTCCTGTTTAAAAAAGGGAAGTATGCCATATTTCTTGAGTGCTTGAGTTGTGCAAGGTGCTCCATGTGGTTGCAGACATCCAGCTTCATCATGCTTATAAGTCCTTCGAAATGCAATATCTGTAAGTTACTTTGTTTGATTTGTCTAGTGAACATTATGATTACTTTATTGCTGTGTTGGTAACCTTTGTAATATAGCATTTAATTCAGCATGTTTATCTTTTCTACTCAAGTTTGTAAAGTATGAGTCTATGCTTTTGATATACTGTATTGTTGTTGGTTCTTTGCCTTGTGTGATGATTTATCTATTTTGTGAAATTGATATGTGTATTTTCTCTTCTTTGTAGTTTCACACTATTCATGATTAAACTTCATAAATTGCACCTCCGTGGAGTTTATTGTGGAAGTGTTTAGCGGCTGGATAGCTGGATCAATTCAAACAGTGAGGCCAGTGACAGTGAAAAGATAAGCAGCAAATTGGAAAGATGAATGGGATGTCTGTCTAACAACTGCATCTATCAGAGGGATAAAGTAATACCTCTGCCTGTAAGCCTGCACAAAGATCATGTCTTCAAGAGAATCTAAATCATCACTGCGCCATCGCATGCACAAAGAAAGTGATGATGCTTGCTCAAATTCTCAATCCTTTACCTCATCAATAAGTTCTACGGCTAGTTTAGCCATCACGAAAGCTCGTGCAAGGGCAGAGGCAGCCAAGGCAAGAGCGGCTCATGCAAAGAAAGAAATTGAGCTTAAAGTGGAACAAGCCCGACTTCAAGCAACTCTAGAGGCACTGCAGGAAGAGAAAGAAAAAGATGCGGCTATAGCGGAAGCAGAAATTCTAGCAGCAGCCTTCACAGAAGTAGACCATGTATCAGCATCAGAGGTTTCCAAAGAGATCAGTCTCCAACGCACTGCAGACTATGTAAGATATCAAGCTACTAGCTGCAATGCACAAAGCAGTCCTGAGCACATGTCAGACACTTACAGCCTGGCCAAATACCTTGCACGCAGTCAGTTGGTAACTTCTGGATTGAATTCTTTTGATGATAGACCTATAAACTACTGGGCTTGGCGATCATCTTTTAAAAGTACCATTGCAGACCTTGACCTTAAGCCAGAGGAAGAGATAGATTTGCTCATCAAATATCTCGGAAGAGAATCATCTGAACAGGTACGAAGAATAAAATCAGTGAATATTAGGCACCCTTTTAATGGTTTACAAATGGCTTGGGAGAGGTTAGAGGAAATGTATGGCTCATCAGAGGCAATTGAAAGAGCTCTCTTCTCTAAATTGGAAAACTTCCCTAAAATATCAGGTAAAGATCTGTATAGGCTGCGTGATCTTGGAGATCTGCTTGCAGAGTTAGAGGCAGCCAAGCTAGATGGGTATCTTCCTGGGTTGTCCTACCTTGACACCGCTCATGGATTGAGCCCGATTGTAGGAAAACTTCCTTATAATATCCAAGAAAAATGGATATCGTACGGATCAAAGTACAAGAGAGAGCATCTTGTGGCCTTCCCACCATTTTCTGTGTTTGCCGACTTTATTCGTTCAGAAGCAAGAACAAGAACAGACCCCAGCTTTACCATTTTTCATTCAGCACCACAAGAAAAAAGGGAAAGATCAGATAAATTCAGGCAAGCTTCTATAGCTGTGCATAAAACCCAAGTTAACATGTTTGAGACAAGAGATGCTACGGACAGGATAAGGACTGTTGACCCTCAGCGATACTGTCTCATCCATGACAAGCCTCATCCACTAAAAAGATGCAGAGGCTTCAGAGCAAAAAGTCTTGAAGATCGCAAACCGTTTCTAAAGGAACATTCAGTATGCTTCAGGTGCTGCTCCTCTATAGATCATATGGCAAAAAACTGCAAAGCTCAAATCCATTGCACTGAATGTGATAGTGATCATCATGTGTCAGCTCTACATCCAGGTCCAGCACCTTGGAGGAAAACCATCTCTCCTGTCTTAGAAGATGGCGGGGAGGAAAGAGAATTATTCGATCAAGAGGTAACATCAAAGTGTACTGAAGTGTGTGGAGCTGGAGTGAGTGCCAGAGCATGTTCCAAGATTTGTTTGGTTAACGTCTATCCTGTGGGTAATAAGGTAGAATCCAGAAGAATGTATGCAATTCTGGATGATCAGAGCAATCGCTTATTGGCAAGAACAGAATTCTTTGAAGACTTTCAAATCAAAGGATCTTCTTTTCCATATTCACTCAAGACATGTGCTGGACTAAAAGAGACCACAGGAAGGAGAGCAAGTGGCTACATTGTGGAGTCATTGGATAAGAGTGTAAGCCTTCATCTTCCTACACTGCTAGAGTGCAATCAGATTCCTAACATTCGTTCTGAAATTCCTACTCCAGATGCAGCGTGTCATTTCAGTCACCTCAGGGATGTTGCTGAGGAAATACCAGCCCTAGACCCAGATGCTAATATTCTCCTTCTACTTGGCAGGGACCTCATTAGGGTCCACAAGGTCCGTCAACAGATTAAGGGTCCACACAACGCTCCATTTGCTCAAAGGTTAGATTTAGGATGGGTAGTTATTGGAGATGTGTGTCTGGGAGGTGCTCATCGACCTGCTCGTGTAGATGTTTTTAAGACCTCCATACTCGAAAGTGGTCGCCCCAGCTGTTTCTGGCCCTGTGAAAGTCAGTTCCATGTAAAAGAGCAGTATGGCGCCAAGCTTCAGTTGCGAGATCATCTCACAGCAAAAGGTGTAAGTGCTTTAGCAACATGTGCAAGCGAGAAGCTAGGCCAATCAATCTTTGTTCATACATCAAGAGATCACAAGCTTGCACTGTCAGTGGATGATGCCAGGTTTCTAAGCATAATGGACAAAGAGTTCTACCAAGATGAATCCAATGGCTGGGTGGCTCCTTTGCCGTTTCAAGTTCCTAGAAGAAGGCTTCCAAATAACAGAGGGTATGCTTACAACCGTCTTTCCTCACTTCGTCATACTTTGGACAAACGTCCTCAGATGAAAGCTCATTTTCTTGAGTTTATGACGAACATGTTTGTTAACGGACATGCAGAAATTGCTCCCCCACTCAAGAAAGACCAAGAGTGCTGGTATCTCCCTTTGTTTGGTGTTTATCACCCGAAGAAGCCAAACAAGATCCGTGTGGTCTTCGACTCCAGTGCACCTTATGATGGAGTCTCCTTGAATGATGTCCTACTTAAGGGGCCAGATCTTAACAATAACCTCCTGGGAGTGTTGCTAAGATTTCGAAGGGAGCCGGTTGCGATTGCCGCTGACATTCAGCATATGTTCCACTGTTTTTTAGTCAGAAAAGATCACAGAGATTTTCTGCGCTTTCTCTGGTATCATGACAATGACCCAGGTAAAGAAATAGTGGAGTACAGAATGTGTGTTCATGTGTTTGGCAATCGTCCTTCTCCTGCTGTTGCCATATATGGTTTGCATAGAGCAGCCAAAGAGGAAGAAAAGAACTTCAACAGTGAAGTGAAAGAATTGGTTGAGCACGATTTCTATGTTGATGATGCTCTGAAATCCTTCCCCACTGAAACAGCAGCCATTAGTGTTCTAAAGCAAACTCAAGACATGCTTGCGGTAGCAAACCTTAGGCTACATAAAGTAATCTCTAATCGACCTGCAGTAATTGAGGCATTTCACCCTGAAGATCGGGCTGTGGATTTCAAAGATGTTGACCTCTTCTTTGAAGATACCCCAGTCCAGCGTAGTCTAGGAGTGTCATGGAACTTGGCATCAGACACATTTACTTTCCAAGCTATTGATGATAAGAAGCCATTCACCCGGCGAGGTGTACTGTCAACCGTAAACAGCTTATATGATCCATGTGGTTTCATTGCTCCTGTTACCATCAAAGGCAGGCTGTTGCTGCGGGAACTCTCAATGCAGGCCGAAGACTGGGATTCTCCATTACCAGATGACATAAAACCCGAATGGATCAGATGGAGGAATTCCTTACAAACCCTGCAAGATCTAAAGATACCACGTACTTACTCATCTTTTCCTACTTCAGAGGTTCAGACAAGAGAATTGTGTATATTTGCAGATGCATCCATGAAAGCTGTTGCCGCTGTAGCTTATCTGCGATCCACATCTCAAAATGGCCAAACAGATACTGGTTTCGTGTTTGGAAAGACAAAGTTGGCACCACGGCCAGATCTGACTGTTCCAAGATTAGAGCTCTGTGCAGCAGTTCTAGCAGTTGAGATCGCAGACATGGTTGTAGAAGAAATAGGCTTGCAGTTCAACAGTATCCAGTTCTACACCGACAGTAAAGTTGTTCTTGGATATATTCATAATCGAACAAAACGCTTTTATGTGTATGTGAACAACAGAATCCAAAGAATTCTTCAGTCATCTACCCCTAGTCAATGGAACTATGTTCCCTCCGATGTCAATCCTGCAGATCATGGGTCAAGATCTGTATCAGCTGACTATCTCAGTAGCACAAATTGGCTTACAGGGCCAGACTTCCTTTTGAACTCTCCACCCTTAAAGGCCTTGCTTCAAGAGAACCATGACCTTGTTGATCTTGAACTGGATCCAGAAATCCGACCACAAGTGATTTCATGTCTAACTGCAGTGCCTAATCAGTTCCTGACTCCTGAGCGTTTTGAACGCTTCTCCAGCTTGAGTAAGTTAATCAGAGCGATCGCTCATTTAAGCCACATTTCCCAGTCATTCTCCCATTTATCAAAAGAGCCAAGATGTAGTGGATGGCATCTCTGTAGCAACAGTCCCACAAATGAGGAATTGGAAAAAGCCAGGATTGTGATCCTAAAGAGCGTTCAAAATGTAGCCTATCCCGAAGAGCTAAGTGATATAAAAGCAGGAAGCAATCTCTCACCTAAAAGTAGTATACAGAAACTTCGTCCTGTTCTGGATGATAAAGGTCTTCTGCGTGTTGGAGGCTGTATTACTCAGGCAGGTCTTGAGAAGGAAGAGTGCAATCCTGTGATCGTTCCTGGGAAACATCACGTAGCTACCTTGCTTGTTCGACACTACCATCAAGCAGTCAAGCATCAAGGAAGGCATTTTACTGAGGGAGCAATACGAGCAGCAGGGTATTGGCTGATGAGTGCCAAAAGATGCATTGGAAGTCTACTTAACAAGTGTGTGACATGTAGAAAGCTTCGTCGTCCTACAGAGCTCCAGCAGATGGCAGACTTGCCTGCAGAAAGACTCCAAGTGGCTCCACCCTTCACATATGTAGGAGTCGATGTATTTGGGCCATGGCAGGTTGTTTCTCGCCGCACCAGAGGAGGCTGCTCCAATTCCAAAAGATGGGCAGTCATTTTCTCATGTATGTGCACAAGAGCAGTGCACATTGAAGTGGTAGAGACATTGAGCTCAAGCGGATTCATTAATGCTCTACGACGTTTTTTTGCAATAAGGGGACCTGCTAAGCAGATACGCTCTGATTGTGGCACAAATTTTCTTGGAGCAGTGCAGGAGCTCAAGATGAATAAAGAAACTACAGGCTCTGGTCTTCAGAAGTATCTACAAGAACATGCTTGTACATGGGTATTCAACCCTCCCCATGCATCACATATGGGAGGTGCTTGGGAAAGGATGGTGGGTTTAGCCCGACGTATTCTTGACTGTATGTTGCTTGAAAGAAAGTCCCTGCATCTCACACACGACGTTCTTGTAACCCTCATGGCTGAAGTGTCTTTTATCATTAATGAACGCCCTCTCGTGCCAGTATCTTCGGATCCTGAAGTTCCTTTGATACTCACCCCTGCTATTCTGCTGACCTAGAAAACCTGTTCAATTCCTCCGCCACTTGGCGAGTTTACCGATGAAGGTCTTTTTAAGGCTGAGTGGAAAAGAGTGCAAAATCTTGCAGAAACATTTTGGACAAGATGGCGCCGTGAGTATCTTGCCACTCTACAGAGTAGGCAGAAATGGCAAGACAAGAAGCCTTGCCTCAAGGAAGGCGACATTGTGTTTATGAAAGATGGCCAAGCCAAGAGAAATCAGTGGCCTATGGCCATCATTGCAAAAACACTACCAAGCAAAGATAGTCTTGTGCGAAAAGTAGAGCTGAAATTTATCAGAGAAGGCATGCAGAAAACCTTTATTCGCCCTATATCAGAAGTGGTTCTACTTTACTCCCCCTAAAATATTATAGTTAAGATGGGGTCTTTACATACCCCAGACGGGGAGTGTGCTGGACTTTGGTTTATACAAGGACTTTTATTTTGATACTTATTTCTGAGTTTTCCTATGGTTTCCTGTTTAAAAGAGGAAGTATGCCATATTTCTTGAGTGCTTGAGTTGTGCAAGGTGCTCCATGTGGTTGCAGACATCCAGCTTCATCATGCTTATCAAAGTCCTTCGAAATGCAATATCTGTAAGTTACTTTGTTTGATTTGTCTAGTGAACATTATGATTACTTTATTGCTGTGTTGGTAACCTTTGTAATATAGCATTTAATTCAGCATGTTTATCTTTTCTACTCAAGTTTGTAAAGTATGAGTCTATGCTTTTGATATACTGTATTGTTGTTGGTTCTTTGCCTTGTGTGATGATTTATCTATTTTGTGAAATGTATATGTTTATTTTCTCTTCTTTGTAGTTTCACACTATTCATGATTAAACTTCATAAATTGCACCTCCGTGGAGTTTATTGTGGAAGTGTTTAGCGGCTGGATAGCTGGATCAATTCAAACAGTGAGGCCAGTGACATGTAATAATCTGTAAAATAACTGTTTTTCTGCAGAATTTTTAGTACTGTCACTTTATTGAAGGTGTTTGATCACAATCTAGGAAAAATCAGTAAAATAAGTTTTACACTGTTAAAAAATGGTAAATGACTGGCAGCTACGGCTGCCAAACAAAAAACTTAAAATTAAAGTAAAATATCTTAATTTATACATGGAAAAATCAGTAAAATAACAGTTTAAAACTGTATAAAAAATGGTAAATGACTGGCAGCTACGGCTGCCAAAAAAAACCCGTAAAATTAAAGTAAAATATCTTAATTTAAACAAGGAAAAAATCTGTAAAATAACTGTTTTTCACTAAAACTTTTAATGTAAAATTATTGTTTTTGCACTTTATTTGAATTAAGATATTTTACCTTAATTTTATGGTTTTTGTTTGGCAGCCGTAGCTGCCAGTCATTTACCTTCTTTTTACGATTTTTTTTTTTTTACAGTGTAGTATAGCTACCATTGTTGTTACCATTGCTGTGTTTTGATGCTGAATGTTGAAGTCTGTGTGACTCAAGCATGGTCAACTGCAAGATATTGTTACAAATATAGAGGGATTATATCAACCCAATTAAAAGTTTCACAGGTGTTTATGACGTAAGTGTTAGCAATACAATTTTAAACAATCATTTTATGACATAAAGGGAAATCTTACATAGGTTAATTTTAAAAGATGACCTTAATTTCTGACTAAATCAAAAAAGATAAAAGCAACCTATTTATTACTTCTCTTCCTTTGAAACCAAATAACTGTGATTTCTTGTTGCATCACTGCATCGATAGAAAGACAGTTATAATAATATGAATGTTTCAAGTGCCCAACCAAAGTAGACACTAATCACCATAATGGTGAGGTTTTTTTTTTTTTTTTTTGCTTGACCAAATGGCACTCAAACCAAACAATTAATCTTAACTTGGGTTTTATGAGTAATCAAGAAATAGTATGTGAATAGTACAGATTACTAGATTTTTACAATTAAAACATAGATATTCCATTGGAATAATATGCATTATCTAATTTAACCATATTTTAAAACAAGAGGCTTGTGAAGATTTCCAGTTAAGAAGTATTACTCTTTTGGCCCACAATTAGAGCCTGATTGTGGTGCAAAAAATATGCAAAATGATCCTCTATATAGAGATAATGATGAGCAGAGAGATCTGGGAAAAGGATTCTGGGAATAACAGAGTCCATGGTGAAAGTAAGGGACAAGGCTGCCATCTGCTGATACAAAATGCATAATGCTACACGCAGCTGATAGATGGAACACCTCTGCGTGAATGGATAATGGAAAAGTCTTAAGTGACATGTCATCTATAATACCCCTTTGCCAGTAAGTGAGAGCCCTTGCATTTATTGTCAAGTTATAATGTTTAAAAATGGGAAGGCTGAGGCACATCTAGTGTTTTTGTAAATGGGTTTTGCTATGTGAGGTGTCTTGTAGTTCCATTCAAATGAGATTACATTAATCTTTACTACAATCACACAGCCAATTGGGGAGTAACTTCCAGCTCTAAATGTTTCATTTAAGGTGGTAATCATATCTAAGAAATTTAATTTAAACAAATATTTAGGGTTCTTTGGAATTTCCAGGCCAATGTGACTCTGGGTCCCAGTGTAGGATGTGGGCATGCTAGCATCAGTGGAGTGAGGATCTCTGTGTTGTTGCCTGTTGTATTGGCTGCAGTCACCATTAAAGTTTTACCTTGACTGTCATGTTTCATTGTGCATTCTTCACACTGGTGTAACGTGATGCTCCACTAATTTAAATTGCACAAAGGGGCTAAAATAAGAAAAAATATTTTCACTACTCCAATATTGCAGAAAAAATACATTTGTTTGTATATTTAAAAAAACAGAAACAAAAATATTTTAAAAAGTAAAGATTCTGAAAGCATTGAAGGAGATCCCATAATCATTTTATATAGATTTACAGTAGTAACAATAAACTAGAATGTACATTTCCTGAAGAAAATCTTGCAGTGGCAAAACTCGGCACTCGGTTGCTAGGGTGTTTCTAGGCAGTTTCTAGGGAGTTATTGGTGGTTGCTATGGTGTTACTACACAGTTGCTAGGTATCCTGGTATCCTGGTTGGTTGCTAGGGTCTTTGCCTTTCACCCCAACGCTGATAAGGAAAATGACAGAAACAGCTGTACATGACCATCTTTTCAGGGTCAAACCCCTCATAGAAACTATCCATCATGCTTGTAAAGCCATCTATCATCATAAAAGAAACTTGGCTGTAGATGAAAGATTGGTGACATGTAAAGCAAACACAGGTATGACAAAGTACATGAAAGCCAAGACAACCAGGTGGGGCTTCAAGTTGTTTGCCCTTGCAGACTCATCAAATCAATACACTGTGGACTTTTCTTTTTATTTGAGCAAACGTCCTTTGGGGTCAGAAAAGACCCCGAAGACTGGAGAAGGTTTAAAACTTGCAAAAACCTTTCTGGCGAGAGATTTAAATATACACCAATTTTGGTGCTTCAGTAGTTCTTCAGCAGTTCTTCAGAGGTGCTATATAGCACCTTAGTCAAAGAACCGGTGAAGAACCACTGAAGAACCACTGAGGCACCAAAATTGGTGCTATATAGCACTAAAAAAGGTTCCCCTATGATTACGAGCCAAGAACCATTTTTGGTGCCATATAGAACCTTTTTTTTTAGAGTGTAACTTACAAACAAAAAACTAAATATTTGTAACATTATCTGTATGACCAAAAATTTGTATTTTAAGTTTTAAAAAAATGCAAGTGATCCACGGCGTGACAGTGTGACTTTGCCACTTCCTCTGGAGTTTTGTTTTCTGCGACTAATACATTCTTGTTCAACTAAGCCTCTTCCCGTCAACTAACGTTTAGTCGATTATTAGGGGCCAGCCCTACAAAATAGTGTTGTCTGATTTCCTTTTTTGGGTACAAACATGTTTCTCGCCAGAAGTCAAGAAAACAAGAGATTCAAACAATAAGACTAACCATTTTGAGCTATATAACAATGATAATTTTTCTGGCTATAAACTTAATCAAACTGTTGCTGACCAGTCTATTAAAACACATAATATATTAAAGCATCTTTGGGGTTTCTACAGAAGAAAAATCGAGGATCTGACATCATTGATAGGTGATGCAATGACACAGGCCATACAAGGGTTAATAAAATGTTATTTAATAACAGTAGTCATAAATAAGACTTGCGTCGCCAACTCAATCATCAGAATCCTCTGTAATCCTCTGGTTGAACCAGGCTTGTTCGGTTAATTTTGAGTCTTCATAATCCTCTGCAAACTTCGACAGATGTTTGAACCAGCTCATTCGGTTCTTTTTTAGTCAGACATGCTGCTTCAGCTTTTGCGTCTTATGTCATCAACCAGGGAGTAAGTTCGATTCAGCTCGATAAATGAACCGGCTCGACCGGTTACTTGCTGAGAACCGGCTCAAAAGAACGATTCGTTCAAGAACCAAACATCACTAGTGTTTAGTGTCCGGTTTCGTTTGTGATCAACGTGTATGCAACTTCCTTTTGTTCTTTGTGATGCTGTGGATTACTATTAAATACTCATGTTGGAACTTTATTCTTCCCCCTCATCTGTTTGAGCAACACTTTCTGATGTAAGACTGGACCAAAAGATTAATTATTCTGCTGATAATAACAATTGCCCAAATGGACTTGAACTTGGACACCTGCCCCTACAACAACGAAACCATCAAATCGCTGTTCTGGATCGGGGCAAACTACCACCAACCTGTAGACCTTCCAGACACCTCAGGACTTGACTGGTGGGGGGCCATCATCAGGTGTCTGGAGAGCGTCTGTCCCCGATCCAGGACACAGCCAGACCCAGAGCCCAACCCACCACCACCCTCGACCGTGGAGAATTCGCTCGAGCCCCCCGCAGACGGAGAGTGACTGCCTGCCACGATGAGTGGGCCAGAGCCTGAAGAGGAAGGGACAGTGCTGACCATTGCCCTAGAGCCAGAGCTCCAGGGTGAGTCTGACAAGGGGTCTGAGCCAGCGACAGCAGCAACAAAGGGTATACAGGTGGTTTTGGACACAGAGGACAGGCTGAGATCTGGACACGGAGGAACTGCCTCCCTTCCTATCCCACCCTGAACTATCTGTTTGTTCTTCATCATTGCAGTTTCAAGACAGCATTGAAATTGTTTCATTGACCTGTAGGGACTGTGAATTACCGTCACTTATCCCATCAAGCAGCAAAGCTCAGCCAGTCCTCCATCCCCGCCTCTGCTGGATGCCTGCAGCCCTTCATCTCCACCGAGGATGCCTTTCTGTGATGTGAAGCCTCAAGTCATGCTACCACCAGCCTCGCCTGAGAGAGAGGATCCTTAGGCTCTGCCTCCGGCCTATGATCCATTCATTTCACCTAGGCCCGTCGACCTTTCAGCTTTGTCTTGGCTCCTCACACCCTTGGTTCCACCAGAGCCCCTCCGCCTTGCGGCTCAACCGGGTTCCCTCATCCCACCGGCTTCGCCCTGGTCAGTCGTCACTCATCTTACACTACAGGCCTTCCGCTGCGCTCAGTCTCTCCACCACTACAGTTCCTCCTTCCCTCAGCCTCAATCACACCGGCTATTAATATAACCGGCTAAAATGTATGTCAGACATGTTTAACATTCAAATTCCTTTGAATGTAAAACTTTGTATTCTTGCAATATATCCAATGGACTTTATACAAACATCAAAACAGATTAAACTAGCCAGCAGAGGTATTCCATCATGCTGGAAGAGTATGGATGCTCCATCCATGAAAGTGTGGATAAAGGAGATTTCGAACTGTATCGGACTGGAAAGGCTAACTTATATTGCAATGGGCAAGTGGAAAGACTTTGATCAGCTATGAAGCCATACATAAATATCATGTAAAGTGGAAATGTAGACCTTACCGGAAAAGACATTGTAAACGTGTAACAAATGTATTTATTTTATTTACTTAATATTTTATTTATTTACTTATTTATTATTTTATTTGTTTATCTATTTATTTTTTCTATATATATTTTTTTCTTTAATTTATTTATTATTATTTACTTTTTTATGCAATTATTTATTTAAGAAGTGTACATTGATTGTGCATATGTGAAATGGTGTATGCTTGTGTACTTATTCTGTGGTTATTAAACAAGAAAAGGACAATAAACATATTGGGGAACAAAAAATTGTATGACATTTCGCAAGTCATCCAGCTTTTATTAATATGATATTGTAATATCGATCTAGCTTTCTGCAGTGTGAAACAAGTGCCTCATACCAGCCACTGAGCAAACACACAGATTAACATTATAACATAACTTTTAACACACTCAAATGTATTTTTAGTATGATTGTTTTCACCAAGTAAAACAGCAGTGTTACCCCACAATTGTAATTAGTCAAATAAAGTGTCTGTATGACCAGTAATTACAAACTTCTTTTAAGGCATATTTACGTAGAGTATAGAGTTATACAGATAAACTTACATAACAGAGTGAAAGTTCACCTACTTTTGCAAAGAGCAGTTTCCCTGTGTTTAATTCACTCCCCAAAGTTATGTGAGTTACACTAGCTTTTTTATTACAAATATTAAAGGAGAAGTCTGTCATTTTTGTAGCATCAAGTGGAATTGCAGGGAAACAGATTGTGATTGGTTGAGACAATATTGCTGTCACATTATTCATACCTCCATACAGTTTCTACCATGAAGTCCAATTCTACTCTAAAATGTGTTTTTGTTTTTATTTTGCTTTATTATGTGCTAAAGGTATAGTGTATAGTATAGTAAGTAAAATAATAATCAAATCTAAATATATACACAGATATATTTTGTGACCTAGATAATTCACTTATATGCAGTATATTATAAGCACATTTATAAACACATGAGTAATACACACACACACAGACACACACACACACACATACACACACACACATATGCTTTTTAGCATCAATGTCTTTAGTCATAATAAAATATATCACTTATACACACATATTTAGATTTAAATAGACCTCTCACCTGTTGGTATTGATCTAATCAGTAAAGCCAATCCAGCAAATAAAATAAATCGATACATCCTTCAAGAGTTTGCCACCGAACCTAATGCACGGAAAATAACCTCTGAGAAACAACCTAACACGTAATGACTAATCATCTTCTGATTTATATGGAAACTCACTAAGGAATGATGTTTTGACATAAAGACTCCTATTGTCCTAACGCTCCACCCACCCATTATTTTATAACAGGTTCTCAATTATACAGATAAAGATAGCAAATAACTACTTTACGGGTTATAATTAATGCAACTGACTGAACACTTTCACTTTATGAGTCCATTGTTGTGTGAATAGAAATACCACCCTTCCCATTAGTTACAGTAATATTAATCACTCCTTTATGGTAAGGAACAAAAAGTGCCCTTGTAAACTAGACGTGATGTTACATGTCTGGAGATGCAAAGCATAAATCATAAATATTTTTATTCTTGTCTTGTATGATAACTGTTAAGGCTCAATAAAAAAATAAAAAAATAAAAAATTACTAATAAGGGAACCCTTATGTTTGTTAACAAATTGAGCCCTATTGTAGATTGTTAATAAATTGTTCAGATTTCCATCTGGTTGTCTGGTTGTCTAGTAGTTGAAGTAGGGTGGCGAAACTTGTATTTCTCATATTTATTTCCTGGTTTCGTGTGAATGAATTCTTTTTGTAAGTGTTTCAATTAAATGTTTCTGGGAAACAGTTTTTTTCTGAGTGGCGTAGCAAGCTTTTCAAAAGTGTGGGGGATGGGTGTGGTTTGTTTGTTAACAATAAAAACGATTAATACAATGACAGAAGGATACAAAAGGTATAACATACAAGATATATATATATATATATATATATATATATATATATATATATATATATATATATATATATATATATATATATATATATATATATATATATATATATATATATATATATATATATATATATATATATATATATATATATATATATATATATATATTATACATACCTCAGTTTTTTTTAACCACGGTGTCCGGTTGGGTTCTGATGGCTAGTCACATCAGTTTTTTTCTATTCTATTCTTAGGCGACGGGGACAGAAAGAGGTTAAGGAGAAAAAAAAAGTATTTTACTTAAAAGACTTGAAAAACCTTACTTAAACTTAAAACTTTACTTAAAAAACACCCACATCCCCCACGGGTGCGACACCCCTGGGTTTTTTCTTTGCTCTCCAGGAGTTAACCTGAAAGCAAAAAAATTTAAATAATATAGCCTATATATTTATATATATATATATATATATATATATATATATATATATATATATATATATATATATATATATATATATATATATATATATATATATATATATATATATTAGCATAGAAACCAGCGCATGATAATATTCTGTTTATTTTAAGTGTGTAAGTTAATTTTAAGTTATTTAAGTCTGTTTATTTATATTGTTCGTTCATATTCATTCTACAGTCATCTTTAGAATTAAGAGCACTTGGAAGTACATTTGGCTAATAGTTTGTTCTTGGTTTCCCAGTCCCGTCTGAAATGTTTTTGTAGTTTATATTTTGCGTGTTAGTGGAACTTTTATTTAGAAAAAAAAGCCTGCCTGTGTGACTCTTATTTTGAAAACCGCGAGATCTGATGCTGTTTTTTTTATTTTTTTTATCACTGACTTTAATTTTGAAAACAAGACAACAATAAAACGTTTCCCGTTTCTACAGCCTCTCGTGTGATTCTTGTTTGGCCTATGTTCCGTTAAAGCGAAACAAACTACATTCCAAATAGCTGTATTTTAATGCAATTTCGACTATTTTGTAAAAATCGAATCTTTAAGGATGTCCGAAAGTGGTTAAAGTAAAGTATTTTTCCGGTCTGCTTCCGGTTTCCACGTCTCGCGTTTGGCATATGCACGTTTACAGCTGCAATTATTTCTGCTCAAATTCAGACACTTTTACCTTCTACAGTCTCTTTTCAGCACATGTTTAAAAGGTTAACAGATGATCTAGTGACTTACTCAATCGTTTAATATCCTTGTTAATATTGGGGTGATTATTTTTGCACACATTTAGTGTAAAAATGTGTTGTTTGAGGCACTGATAATGGACAGAGATTTACTCAGACAATCTGTGTCGTATCATGGCGAAAACCTGTTGTCACTGTTAAACTGTGAACAAAATGAAAACCCAGACTTTAAACATGTGGCTGATGATCTCGCCAAGACTCTTGACCAAAGGTGAGTTGTGCATGGTTCGATCCCTTGTTTGAGTTGAGACCCCAATACCCTTTAAGTAGCCTGTTAAACATACTTATAGGAACTATCCCTTTAATACAGAGTAGTTATTCTGTCAAAAATAAATTAATAATAATATGATAATGCACTATAACCAATTACTGGACTGCATCTCGTTTCAAACATATGAAATGTTTTTTTTTCTTCTGTGGAACGCAAATTAAGACGTTTAACAGAACATTACTATTACTATAGAAACGATTATTTTCCGTCCAACACAAGTGAATAGAGACTAGAGCTCTATTCCATTTAAAAGCAGCATAGAAGTAGTCCATAAAACTTGTATCAATACAAATGTTTTATGCCATTTAAGAAAAAAAAAATAAAAACGTTTTGGTAAATCATAATTATGAGATTAAAAGTAATAATTTCGACTTTTTAAATCTAATAATTATTACTTGAGTTAGTTCACCCAAAACTTATATTCTTTCATAATTCTCTCATGTTGTTCCAAACTCGTGAGACTTCTGTTCATCTTCTAAAAAAAAAAAAGAAGATCTTTTAAATGAAATCTGATTTCTCTCCCTCCATTGACACTCCACTCCGAATCCATATGAATTGTGCGGTTTTCTGAAAAGATCAGGTCGCGTTATATGATGGACAGATTGAATTTAAGCTATTATACATATACAAATTGATCAGTGATCAGAAGCTCAACCATACTTGCTTGATGCGCAAGAATGAACCTCACTGGTTCTTCCTGAAGCTCAAGTGTGCTGCGTAACACGAGAATGAACCTCATTGGTTCTTGCTGAAGCTCAAGTGTGCTGCGTAACACGAGAACGAACCTCATTGGTTCTTGCAGAAGCTCAAGTGTGCTGCGTAACACGAGAATGAACCTCATTGGTTCTTCCTGAAGCTCAAGTGTGCTGCGTAACACGAGAATTAACCTCATTGGTTCTTCCTGAAGCTCAAGTGTGCTGCGTAACACGAGAATTAACCTCATTGGTTCTTGCAGAAGGTCAAGTGTGCTGCGTAACACGAGAATGAACCTCATTGGTTCTTGCAGAAGCTCAAGTGTGCTGCGTAACACGAGAACGAACCTCATTGGTTCTTGCAGAAGCTCAAGTGTGCTGCGTAACACGAGAACGAACCTCATTGGTTCTTGCAGAAGCTCAAGTGTGCAGCGGAACACGAGAACGAACCTCATTGGTTCTTCCTGAAGCTCAAGTGTGCTGCGTAACACGAGAATAAACCTCATTGGTTCTTGCAGAAGCTCAAACGTGCTGCGTAACATGAGAATGAACCTCATTGGTTGCACATCAAGTGAACATGCTTGAGCTACTGTTTACCACAACTAATGTGTTTGATGAATGTTTTTGTGAATAAAAAGCCTAAATTCAATCTGTTCATGTTAAAACGATCGTGTCTCTTCAGAACATTTGGATTAAACCGCTTAATTCATATGGATTATTTTTTTGATCTCTTTATGAACAACGGAGGGACAGAAAGCTCTCAGTTTTCATCAAAAATATCTTAATTTGTGTTCTGAAGTTGATTGAAGGTCTTACGGGTTTGGAATGAGGTTAAGTGAATAATGACCTAATTTAAATTTTTGGGTGAACCAACCCTTTAATATGTCATAATTTAAACTTTATGTCAGAGCTATGATTTAGTATTTTAGAATTTCAACTTTTTGTGTTTAGTATTATGATTTACCAAAGCATGAATTTTTTTTTTCTTGTGTGGCAGAAATGGGCTTCCATACACCTCTGAAGACATGCAAATTCAGTAAGGTTTTTTCTTTTCTTTTTTTTTTTTGGGTCGAGTGAAAAATAATGGCAAATATTATTTTAATTTTGAAATTACTATTATTATTTGTATCCAGGGGTCTGACTCAAATACTATAATAACATTATATACACTGATCAGACAAAACACCATGACCACCTTCCTTATTTTGTGTTGGTCCCCCTTTTGCTGCCGAAACAGCCCTGATAATCATTGTTATTCACTTCACCTCATAATCATAATGTTATGCCTGATTGGTTTATATATATATATATAACTATATACGCGCGCGCACACACGTGTAAAAGACATCTCTGATTGGTGGATGTGGTTCTTGGTTTAAAACAGGGATACAGAAGAGACAAGTTCTGTTCTGGAGCAGTTCATAGCCAGGAAAGCTGATCTTCTGTTTGCACCATCATGGAAATCATCTACACCAGCAGATGAATGGCAGGAGGAATCTGGAGGTGGACTGTCATCATTACCTTCAAATTAAATTCACAAACTTATGTCTGTTTAAAGGAATATTTCTCTCAAAAAGATTTATTCAACCTTATGTAGTTCAAAAGTTTTTGAACCACCTTATCCTGTTCTCTCTCTTCCATATAATGAAATTGAATGGGCACCAAAAGTTGAAGTAGTCCATATGAAGTGCGTTATATTCCATTGTAGCTTGACAACCCCAGTCCCCATTCACTTTAATTGTATGGAAATGAGCTACCAGGATATTCTTCTTCAACTCTTCTTCTAATGGTCACACTGATTGAGTATGTTGCTGTTTCAGAGGCGTACGCCATCATGCCCCCGTTGGAGCAGTTCATGGAGGTGTCGTTTGAAGAGAGACGCGAGCTCTTCTACAGGGACGTGGAGCGTGGAGACATGGTTATCGGAAGGATCAATTCTATACGAGACTTTGGTTTATTTGTAACTCTTCTCTGCACTGCTGGTGGACTGGAGAGGGATATCGAGGATCTAGAGCTAAAGGTTTGGGTGATTTATTTAATAATATTTTTTTTGTTCCTGAAGTGTGTAATTCTTAGCCACTAATGGCTGGCATCAGCAACAGAATTACAATTAATTATAATAGATTTTTAAATGAAAGAATTCATGATTCTTTTTAAAAAATAATGTTTATGGAAACTTGCTTCCACCACGGAATAAAAAAGGACATTGTTACTTTTTATCTCACAACTTTTTGTTATAGACCCTTTTCACATTTCCGAGTTTCTCCGAGCGGAAGTCGTCATAGTTGGGTTAAATATTATAGCTGTGAATGAGAGAATACATGAAATATTTTTTTTGTGTTCCCATTTGCTCATATAGCAAAAGAAAAACGCCACAGTAGTGATTTCACAACTTTCAAAAAGAGGGAAAAAATAGAGTGAGATTGATAACGGCAGTGAAAAGAGAGAAATATGTTAATTTTTACCATCATTCCCATAGACGCTATTACTAAACACCCTCACAGCAGCGGTAACTTTTTTTTTATTGTAATTTGATGCAAAAGTAATAAAATACAAAGTATTAGTGTTATAAATGTACATATATTTAAAAAAAAAAATGAGAAAAAATTTGCAGAAAAAAGTTGCAGGATTTACGATATTGTATCTCAAATAAGAATGGGCGATATCTTATCGTTTGCGATATACCGGTAATCGCACGATAAGAATTGGTCTTCCCGCGATAATAACGTTAAAGCTAAAGGCCAATTTATACTTCTGCGTCGAGTGTACGCCGTAGTGTACGCCGTAGGCTACGCGCGTAGCCGACGCCGTCGTGAGCATTTATACTTCTGCGCTGTTGTCTGCGTCAATGTGCAATTCCACATGCAGACGCTAGAAGGCAGTGTCCTCGGGCATGTAGGTGTAATCAAGAGAACAGCCGAAGAAGAAGCAGCTTGTTGTGTAGAATCTGTACATTCATGTCGGAATATCAGCAGCAGTGAGAGAGCGGCTTTTCTTGCAGCTTGAGTTGTTGTATCTAATACAAATTAAGCATCTCTAGTTGATTAGTAAAGTTAAATAAGGCGATCTGGCGCTGGAATGTGTTTGTGAAATTATGCGGAGCTCGTGGCCGCTGTTTTCACTAGCGGTGGCTCGAGCAATCGATTGCTGTTGCGGAGACTCCATTCACGAAAATGTACCCTAATGTGTCCCTGTTCTTGATATACAATTACTGATTGTGTCCCTGTTCTTGATATACAATTACTGATTAACATCTTTGGTTTTAATGAGAAAATAAATAAACTATACTCAGCGGATCTATGTATTTATTTACTACCATAAAGAATCGCTGGACTGCAAAATATTGTGTTATAGCAGACGTAAGGAACTATCATCCAATTTCTGGACACACACACACACACTCCTATCGCAGATTTTTTATTTATTTATTGACCTGAGGGAAGGGTTCTGGCAGACCAATCACAGCGCTTGCGGTCCGCGTAGAATTGACGCGTTGTTACATTTTTGGAGAGGTGCGCGTCAGGGTACGGCGTAGGGTACGGCGTAACCAACGCGTCTATGCGTAGGGTACGCCGTACCCTCTGCGTGCACTCGACGCAGAAGTATAAATTGGCCTTAAAGCCTAGTTGATGACACGACCAGTTCGCAGTTCACGTGCAGAGCGAAAACAACTGTGGCGGAGGAGATTATCACTAAACGAGGAGCTACCTCTACAATCTGGAACTGGCACACAAACACAGATATATTTTCACTCGCTGAGCACTTGGACTGAGAGCGTGAGTTTTCTCTCCGTCAAGCGATCTGTAAAGCACAATATTTTATTTCATCTCAATGAATGCACAGTGTAATTTGACACACCGTAAACACTGAAATGCTCTGTTTCTCACACACTCAAGGAGAGAGCGAGAGAGTTTTGGCACGCAGAATTGACATGCTACATGTAAACAATATTCTTTGTTGTATTTTCCTGTAAAATAATGCCGTTCATGTGGAATTATTCAGCCTTTATTAACAAGATGCTGCGAAAACGGCAACCTCATTGGCTGGCGCTCACCTATTTGATTTCAGCAAATCAATTCGAGTGAACACAGACAACGTGATTAATATTCATAAACCCAGCAGCTCCTCAATCCTTAGTGTGTGGTATATTGTACTTAGTTGTAGAATTCATAGTATTATTGTCTTATCTGTATTGTTATATATATTTTTTTTTTTACAGAAACACTGAATTACCAACCATGTCTTAAGCACCACTACCAGTCCTTAGTTCAGTAAAAATGACATATACATTCATACGTTTTCATTCGCACATGATTACCAAGTTTTAGTTCAAATCACTTAAAGATGCTTGCAGATATGTAGGAAACATGTTATATTCACCTACTTGTTTTTCAGAAAAATAATGCTACAGCCAGTTATGCTTTGAAATGTGCGTTCCGTGTGGGAATGTCTAAATGCAGAGGCGGACAGAGTATACAGCTTCATTACTTAAGTAAAAGTTCAGATACCCCTTGCTAAATTATAAGTAAAAGTACTACAGTCAGATGTCTGCTTAAGTAAAAGTACTGAAGTACTTGTTTTTAAAAGTACTTGAGTATCAAGAGTACATTTTCTAAATATTGCATTACTACTGCCACAGTGCTTACATTTATGTACAGAAACGTCCTACATGGAGTTATGAAAAATGTTAATGTTAATATCTTGAGAATGTAAAAGGAGTTGAAAGTAAAATCAAGTAATTTTCATATTTTTTACCGTGTTGCTCTATTTAACATTTCTCACTTGCCCACAAGGCAATAGCACAATGGCAACGCTCTGACAAACCTCTGCTAGAGTTTTAATGGATTTTTTTGCGCCAACATTTGAACCTGACTGTGTTAAACACACAGCATACTCAAGAACATCAAAGCAAATTCTCAGCTTACATTGATGTGTAATATCAGAAAAGAAAATGCAGCTAACAATTGTGTGTATGTGAGTTTCTCTGTTTTTTCATCAATCAAATCAATAAACCTAAACCAGCAAAGAAGGCAATATAGCAATGTTCTGACACACCTCTGAACCTGACCGTGTTATACACGCAGCATAGAGCAAAGAAGAGAAAATAATAAGATTAAAGAAAATCAGCTAATCAGCTGTGTTTAGGTCAGCGTACAAAGAAGGAAAAATAAAATTCAGCTCATTTGAGTGACAGTATTAAGCCACAGCAAACACTTGAAGCGAAAACTATCATTAACTTGTTCAGAAAATTGAAATAGTCTGGCGAGGTGGGGCCACGGGTTGGCACATTCCCGGGATGGACCTGCTGCGTCTTCATCCATTGTTTCGTCCATGGTTTCGTCTCTTATCTAAATCTGACCATGGAGTTGACTTTGTCGGAAAGCTGAAGGTGATTGCTGATAGGCTGTCCCAATCAGTGTTGCCTGCACAATCCAATCACGTTTGAAAGGGAAAAAACAAATGGAGGATATGTTTTTTTTTTTTTTTTTTTTTTTTAAAGGAGAAGTAACGGGTACTTACGGTTATGGATCGAAATTTAGCGGAGTAAAGAGTACAATATTTGCCTCTCAAATGTACTTGAGTAAAGTCATGAGTACTCCCCAAAAATAATACTCGAGTAAAGCACAGATCCCTCAAAATTGTACTAAAGTACTGAACTCTAGTAAATGTTCTCCGTTACTGTCTAGCTCTGTCTAAATGTTTTTGTTTTGGTCTGTATGATAACGCACGCTGCCGGTTTATCCAATAGTATTTCAACACCACATGTTGCCTGTTGGTGGAAAACACGGCGTATTGCAGCAGCCATGGAAGCCAGCAAACACACTGGGTCAGAGATCACAGATTCTAACCGACCTAAAAAGCCTCAGAATCCATCTAAAAATCTCTATGAACGAGAGCACATTAAAACACGGATAAATCAACTCATCAACATACAGTGTGGCTTTCATTGTCAATTGTGCTCACTTCTGTTGCGTTATCTCAAGCTGGCAACCCGTATGAGCGTTGAGTCTGAGGAGGAGGGGGCGGGGAAACAACGATCTCCAATATTTTGAATTTGGACTGCATTACCCATTTCACTAGGTGTCAATCCTACATACCGCACCTTTAAATTGAAATCATTATTTGTAATTTTGACATGGTTGAGATTATTACTTTTGCTGTTTGCGCTATTTTTGCCCCTGTTTGCACCATGAGAATATGAATACAGAAAATTACCCCATGATTTACTCACCCTCAAGTCATCCTAGGCCTATATGACTTTCTTCTTTCAGACGAATACAATCGGAGTTATATTAATATACTGACACTTTCATACTTTATAATGGCAGTGAACTGTGCTCACGAGTTTGAAGCACATCCATCCATTATAAAAGTGCTCCACACGGCTCTGGGGGTTAACAAAGGCCTTCTGAAGTGCATCGATGGAATTTCAATATTTAACATGTTATAAAGTAAAATATCTAGCTTCCTCTAGACTGCCTTCCATATTCAATTTACACAGAAAGTGTAACTCCTCTTGGAGTCCAAAACCATTACGCTATGTCCTAGTCATACGTCACGCCAGTTACGCTTTTTCCGTAAGTTGAATATTTCCATATTTCCATCCGGCGGTCTGGCGGAAGCTAGATATTTTATATTATAAAGTTTTAAATATGGATATTTTTCTTACACAAATGCATGGCTTTGCTTCAGAAGGCCTTTATTAACCTCCGGAGCCGTGTGGAGCACTTTTTATTATGGATGGATGTGTTTTTTTGAGCTTCAAACTTGTGAGCCCCGTTCATTGCCATCATGTTGTAATTTTCATTTTAAAGTGAACTAATCCTTTAAGTGGTTTCTGACGAGCTCCTCTGATTGGCCATTGCTTTCACACGCTCAACAGATATGATTGTGATTGGCTACAAAGCTCGACGCTTGTAAAAACACGCTGTAAATAGAAATCTTTTTTGCTCAGAGCGACAAACACTAATGAAAGCGTTTCAAAGCAGCGTCAATCAGCAGGTACCGAAAATACCTGTTACTCTGTACTACCGTTACTGCAGAATGCTGGTTCCATCAACTTTTCTTTTTAGCACCAAATGGTACCGGTTGTACTGGTATGTTTAACAACCCTAATCTCAGTTGTGAGAAGAAAAGTCAGAATTGTGAGCTGACTTAACTCACAACCATGAGTTGATAGCAACTTTTCTCTCAAAAATGAGATATAAGCTTGCAATTCTGACTTTTTTCCTCAGAAATGTGAGAGATAAACTCGTAATTGCGAGTTATAATGTTAAATGCTATTACTTTTAAGTCTTTAAATGGAAACCTTTGCTGAAAATGGTATTAAAGTTTTTCAAACCCATATGAAACCAACATGAACACTTAAAGTACATTTCTAAGAAATTAGCACAAAATATTTCTTAATTAGTTGTAGCTTGTCAGTCAAATGTAATTCTAAAACTAAATGTTATCTTTCAAAAGGCCCTCTGTCCAATAAGAAATGTACCTTCGACTGGAAATCATGATGATCCTCTGTCTTATTACCAAATTGGGGATTTAATCAGAGGTATGTTTTTTTATTTATTTAAGGTAAGCCAATGCATTAATATATAAAATGATTATTAGATGGGATAAAGTGATGTTTTATGCCACAGCGGGGGTGAAGGACATTGACCGTTACCACGAGAAGTTGACCCTATCACTGTATTCATCTTCGCTGGCTCCTCACTTGAGTAAAGTCAAGCTGGGTGTCATATGCAAAGAAGATCTTCCTCTTCATTACATGTACGTTGAATTAAGAAAAAAAACATTTACCCGTTTATCTCGGATTTCATGATGTTTATTGCTACTTCCACTCTTTCAGCCGGGGTGAAAAGGTGTCCACAGATAGCAACGAGACTTATGAGAAGCTTTTGGACGGCGCACTTGGTTTGTCCAACCCCTTAAATGTGGACTACCTCCTGGAAAAGCTGGGAATAAGTGGTGCACAAACTCCTTCGCTAATGAGGGGGTTACAGAGGTATATTCTATCATATACACCTTTATGTCAGTCCCAGTTTTATTGGTGTTTTCTCAATTAAACAGATTTTTTTATATATACAGTAAGCGCTTCAAAGAAGAGGATTTTGCAACGACTATTCGGAAGAAGCAGTCTGTATCCTGGGCCTTGAAATGGTTTGTTCTTACCAAATTTTTGAGATTGTCCTCACTGCAGCGCGATGTCGTACTGCATTAAATCTGCGTGATTTTCATCTTCCAGTGCAGTCGATTCTAAAGATTTTATTACTCACGTCAATCACAATGCTGATCGCCTACATACTGCTACAACAGATACGAACCCCTAAACTATCCTACATCCTAACCTTAAACTGGATTGCGGGAAAAAAGCACCCACTATGTATTGGATTTAATCCTGTTCGTCATCGCACTACAGGCTGCAGAGAGGACATCTAGAATTTTTTCCTTATATTCCATTAAATGAACACAATATTTGTTCATATTATTTAAAAATAATATATTTTTAATTTCTGATGTTTTAATTTGCATCAAGTCAGAAATGCCAGGGGTTAAACTTTACAGATATCAAATTGAAGAAAAGTCTTTCAATTGTTATCATTATCAGTAGTGTTTGGGGGTAATGCATTACAACTAACACGAGTTATGTTATCAGATTACTTTTGTAACAAACTCAGGCTTGATATTTGGTTTGAATCCATTTGCAGAAGTTTATTGAAACAATCAATCCAAAGGGACGGTCAAAAAATACAGGCTAGGGTCAATGGACAAAATAGACAGTCCAAAAACAGTAATCCAGTAAATGTGATATCCAATAAACAGGAATGGTCATAACAAGATATCACTATGGCAATGAAAAAAAAAACGCTCATTAAGGCAATCTGTAAACCCGAATAAGCTGGCAAAGCTAAAAAAAAAATGGAGGCAATCAGTTGTAAATCAGAACATGCAGAATTTTATTTTGTAACCATACGTTTTAATTGCTTGAACTCGAAATATTTGATTAAGCTAATGTATACATTTAACTTAAAAATATCATGTAATCTCACATTTTTAGTAGTGGAAACTTGACTTGCTTTAACTAGCAAATTCAATAAATGCCACCTTGCTAATTGGTTACACAATGCTTTGGTAACATTAGCAGAGCACTTTCTGAATAAATATAAGACATTTCACATATATCTGTTCTCAAACTAAGCTCATGCTCCACTTGTCACCCTACAAAAAAACAACATAACAAAAACTTTAAACTCTACTAAATCTCCCACTTAATGTTAATCTTGCACCAAAAAACAAAACAAAAACCCATAATATAACACTTAATTTTGGCATTTACTGTCCCTTTTGAATGTAATGTCAAAGCATGCTGTGAAATAGAAATCCCAGCCCAGTTTCGGTTACATTTTAGTTAAAGTTCATAAAACACAAAACAATGATACAGTTCAGATTACTTAAAATGTGTCTGTGTTGTGAACTCAAAAGAAAAAGAAAGTTTTAAATACTCATAGAAGTTAAGTTGATTGAACTAATTTGTTTAATTTGAGATGGCTCTATTCAAACCATTGCATTATTTAGAGCGTTAGGGTATACAGTGCAGGAAAAACTGGCAATACTTAGCAATGTGTTAGATGAAAGCATGGCTCTTTATACCAGAGAAGGTCTTATTATTGGGAGATATGAGGGTCTCTGGCTCTACCATTGGAGAAAGCGTAACCGCTAACTTCACAGATGCCTTGAAAACTGTCACGCAATTTCCTTATAAAACAGCATTTTTTTTCTGATGTAAACTCAAACATTTGTTTTGTATTGATCTATTTTTAAAGACCACACATTGAAGATTAACCGATGGGCTGTTGATTGATTTAAATAAGCTATTTCCTCACAACAGCAGTTTATTTCCTCTTGTTTTATTCCCTGCGTACCGCAGCGTTAGCAGGCGTTATGCTTTTTTTTTTTTTTCTGGCTAAGGTTGCAGGCTTGCCTTTAAATTGTATTATGCAAACATGAAGTGACTGTAGAGGAAATGGAGTGTGATCAGTATTTGAGTGAGGGCTCTGGTGGTTGGAGGGAGCAGATGTTACAACTTTTTTCAAGAAATTTGTAAAGTAACACTACCTTTAAATTTACAACAAAATATAGATAAGTAACGCAAGTTTCTTTGTTTCCCCATTTAAAATCATGACTAAGAGCAGAGGTGTTGTGTGTGAAAAGGATGGTTATTGTAGTTCTAGCATTTACTCATCTTGCAAAAAAAAGCCCAAAAAACAATTACGTATTATGCAAAATGAATAAAAACTGTGAAATGCAAACTCAGAATATTACACAATCCTGCAATAATTACACAAATATACTTTGTATTTAATCTAAATTTATTAACCAATGTCTTAGTGCTGACCTTCGACAAAAATTTCTCCATTGGGCGGCCGAATTCTCCACTAAATTTGTATATCTGGGGAGTTATTTGGGGGTGTTGGAGCTCCAACATCGTATGTATGAGGGTGGAAATCAACCCGCTGAAATTTTTTTTTACCCACGGCGACAACGTAAAAGTAGCTACATTTTCGCGGGAAAAGCTCTGACTTGGCAACACTGTTGAGCGCCGCCCTCTACTTTGCAGTCGTGATATTTGCATTTCCTTCAGCCTAAGGCTTTTTCATTTCACTTATGGACCTTTACACTTTGCCAACATTCATTTTGTTATTAAAAAACAAACAACCAAATCCAGCCCAGACGAAGAAAAAGTAACGCAAAAGTACAGTAACGCATTACTTTCTATAAAATGTAACTAACGCAATTAGCTACATTTTAGGGAGTAACACGTTAATGTAATGCATTACTTTTAAAAGTAACATTCCCCAGCACTTATATAATTTTTGGGTACCGCTTTACAACAAGGTCTCATTTGTTACAATTAGTTATTGTATGTAACTAACAGTAATTAAATGTTGTAACAAATATATTACTCAAAGTTGTCAGCTAAAAACTGTCAGCTGAACTGTTTGTTCATGTTACTTCACAGGGCATTAACTAATATTAACAAATACAACTTTTAATTTAAAAAAAATGTATTAGTAAATTCACAGGGCATTAACTAATATTAACAAATACAACTTTTAATAAAAAAAAATGTATTAGTAAATGTTGAAATTAACTAATACATGTATTAATGCTGTATAATTATTGCTCATTATTAGTTTACTAATGAAACCCTATTTTAGAGTGTTACCATTTTTAAAAATAATTTAATTTTGAATTGAGATGTGTGTTCAATATGTTATTACTGTTTTACTTGATGGTTACACCACATGACATTTTTATTATTGTTATTAAATTGGAATGTTCCTTGAAAATGCTATAAAAATTGGAAACGAACATAAATACAAATTAACAAACAAACACTCACTGAACATAAATACCGGTACAAGTAGTACATTTCCAAGAATTGTATTTGTCATTTAACCATTTACTAAATATTTAAGTCCAAAACTGAGTAAACGAGTGCTGACTGTATCATTTCTTCAAATCATTATAGTGTTAAAGCTGGTGTTGAACATTTCAAATCGGGTCGTCATGTAGAAGCAATGAATGAGTACAACAAGGCCTTAGAGATCGACACGAACAATGTGGAGGCGCTTGTGGCACGTGGAGCTCTGTAAGTCACATCACATTCATATAAAGAGTATTATTATCATGCAGTGTTGGCCATATTGTGGCTCGTGTAACATAATTACTGTTTTTTATTTTTTATTTTAGATATGCAACCAAAGGAAGCTTGATGAAAGCCATCAATGACTTTGAACTGGCATTGGAGAGCTGTCCTACGCACAGGAATGCTAAAAAATACCTCTGCCAGACGCTAGTGGAAAGAGGAGGACAGTATGTCATCAACAACTGTGTTACTTTAATTCTGACATGAATTACATCAAGACTATGCTGTCAGGCTTATATCCCACCAAACGGCATTTATTTTATGTTCATAATCTTGAAACGTCACAAGAATGCATTGAATTGCTCTGATTCAACAAAGCATTCATTACCTGAGCTATTTATTATTTTAAGACAAGATCCAACCTGTCTGAGGCGTAGCATTAACCGTGTTTACATGCCCAACCAGATTAAAGCGATTATTCTGGTTACATTCTTGTTCCAAACAAAAGATGAAATGTTCTATAAGTTGAACATCTATTCAGAATATTCCCGTACGTGTCATGCATGTTTTTGTTCTTACTATTAACGTCTGGAAATGCCAAAGCTCATTCCATCTGTTGTATATTAAACCTTAATTAAGAGCCACACCCACCTATTAAGCCCTGTGCCACCGAAATTACCCAGAACAATTTGTACCAGGAACTTTTTTTTACAGGAATCCCCCCCCCCCCCCCCAAACCTGCTACTGTCTGCGTTTCCGCTGCAGTCTAAAGTACCGTGAAGATTAGGCAAATTAGTCCAGAGACGTGGGACTGTTCCTCCCAGTCACCGACGGACAGTAATCATTTTTGTGCAACAATAGCAAGTATGGAGGAGATGCAAGCAGCGCTGCTTTTGCTAGTTATGTATTGTTTTACTAAAGAGATAATTAACAAAACAGCGGAAAAGAGACGAGCACTGATACTAAAGCATATTCTGAAAGCTCGTAAAGCTAGATTTAAAATAAGACAATGTATGTTATTATCAGCTATTACGGACATTGACCGTGTGATTGCTAAGACAACGCGCGCCATCGGACAGAAAGAGCAAGACTTTTAAAAATGGCGGTTGAAATAAAATGCTGCGTGAGCTCAACCAATCAGCATGTTCAGCGCCCAAGTCCCACCCCCGAAAGTTCCAGAACTTTGAAAAAGTACTACCTCGTGAGCAGGGGAAATATTTACCTGGAACTTCATTTAGACCCTGGTTCCTGTGGTCGAAACACACGAGTATCACCCCAAAGTTCCTAGGGAAAGTTCCTGCGGTGGGAACGCGGCTTTACTAGCCTGGATGCCAGCCGGACTTAGCCCCGCCCACAACATTTGAGGTTTGGAAGTTTGGTCTGGACTTGATCCGTTGTGGAGCAACTATGCTCGAACCAGAGGTTTTCGGACGATGAAATTGTCAGGGCGGGCTTTATACGATGATGGACAGATGATTAACAGTAACGTTATCATCCACGTCACCAAAGAGCGTTTGGGTTGAATTCGTTCTAATCCTAAACGGAGAACTTGTTTGTATATGCATTCACCTTTACTATTTCTCTCCAAAATTATTGCGTTGGTAAGTATTTATTTTAATTATTTTTACAACAGCAGCAAAGATCGTTTACACTAATCATCATCTACTTCTTCCAGCGTGCATGCAGTTGAGTTCTGTTGACAACTATGAGTCGCCCAGCACGTCACTTACTCCGTTGCCTGATTGGTTGTAGGTCTATCCAATTGAGTGCTGACGCATTTTCTTTCCTGGTTCGGTTGAACCCGCCTCATAATCACTGCCCAATGAAGCAGTATCAGAATCACATTGACTAGAATCCGAGCATGATGACGTCAGGCTAACCTATTACATCATTGCCACGGACCAATGGGAGTTCGAAAAGTGTTTACCAGCCGGTGCGAAATTTTTGAAAGTTTCCTTTGGCAAGCTGTTTCGAGCTTCGTTTTGCCCTTATTTGGTTCGAAATTACGTCAACCGGTCGTTCTTCAATTTCGCTTGAAGTATATCGGGGCCTTTGATATTTTTAACAACTGAATATTAATGCCATAGAAGCTAACAAAACACCATACCAGCCACTTATGAACAGAAACACTCGTTACATAATTTATGAACAATACTTTTACCATAAATGTTTAATTTGCCAAATACCAATATAGACATTGTAGCTTGGAAGACTGCATTAATATCGCTTTTATAATAATTTTAGAATGCCTTTTAACTCTTCCAAAGATGTTTTGACGGTGATCTGATCTTTTCTGCTTAGACTTGAAGAGGAAGAAAAGTTGGTGACCGCTGAGGGTCTTTACAAAAGAGCCGTGGTGTTAGATGACACGTTTCAAGAGGCAGCAGAGGCTCTGGAGAAACTTCAGATACGCATCCAGGTGAGCTGGATAAACCTGCCCGTCACAAAATACATCAGGGTTCCTACGCAGTATGGAAAAGTATTCTTGGTACCATATTACAGAGCATCTAAAAGGACCTTTGCAAAAATAAAAAAATATACAGACTTAACTTGGCGTATAGGACAATGCACACTGAGCCACCTATAGTGTCATCAGTTAATTTCGTGGCATGGTTTCTCCGCTGCCACAGAGTATGCGTTAAAGCAGACCTGAGTCCTTGAAATATGATGTACTGCCCTATCGAAAGCCAAATTTCGACTTTTTTTTACAGTACAAGTCTTTTTTATTTATTTTTTTTACCCTTGAACTTAGCATATAGGACAATGCGCACAGCTGTATTGTGCCAGTAGCTCATTTTGTGTCATGGTTTCTCTGCCACCACAGAGGCTGCATTCAAAAAAAAATTTACAGTACCAATCTTCTTTAGAGACCCTTGAACTTGACAAATAGGACACAATTCGTGTCATGGTTTCTCCGCTGCCACACAGGATGCGTTAAATTGGACATTAGGCCTTGAATATTAGAGGTACTATCCTAAGGAAAGCCAATTTTTGAGCAAATAGATCTCTATCAATTCATGTGCATCCTTGCTCTCGTTTTCTTCATAGTAAGATGGCGGTTATACACAAATGAAATGGGTTACAGAAATTAAAATATAATATAAAACTAGAAAAAACTAAAACCTCCAGTGCGCTATGTGAATAGTTAAATATCATAGAAAATATAATAGAAAAAAACTGAATAGTTTCTCGAGAGCATGAAAATTGTTTTTATTTTAGGGGCTTTGTATGGTGCCACTTTGAGAAAATCACAAAAAAACCTAAGAAAAAAAAAATATTTACAAATGTAAAGCTGATAATCTTCAGGCTTGAAATTTGAGTTTGTAAAAGTATGGAATGTTGAAATGGAGATGTGTAGGAACCCTGATACATGATTGGCTGCCACTGCAAATTTAATCAGACAACTAGCTTCAGTATTTCAGATACATAGATATGTCATGCGTTAAGATACTGCATTTCAACTTTTTTTTCGTTATCAAAAACAAACTTGCATGACGTTTATGTTAACTGATAAGTATTGAAGTACTGATGAAGTATTTTTGTCATTTATGTGCCTATCTGCTCTTGGACCTGTGAAACCTGACTGATGGGACCTTTAACCCTGATTGCACTGGGTTGACATAAATGCCCCATGTGGACATAAAACCCCCCCTCCTCCTTTGGTTTGTATTCTGTTCCTGGTACTACGGTAAATTAATCTTATGATCATGGCTAAATATAAAATGTTATCTCGCCTTTTGTTTTTGCTTAACTTCCTGACGCCGAATACTTCGCTTGGGTGTGAAAACGGCACTTGTGTGAAATTGCTCGTCCTGTGTGCTGCACGCCTGCTTGCTTGATGAATTTCCTTATAATTATTCCAATTTTACCCTGTCAATGAACTGCTTTAAAGAAATCACTTAAATTGAAAGAACAGGAAGCTGCCAAAGAGCAGGAAAGAACTAAGACCGGGGAGACAAGTGCAGAGAAATTGCGTAAAATCCTAAAAGAAGAGAAAAGGTAACATAAACACCACGATGTTGATTCACGTTTTTATTCCTGTTAAGCACATATTTGGTCACATACACAATGCAGCGGTTCATTTATTTACGGAAATCAGGAAGTAAAGGCCTGTTCACACCAAGGACAATAACCATAACTATTAAGTTTTATTAGTATTAATAGTGGGTAACACTTTACAATCAGGTCTCATTTGTTAACACTAATGTATTAACTAAAATGAACTAACAATGATCAATACATTTTACATTATTTATTAATCTTTGTTAGTGTTAGTTAATACAAATCCAGCTGTTCATGTTAGTTCACAGTGCATTAACTAATGTTAACAAATACAACTTTTGATATAATAATGTATTTGTAAATGTTGAAATAAGATGAACTAAGATCAATAAATGCTAGAAGTATTGTTCATTCTTAGTTCACGTTAACTAAAGTTGTTAACTGATAAAGCCTTATTGTAAAGTGTTAACCAATAGTGAAGTCCAAACTAAAACTATAACTATAACAACGCAGAGGAACGATATTGTTAGAATCACTTAGGACGTTTTTTTTTCTTCCAGCAGCTGAATTATAAAGACATTGACAGCCAACCAGAATCTACTCTACTTTAAAGAGAGCATATAAAGCGTCACACGACATAAATGCAGTGCACTTATAAGAAACAGAACATAATCGTGCGTTAATATGTATTTCTTGGTGTTAACATGCCTTAACAACTGAATTTACATTAAATCTGCATTGTGGGAAACCATGGATAGACAGATCGTAAATTTGATCATTTTAAAACGTTAAAGAATTTAAATTAGGGCTGGGCAATATACTTGAATATTCACAATATATTTCTGATTGATATTGTGATGTAAATTTAAGCAACATTGTAAATGCCATGATGATTTACTATGATGATATGTTTCCAAAAGATTGTGTCATAAATGCCCTGATACACTCACAACAAAGTTCTTTTTCGTTCTTCGCTTAGAGGGATAAAACAAAGTTCGAAATACGTGAGCAGCGATTTACTGTTAGTGAACATCCGACGCCACCCACTCTGCTTAGAGCGACGGTTAAATTAATATGTAAATGTGCTGCGCGCTTTCCTCTTAATAACAAAATAAACACACGACAAAACAGCTAGCATTTTAATAAAGCTTAAGAAAAGCATCTGATCATAGCGATGTGGATGTTTGCACAAGCTCTGCTGTTCAGCACTCCAGTAAAGTCTTGTCACGTTTATTTATATAAAACTTTATACAATAGACAGCTTAAAATTAACCGTATTAAACATTAAAAAAAAGTCTCGTTTCATCAGAAGTACAACTTTAGTTTCTGCAATAAAGCGGCTCTCCAGTGTGTTCATGTTTTCACTCGCAGACGTCTGACCTCGACCAACTGAACAGGAGAAATGAACCAGAAAAGATTTAAATGTGAAAGAAGGCGGAGCCTCAGAGCCACACCCACCTATTACGTAATCGCCACGGACCAATGGTCGTGTTTTCCGGAAAAGTTTGCAGTTTCGAACTCCCAAAACAAACTTCAAACGAACTTCGTTTCGGCCTGATTTTGTTCAAAATGACATCACATCAGTTCGTGCTTCAGTTTCACTTGAAGTATATCGGGCCCTTTGGAGTAGGTTTATAATCCCATCCTGTCTTTCTACTCTCAAATATGAGAATTTTTTTAAGCACCTTTGATTTAAACTTTGAGTTAAGTTTAAAGGTACAATATGTAATTTTTTTATTAAAATATTCAAAAACCACTAGAACAGTGTTATATATTTTGTGTACTTGCATTATCCCAAATGTTTCCAAGAATGTTTAAATCCAGAGAAATTGGCAATTTTAACAAGAACATGGACCATGTACATGCGTCACCAATCAATGACATCATACCCGCGTTACCCTTTTGAAAGGGAATATTCAAAAAGCCATAATAGGGGCACTTTAACATTTTTCAGCTGAAATAAAATCAAAAAAGCAGCGTCAAGTGGTTCCATGCAACTATATTGAGTAATTTTTACAAATAACAATTTAGTTGAAAAAAAGAAATTCAAGTAAAGCAAATACAAATCATTTGAATTTGTCACTGTTACATAATATTAATATGTGCAGTTTACTTAATGTTATGTTAAATGAATAGAAGTTTGTTAGGTGAACACATGTATCGATTTAATTGACCTTTTTAAATTAACTATTTGCTCTACAAGTGTAAGTTTAAAACTATTAAATAACAAGCATATTTTTAGAAACAAAATGCAAAAATAACTAATTGGACAAACTTCAGGAATTCCATCCAATAAATGTGTGTATGTGAGTGCCCATAGCCTAAACACAGGCACCATTTTTCTGCATAATGATAACCACAAAAATACAGAAACTCCTCTAAATGTCCAACATAACTGAACATTAAACACTAACATAAACTAACAACACTCCCTTTACTGAAAAACACATAAAATAACAATTTAATCCCTAAATTTACTCTCCTAATGCAGTCCCTTCCAAAGCATTCTGGGAACTACATATCCACTACTCAGTTTTTGTTTCACTCTGAAATGTTAAGTTGACCGAACAAACACTTAAAGCTGACAATACAATTTTTTTATAGAAACAACTCACTAAATTTAAGATCATGTAGTTACTTGAGTTTTTGTAAGTAATGTAAACAAGGATGATTTGAGTGCAGCTAACAACAGTGAAAGTTATTTTTCTTTTTTAGTGTATCGCGAGTCGACTCGTTGCCTAAGAACTTTATTATGACTGGTTTAATTTTCGGTTAATGTTTTCCATTTAAAAAAAAATCATTTTGCTGCATCATGTATTGAATATCATCAAAAGCTCAAACTATGAACATTATTAAACTATCGCCTAGCCCTGATTTAAAAATGGTTCGTCACTCTCAAAACTTGGCATTGTGTATGTGACCATTCAACTCTATTCTTCCATCAAAACAAGGTAAGAACTCTTTTATGCTTTACTCTTTTAATCGCTGTCAATGTCCCATGCAAGTTTCAGTGTGATGTTTGCTTCCATATAGAATGAAGAGGAAAAGGAAGCGGTCGACCTCTTCCTCTACGTCCTCAGATACGTCTTCAACTACAGGCGACGACTCTCCTTCAACGAGTCGTAAAAAATCGAAGAAGCGGAAACACAAACGCCGACGCTCGTCTCACGGCAGTAAGAAACACAAGCGGCGAGTGTCGTCTTGTAGCGATAAAACGGCGGAGGACGACTGGTTTCCGGCTCCTGCGAACACCTCCGCCTCATACATCAACCAGAAACAATCCATAACCAAACTCCTCAGCGAAGGAGAACAGTCCTGGGGCAAAAGCCAATATGAGGACAGCAGAGGTAGGTTAGAAGACGCCATCGACAGAAGTCCGGAGAACGTCAAATACGGGTCTAGACCCGGAGGTCCTGATGGAAACGGTGAGGTTTACGCGACTCACAACACCTCAGAACGTGCCAGAAACAGGAGGGATTCTTCCTCCTCAACCCAATCCGAATATTCTCACAAATCTGATCGCTACTCTAAGGAATGTTTCTCGCAAGGCAGAAAACACAGCGAATCGGAACGAGGCAGGAATGAGATGATGGATAGAGCGGAGAGAAATAGTCACGATCAAGATGGACGCAAGTCTTCCGCCGGAACCCTAAAAAAAGAGCTTCCTTCCAATTTGCTGGACATTTTTAGTCAAATCGACAAGTTTGAGAAGGAGAAAAAGCAGAAGTAGTCAATCTTTAGGGTTCAAGTCCCATTTTTCTTACCGATAGCTCAGATGTGGTACGAGTAACACTAGTACTAGCAGGTTTGAGCTTCAATTATAGTGATTTAACCATATGATAGATTGATACGCTGATCAAAACTGTTTATTTTCATAATTTCAGGTTAGATATATTTTCTTTTGGGGAAGCAGCCTGTAAAAACTAAGAGCAATGGCCAAAATGTGCCGTGCGAATGATGCCTCAGTATTATAAATTGCCTTCAGTGTATTGTCAGTGTTCAAATAAACACATGTAATGGCCAAAGTGCTGTCGTGTAGTTTTTGAAAACATCCTACAAAGTTTTAGATCTGAAGGTGCACCGTATATAAAGTTTTTGTCTCTCAAAAGAGTCAATTAAACAAATCGTTTTTAAAAACGAATCCCAAGACGAAACGTTAGCAAATTTGCCCGCATTTTTCAGCGTCCTTTGCATTTTTAAACAGTTCCTGAACGTGCACCGAAATAAATTTAGCAAATAATTGCACTAAACTAACAAATGGCGACAGACAGTAAGATTGATCAGATTATAGGATATCACTTACTCAGACATTCTTACTCCGATTCTGAGTGTTCAATCGGCCTGAAGTGCCATAAACTACATTGATACTTACCATTGAGTTCTCATTGACTTTCTGGTTTATCAGCAACTCTGGACGTTTCCTCGTCGGACTCTGGCTCGAATTGGTAAGGCAAAATTGATGCCATGTCTGTTCATACACTGTATAAAACGTTCAACACTTGACAAACGGTAATCCAGTAATGGCGATAGGCGTTCCGTTTCCAATTACAACTGACTGGGTCATCTGACCAATCACCGCAGATTAGCGCCGCGCAAAGGAGGGGTTTGGAAAAATTAATCCTTGAGTGAATCCTTTTGGAGTCGTTGAGCAAATAAGGTAAAAATACATGCATATTATAAGACAATAAAAGTGTTTTTTGACATTGCCATGCATGTAAACCTGTTGTTGGGGACTCCCAAAACAAAAATGGGAACCTTTAAAATGCCATAATAGGGGCACTTTAACGGTATTATCCGCCCATTGGAGTCGTGGACTGGGGTTCAGAAAGCCAAATGATCAATTGAGCCATATTCAAGTTTTAGGACTTTGCACACTAAAATGTAATGCAGACTTTCAAAAAATATGCTCTGATCAAGCTAAAACGCTTCAACTTTATATCTTGATTATTGGCATTCGACAGTTAACTTGTGTCAACTTGGTTGCTCTTTTTGGTATTACTGAATTATGTAAAAAAAATTTAAATGCAATGAAAGTGTATTAAAGTTATTAAATGTATTAAAATTAAATAAGCTCATTTTCCAACTCCCTTAGAGCAGTGGTGGAATGTAACGATTACTTTGTTACTTTACTTAAGTACATTTTTCACATCTCTGTACTTTACTTAAGTAAAATCAAAAGTGCATACATTTTACTTTTACTTTGTTACATTTTGAAGCAATTAATATACTTTTCTACTACATTTCTACAATGTTCCGTTACATTTTCTGATCAGTTTCAGGGCTCGACATTAACGGCTGTCCTCTTGTAATGAACTGACAAGGTTGCGCTGTGGACGCTCGCGCAGCCTCATGACGAGAAATGGAAACACATCAGCACCGCTCACACAGAGAAACTCAGTCACATACTGTTTTTATATTTGACATAATAATACAGTTAAAAACATCACACGACCAAGAGTGTTGTTTTCCTGGATACCATCACAACTGAAAATGTGTCACTTATTTCATATGACACTGACAGTTCCAAACAATTAATTTACAAAAAGTCAATTACATATTTTAGTTCTATTTCAGCAGAGAAAATAGTTCCAAACAAAGATCACAGCAGAACCATAACGGATCTCACAGCAACAGAGCTTTACTGAATGATTCAGCATTTTGAATGAATCGGTTGAATCAAAGATTCAATCCCCTGTTCATAAACGACTGCATCATTCTTGAACGAACGTTTGAACAAATCGATTCAATGATTCACTCATTAATACCTGCCGCCACCTATTGGCAGTTTAGTTTCATGTTAAAACATTCTTTCCAACATTCCTTATTTGTATTAAAACAAATATGTAAAACAATGTCATAACATTATTTAAAGGGATAGTTCACCCAAAAATGAAAATTCTGTCATTTACTCACCCTCAAGTTGTTCCAAACCTGTATGAGTTTCTTTGTTCTGCTGAACACAAAAGATGATGTTTTGAAGAATGTTTGTAACAAAGCAGACAGAGCAACCATTGATTACCATGGTAGGGAAAAATACTATGGTAGTCAATGGTTGCTATCTCTGCTTTGTTACAAACATTCTTCAAAACATCATCTTTTGTGTTCAGCAGAACAAACAAACTCATACAGGTTTGGAACAACTTGAGGGTGAGTAAATGATTTAGGTGAACCTATCCCTTTAATGCAGTTGTTTTTTTCCAGTGTAAATGATTTAATTTGATTGGTAAAAGCCCTATATTGTCTTATTCTAATTTAATGTATTGATCTAATTTAAGAATATAAAAGGAAAGCTGAACCATATCCTATATTTAATAAGATTAGGGGGAAACTGCCCTTTATAAAAGGTTAAAAATGTCATAAATATGCTAATTTAAATACGTCAAAGCTGTTCAGTTAACACTAGGGGTGTGACGAGACACTTATCTCACGAGACGAGATTCGAGATTGGGTTCACGAGAACGAGACAAGATTTTTACATGGTATTTTTAAGAAATCCTCAATGATGAAATGCATGACTAGAAAAATTGTTTGCAGGTGCATTTTAAATGTTTTAACTCATCATCTTGTAATGAATGTCATTTCAGTTCTACGTTCTGAGTATGAATTATCATAGCCTATGCAGTAAAATACAATACTCAAGCATAAACGTAAACGTTTTGCCAAACGTTTTGCCAAAAACTCAACTGATTCTCTCCTGTATGATTGTCTCTTCAGACCAGAACATGAGCTTCTTTTGACCTCCTAACTGAACTCCTTCCCACAAACTGATCATAGATATTAAGTGCAAACAGTAACCATAATACCATAATCAAAGTACTCAATATTCAAAGTGCAAATAGAGACCACATTTTTCTTCAAGCATGATACAGAGCTAAGAGATGGTTACAATGAGAAAGCTTATATATTGGGAGATATTCGTTTGCCTCAGGGAGCCGCTTCCAAACAGCGGTAACGTATTGAAATCACGTTTTAATGTGCGCTCGCGTTTACTTTCACTTTGAATTTCGCGATTAAGTGTACTCTGGGAATAGTATTCCCAGGAAATAGTATTCCCAGGGAATAGTAGCTACTGGTGGTGCCATTTAACACTCATCACACCCCTACTGAACACTACAGGGAGTGCAGAATTATTAGGCACGTTGATTTTCTGATCATATTTTTTTTCCAGGCACATTTGACCAATTCCAAACCACAGTAATCCTAATAAATACTATTGATTTAGTATTTAATAATGTATAAGTGATATATAATTGTTCATGAAAGCTGGAAATGAAAATCACCTTATATTCAGGTGTGCAGAATTATTAGGCATGTTTTCTTTTACAGATAAATTGAGCCAAAAAAGAGATTTAACTCCGACTGAAAAGTCAAAAAGTATTAAATGCCCATGAGAAGGATGCAATACTAATGCAATACTAGACATTGCAGTTAAGGCATGACCATTGGACAGTGAAATGCTCGTTGGGTCAGCAGGGTCAGACAAAAACGGTTAGTTCATGTTAGTTAATACATCAACTAATGTTAACAAATGAGACCTTATTGTAAAGTCTTACCAAACTAGCATAATTTTGGAGGGAAAACAAGCACAAACATCCGTCAGTAATTATTTTTTCTTATTGTTTTTTTAAAGGATTTGAAAATCATTACACACACTGTAAAATGTCACCAATTAAAACTATTCAAAAAATAGATACAGAAACGGCTGAAATGTTTCTTAATCTCTGTTTTTGATATCAGAAATACATCCAATAATGATTTAAAATTCATTCCATGTTCACTCATATTGTGAATAAAAAACAAGCATTATTAAAACCATTTTTTTTTTGTTATCCAGTTTTTAAGACATGATGGGGACAGGTACTGCATGACCTGGGCAAAAACTATTAAAGATGTAATTTAAAAGAAACTTCTGTGAATATTAATATTTGAGAGATTTATTGTATTATAGTTTTAGTTTGTTAATGCCACTGTACACATGAAATATGAATTCAAATGCAGTGTGCAGTCCATCAGAGGGCAGTGTAACACTGGGCTTCCTCTATAATGGGCTTTTGCCCTCTTATAATGTTGTAATAACACAGTCTTACATTAAACTTATCACAATCTATTAAGTTCAAGATGCAATACATACAGTTCATTTTAGATTAAGTGCGGTATGTATGTGCACTTTAGCATTAAAAAAAGAGTACTTATATACTTTAAAAGAATATACTGAAGTATAAACTGAATGTAATGTTTTTGTATGCTTGATTGCTTGTAAATTGCAATTATGTGACAATGTATTATAGTTCAAATGTATTAAATGCAATTAGCTGAACTTCAGAGTGCTTTTTGGCTCAAGTAGGAGTTAAAGGAACACACTGACTTTTTGGGACTTTAGCTTATTCACCGTATCCCCCAGAGTTAGATAAGTCCATACATACCATTCTCATCTCCGTGCGTGCCATAACTCTGTCTGACGCACCCACCACTAGCCTAGCTTAGCACAAAGACTGGAGGTAAATGGCTCCATCTAGCCTACTGCTCAATAAGTGACAAAATAGCGCCAACATTTCCTATTTACACGATGTGATGTGTATAGTAGTTACATCGTGTACTAAGACCAACGGAAAATGAAACATTGCGATTTTGTAGACCGATATGGCTAGGAACTATTCTCTCATTCCTGCGTAATAATCAAGGATCTTTGCTGCCGTACCATGGGTGCAGCGGCGCAATATTATGTAGCGCCTGAAAATAGTCCCCAGCACGCTCTCTGTGCAAGCAGGTTGTCATGTTGATGGAAGTTAGCCTATTTTCAGGCGCTGCGTAATATCATTTCGCCGCTGCCCCCATGGTACGGCAGCAAAGTTCCTTGATTATTATGCAGGAATGAGAGATTAGTTCCTAGCCATATCGGTCTAGAAAATCTCAACTTTTCATTTACCGTTGGTCTTAGTACACGATGTATCTATACACATTACAACATGTAAAAAGGAAAATGTTGGCTTTATTTGTCACTATTTGAGCAGTAGGCTAGCTGGAGCTGTGTACCTCCAGTTTTGTGCTAAGCTAGGCTAGCGGTGGGTTTTTTAACTTTGCAAATGTAATATTGATTAACACCATATACGGTTAAAGGGTTAGTTCACCCAAAAATGAAAATTAGCCCATGATTTACTCACCCTCAAGTCATCCTAGGTGTATATTACATTCTTCTTTTAGACAAATAAAATTGGAGTTATATAAAAGTCCTGGCTAATCCAAGCATTATAATGGCAGTGAATTGTTTTTTCTTTTATCAAGTCCATAAAAGTGCATCTATCCATCATAAAACTGCTCCACACGGCTCCGAGGGGTTAATAAAGGCCTTCTGAAACGAAGCAATGCGTTTGTGTAAGAAAAATATCCATATTTAGAACTCTATAGACTAAAATGGCTAACTTCCAGCGGACTGCCTTAGGCATCGATTTACGGCGAAAGAGTAACTCTTGAACCCTTGACGTATGCGTATTGACGAACGCAGAAGCGCAGAGGAAAGAGCAAAACAAAACACCAGTCATGAATTAGAGTCTAAAATTTTAATTTTTAAAGAGAAATGGTGGAGGATTTCGATATAAGAAGAGAAGAGTGGCTTGAGTTTGTTGCCCAGTCCAATCCGCAAGAGGCGTCAAAGCTTGTGATGCTTCTATACATCGCATCAGGGGTTACTCTAATTGCGAATTGCGTACGGCTTTCTGCCGAAAGTTAGTTATTTTAGTCTATAAAGTTTTAAATATGGATATTTTTCTTACACAAATGCATCGCTTTGCTTCAGAAGGCCTTTATTAACCCCCCGGAGCAGTGTGAAGCAGTTATATGATGGAAAGATGCACTTTTATGTACATCATAAACGAAACAACAATTCACTGCCATTATAATGCTTGGATTAGCCAGAACTTTATTTAATATAACTCCGATTTTATTCGTCTGAAAGAAAAACGTCATATTCACCTAGGATGACTCGAGGGTGAGTAATCATGGGCTAATTTTCATTTTTTGGGTGAACTAACCCTTTAAAATTATAATCAAGTACTTTACATGTTAGTCAACACATCAAAATAAATGCACTTTAAATCAAGACAAAAGATTATTAAAACAGTGATTTAACTTGTGCTTCAAATTTTCAAGTGTACTTGAGTGTTCAGAAACCATCTTGAAAGTGTACTTCATTCATTAAAGCAGCACTAGGTAGGTTTTGCTCTCGGGGTCCCCCTACAGTTGGGAAACAGTATTGTCCTCTACTACTGTCGTAAACTGCGTCTGCGTCAATGCTTCTCGGCCCGTGTGAATGCGGCGTGATAGCCCTGAACACTGCAGGAGAAGTTCACATGTTTATGGAGTTCACATGCAGGTGTTCTGCTTGCGTCGCGTGTGAAATGTCTTCATCCCAGGTACAGTGGCATATGTTTCAGCATGTCATATGAATATAATTTCATGGGTTTTATTTTTTTTAAAACGCCAAATGATCGCGATGCTCACGTTTACAAGCCAGCGTCATTATAGTAGCCTAGTCTATTGGTTCCCGTTTTACAGAATCTATATGATACTTCAATTCAATGTTTGAGTGGTAGGTAATAACCATATATCGTCAATATTATAGTATCAAGCTACCATAGATTAATCTGCAAATTTGAAAAATCGATTTGCATTATAGCTTGAGGCAAGACAAATAAACAAATATCACAGACATGTTAGGTATCCTAAAATATGATTTTGTATGTCTTATGTATTTACTTGCAAGAATGTAGACCCTTCCTCCTTAAGCTCACGCCAACGAGCAAACGCTGGCCCAATGTTGATCCTCGTCCTGCCTTTAATCCGATAACTTTCTCATTTCCTCTTTTTTCTTTCCTCCGACAAATCTTTTGCTTTCTTATTTTTCTGTGCTGCTTCAGCCATGACTATAACATTCGGCAAACAAATGATAGTTGGGTTCGCACGTCCGAATTTAAGGAAGTGGGGGTGGTGGTGGAAGTGACGTATATGCCGTAAAGCAGTCGAATTTTGTAGTTCTTTTTGTTCTCGGGTTACTACCCGAAACCCGAAGTTTAAAAGTACGATAAAACGATACAGACCCCGTCAGGCTATGGCAGACGTGTCATTCAACCTATTGTAAGCCGATGTATCATCACAAGAGTCTTGAAAATATATTATAAAGGTTGAAAACTTACCTAGTGCTGCTTTAATGCATTACGTGCACATTCAATAAATAAGTGCACTTCTTTTTCACAAGGGCTTTGCCGTATCTTTCTTGAAATAAATGACATTTTGATTTTTGTATCTCATGTCATTGAAAACATGACTACTTTTTGGGGCCAATGTATATTTATTCAAGTAAGAGGCATAATAATTAAAGCACATATACAGCAGAATATGTGTGGCACTAAAGGTCCACTAGTCCTTGAGTGGTAATAATGGCAGTGGGCCTTGGACAGACATGACTGCATTTGATGAAATGGCAGATTTTCCATCCAGGAATTACACATCATCCCCGTCTGCCACTCAGTGATGGAAAACTGGACGGGCCCTTTCAGAGGAGAAATTTGGTTTGTATGAATCTATTCTCTGAAGGGATAATCAGACTGAGGAACATGCTGACTATGAAGAGGCTTTCAATTCAAGCTGAAACAGGGAAAAAAACGTCTTCTGGTTAGACTAAAGGAAGTTCCCGCTGAGTTCCTGGAGCATGACTTCATGTTCGAAGGGAAAATGAGAGTAAAATCCTGTGCCTTAAGTTTGGATGATTAGAACGTAAAAGCTGGACAAAGGAATATATTAGATATAAATAGAAAGAAGGAATATTTTTGCTTTGCCAACTTTAGAGAACCAAATCTCATCCATCCTTTGTGGTTTTTTATGTTTTTGTTAGTTATTTCTTACATAACTGGTTGTTCTACCACATAATTTCATCTTGTCCATCAGATTGAAAAATCAAGTAAATAATTTCAATGATGTATAACAGTGGAAGTCTATGGGACAAGTCATTGCAGATAAACATTAAGACACTTTTTGAGAGTTGAGCTACCAGGCATAAACATTAGGCTTCATGACATTAGTTAATTCTGTTACCACATCTCAACAAAAAAAAAGTAATAGAATTATATAGTGAAAATGACGCTGGAAATGATATTTTGACAGCATTTGAAAGTAAAATGGATATTTTGTATTGATAAGGCTACTGTTAATATTACATAATATTTATATACAATTATTGACACCATTTAAAAATATGATCAAATATATATATATATATATATTTTTAAATCACAAAAATCCTTTCATTGGGGCAAAAACACGTTGGTCGCAATTATTGGTACCCCTATATCTCTGAAGTATATTCCCATTCATATTTACATTTTTTAGCACACTAGGGTGACTAGGAACATGAAATTGCCCAGCTATGACTTCCTGTTCCACAGGAGTATAAATATGAGGAAGCACATTGTTGAGCTTCACAAAATAAGAAAATAGCTAAAGCATTGAAAATCCCCATTTCCACCATCAGGGCAATAATTAAAAAGTTCCAGTCAACTAAAGATGTTACGAATCTGCCTGGAAGAGGACGTGTGTCTGTATCATCCTAATGCACGGCTTGGAGGAGAGTTTGAGTGGACAAAGACTCTCCAAGGATCACACAGATGGAGAATTGCAGAGATTAGTTGAGTCTTGGGCTCAGAAAGACAAAGAAAATTATCAAACAGCCCCTTCATCATCATCACCACATGTTATTTGGAAGGGTTTCAAGAAAAATCCGTGCTCATCCAGAAACAAACTCCAGTATATTTAGTTGTCAGACACGACTGGAGCTTCAGACGGGGATTGGTTCTGTGGTCAAATTAAATAAAAAAAGAGCTTTTTGGCAGCAAACACACCAGATAGGATTAAAAGTACCCCATGACCACGGTTAAATATACCGCTGGATATTTAATGTTGAGGGCCTATTTTGAAGAGCTGGGAATCTGAAGGATCTAGAGAGATTCTGTATGGAGGAATGGTCTCTGATCTCCAAACTCAGAGCGGTTATCTTGGGGAAAGGAGGTTGCAAAAAGTATTGCAAAAAGGGTGCCATTAATTGTGGCCAATGTGAAAAACGTTTATTTCATAAAGAGTGAAAAGTGGAAAAAAGCTATAAAATATAACAAAAAGGAGTTGGTACATTCACGTTAGTTTGGTTGGTTTTTAAATCAGATCAAGAAAAAAATTAGAAATCGCATGGGCAGGGTGAATACTTGAAAATGTTGAAATGTTTTTCTTATCAGCAAAAGCATTATTTTATTCGACACGTTTCAAAAGTGCATTCAGAAGTTTTAGTTTAAACTACTGTCCAAAAAAGCGTCCCATCAAACTCAAGAAAAATCCACTTGCAACAAATCACTATGCAAATGAGCAGATATTGTGCCGTCCGTGCGTCTCCAGGATTGTTGTTGTGGAAATAACCGATGATGCAACACGATTGGCGCCAAACAGGCTTTTCTGAGTGCTGGCTTTTTGTACAACGCCCTCCAACGTATTCAAGCGCATTTGAATATACAGGTTTAGAAAAGTCAGTGAATTGCATTACACTTGTACCCTAGAAAAGATTTGGGTTAATTTGGCAAACACCGACTCGACGGTGCTATAGAAAAACGCAGAAACGAGGATGGAAAATTCAAGGGAGCAGAATTTCCAAGACAGGAAGGAGAAGAAAGTGCTGACTCCGGTTGCTGGGCTAAATCCAGTGCAGATAGGAACAGTTTCTAATTTGCTTCAACCCTATTTTAATAATAGCTGTGCATAAGTAATTTATGAAAGGCCAGTCGGCACTGGGCATGGGAAAATTAAACTCATTTTATCGTAAAGCAGGTGGATTTCTATTTATCATTAGCATGCATACAATTTTCACAATGTTATTCCTCATACTGATGGAATGTAACCAAATGATGTATGAAGGTTTTTTGGGGGGGATTGTGCACAAGTGAAATTCAAAGATAAAAGTGCCAGCCGCTTGCAATTTTCTGCCACCCCAATCTAATTCTGGAAGCTTCTTATTACAGCGCAGATTCATTTGCTCTGAGTTAAAGTGACATTAGGATTCAGATCTGATGAAATGCTGGCCGCCCTTTGTATCATTAGTCGCGCACCCCCTTTACCGCCTCCGAATTCAAACCTTGCTAACAGCCTGCAGAAACATATTACATTATGTGTTATCGCATCTGTGTCGACATTAAAACTGTGCCATCTAAAAACTTGTTTTTATATCAAATGTGCATGTTCCCGTCTCTTGTGGTTGTTCGGGAACATGTGTGGGATGGGGAAAAGTGCTAATTCGGAATATATATGAACCCCGGACATAAGCAGATTATGGGCATTTAGAATGGTTTGTTATCATAATATTCTGTGCAGCATATTGCAAACTTGTGTTGGCCAGTTTTAAACATGCCGTTGAAGATCATAGTTAATTCTGCTGATTTATGGTAATTCTGTGGCGCTATCACACGTGGCATCAGAAACACTAACAAGCTTAGCATAAGCTTCTGCTGAAACCTTATGAGGTTTGAATTCCTGGAACGACTGCGGACTGTGGCGCAAAATCTCGCTTCAGCAGAAATGGGGCAATTCCGGCTGTAAAAATTAGTGCTACTGCATATATTTTTTGCAAGGAAAGGTAGTCTGGGCCTTGCTGGAAAAATGCCATGTTCGTGCATTTAGGGAAAGTCAACTCTTTTCCACTCTAATCATTACTGAGCTGAATTTTGCATGAGTTGGTATATCAGAAAAAAATAGCAGATTAACCAATTTAATCAATGTAGATTGTGTGATTATTAATATTTAGGGTTTATTAAATCAATTAGTAAGGCTGCTCATATTTTAGGTGTGTTATCTGAACAAAGACTTGAAATTTAAATAACGAGGAATTATTACTCTACTAAGAAATCAGACTTATGATTTTTGCCTGGTGGATTATAAAACAACAACAAAATAATATACTTACACTGAAGGAGCGACCTGAAACATTTCTAAAGACCAAAATATCATGTGCGTAGACTCTTTTGACCTTGACTAGTAAGCAACCACCACTAAACTGCTGCTAAAAAGCACCTATAGCAGATCTTAGCAACCGCGTAACAATGCCCTTACAAACACCAAGCATATCTTAAAAGGATAGTTAACCCAAAAATGAAAATTTGCCCATGTTTTACTCACCCTCAAGTCATCCTAGGTGTATATGACATTCTTCTTTCAGACGAATAAAATTGGAGTTATATTACAAAAGTCCAGGCTAATCCAAGCATTAGAATTGGATTAATAGTTGCTCTGTTTTTGAAGTCCATAAAAAGTGCATCTGCCCATCAAATAACATGCTTCACGCGGCTCTGGGGTGTTAAAAAAGGCCTTCTGAAGCGAATCGATGCGTTGGTGTAAGAAAAATATCCATATTTAAAACTTTATAAAGTAAATTGTCGGCCGACCGCCTTCCGTGTTCAATTTATTGAAAAATTGTCGAAAGTTCCCCTGCCGATTCTTTCACTTTCAACATTCAATACTTTTCCATGGAAGGCGGTCGGCTGGAACTTTACTTGATAAAGTTTTAAATATGGATATTTTTACTACACAAACGTGTCGATTCACTTCAGAAGGCCTGAGTAAAATATGGGCTAATTTTCATTTTTGGGTGAACTATCCCTTTAACAACCCTGAATGTTGTATCAAACACATAGTAACACCCTAGTAATCACTCACCACAGCAACAATCCGGATCACCTTAGCAACCACATAGAAATTTCCTAACAACAGCCCAGAACACATTAGCAACACTATAGCAGCAGTCTACTATTGCCCTACCATCAACCTAGAACATCTTATTTAAAAAATCAATGTCTTAGCAACCACCCATAACACCAAAACAACCACTTAGCAACACCCTAGAAACCATGCAGAATACCTTTAGTAACCACTTAGCAACGCAACAGCAACCACCTTGAACACCCTAACAACCACTTAGCAACACCCTAGAAACAACCCACAACACTTTAGTAACACTATAGTAGCAGTCTACTAATGCTCTGACATCAACCTAGAACATCTTATCAAAATCAATGCCATATCGACCACATAGAAACACCCTAGCAGTCACTCAGAACACACTAAAAACTTTAGCAGTGCCCTAGCAGCCATCTTCTTATGCTCTATGCTCTACCACCTATCACACCTTCCAACTGCATAGCGAAGCCCTAGCAACCATTCTGAAAACCATAGCAATCATCTAGTAATGTCTTAGCAACCATCTAGAACAGTTTATTTCAAAGCCCTAGCACCCACCAAGAACAACTTCTTATCAACACCCAAGCAACCACTTAGCAACACTGGAGCAATCAACCATCACACCTTAGCAACCTCATAGCAAAACACTACCAATGACCATGGACACCATGGCATCTAACCTTAACCCTAACCCTAACAATCCCTTCATTAACAGAATACCCTAGTAATCACATAGTTTGGTAACCACTTTGCAATGCTAAAGCAACTACTTGCCTATAAACCACTCATCATATCTTCAACTACATTACCTTAGCAATAATCTACTAATGCCCTAGCAACCACTAAGAACATCATAACAACCACTTAGCAACACCCTAGCAATCATACATAACACCTTAGTAACCAACAATGCTAGAGAAACCACCTTAAACACAATAACAACAACTTAGCAAAACCTTAGCAACCACACATGACACCTTAGTAACCAACAATGCAAGAGCAACCACCTCGAACACCATAACAACCACTTAGCAACACCCTAGGAATCATACAGAACATCTTAGTAACCACTCAGCAATGCTAAAAGCAACCACCCCAAACACCACAACAACCACTTAGCAACATACTAGCAACCATGCAGAACACCTTAGTAACCACACAACACTAGAGCAACGACCTTGAAAACTTTAGCAACCACCCGAATACCAAAACAACCACTTCGCAACACCCTAGAAATCATGCACAATACATTTAGTAACCACTCAGCAACGCTAGAGCAACAACCTCAAACACCATAACAAACACTGAGCATCACCTTAGTAACCACTCAGAAATGCTAGAGCATCCACCTCGGACACCATAACAACCGCTTAGCATCACCCTAGCAACACAGAACCCCTTACTAAACTCTCAACAACCCTAGAGAATCCACCCCGAACCCCTTAGCAACCACCCCAAACACTAAAATAACCACTTAGCAACACCCTAGCAACCACACAGAACACCTTAGCAACCACCCCAAACACTAAAACAACCACTTAGCAACACCTTAACGCCTCAGAATATCTTTAGTAGCCACTTAGCAACACTAGAACAACCACCTCGAATACCATAACGACCACTTAGCTACACCCTAGCAACCACACACCCCATAACCCCTCAAAAATGCTACACTGTAAAAAGTGATCAGTTGACTTAATTTACAAAGTGAGGAAACCAGTTGCCTTAAAATTATTAAATAATAGACTTCATGTTTAATTGAAAAAATTAAGTTATGTGGACGTGCCAATCCCACGTAACTTGTTTTTTTTTTTTCAATTTCGCATGAAGTCTATTTAAATTTATATTTTAAGGCAATGGGTTTCCTCACTTTTTCAGTTAAGTCAACTGATCACTTTTTACAGAAACTGCCCATTATACCTTCCAACTGGAAATCAAAGGCCAAGCAAACACGTTGAACACCACGGCAACCACCCAGAACACCTTATCAACTTATATCAATGCCTATAGCAACCACCAAAAACACCATAACAACCACATAGCAACACCCTAGCAACCACTTAGCATAACTACACTCAAACTTGCACACTGATGAGGGTGAAGAGAAGTCTCCTTAGAAATCCAATATCTTAACAACCCAGAATATTGTATCATCCACATAGTAACACCCTGCTCATCACTCACCACAGCAACAGCCCAGACCACCATAGCAACAGTAATGCTCTAACACTGACCTAGAACATCTTATCGACTACAAATACCATCCTGAACACCATAACAATCACTTAGCAAGTAGTCACCCAGAACAACCAGGATACCTAAGGAACCACGTAATGCAGAACACTTTAGCAGTGCCCTAGCAACCACCCAGAACACCTTAGCAACCAACGATAGAGCAACCGCCTATCACACATTCCAGCTGCATAACAAGAGGCTTTCTCTGACAGCGTCATGTGGTCATATTCCGGCTGGAAACATCATTTCACGACCTTAAAACCCCTTCCCCTCATTTCCCGTGTGTAATAATTCAATGCCAGATGGAACCTTGTAGCAGGTTACTTGGAAATTTCATTATTATAAACTCTCAGTATTATCGAAATTATACATTTGGAGCCGTTATAGTGTGGCTCGACAAAAACGGGGGGAAAGATGAGGACAGTCTCATCTCATTAAAAGAGATGAAATAGTGGAATTAGCTTCAATCTAATTACAAGCCACACTATCTAATGTAAAAACATGCCTGTTTTTTTTACTCTCATTCATTTGGACTAGTAATTAGTTTTGGCCTATAAAATGCCACCCTTTAATCATCCAAAGGCAGATGTGATTTGCAGTGCAATTTAATCTTGCTTTAATGAAGAACTAATGGATGCATTGCAAATTACTTTTTTTTTTCCTGTACAGGAGGGAAAAAATCTATTTCCTGCTTTTGAAAAGATCAAGAGTATCTTTGATAATAGCCGGAGAGGGCCGGAGAGCTCCACTGCATCGAGCCAACAAGCTCTTTTACTCGACTCACTATTCAATAGAAAGGAGGCCACAATTAGCAACAAAGCAGTGAAAATGCATCTGTACACCAGAATTGCTCGTCGTGGCTCAACCCCTCGGCTCCCGAAGCCTTGTTAGCGGCAGAGCTAAAGTGTCACGGAGGAACAATGGGCCGTGATAAATTACCCTTCCCCCCAAAAAAAAGATGTACGGCTAATTTTCAATTATAGCCAAAAATGCATTGCAGATTGAAGAGAAATTGGACATGCGCGGGGCACAAACTAATAGATATGCTCGCTCCCGTGTCACCCTCTTCAGTTTTGTCTGATTATGAGAAAATAATTATCATTTTTCACTGAGGAAGATTTTTTTTATTCCCCCCAGTTATGTGCTCTATATGGGTATAGCTCAAAATATTGATGTTTACAAACTTGCGTGCCGCAATACCAAAGTGTTATGGGATGAAATCTGAGAAAATGTAAATTGAGTTCATTTAGTGATAATAGCACATTCATTTTTTGCATATCAAAGGATTTTCATTTCAAATGAAAAGCTGAAAATGTTTGTCTCTGACAGAAATACTGGGAACCAAAGTGTGTTTGAGCAGATGCACCCTTGTGAAAAAGAAGTGCACTTAAATGTATTGAATGTGCACTTGTAGTGTACTTCAAATCTTGAAAGTATATTTTATAAGGTCACTTAAGTGTACATGTTTCACACATAAATATGCATTTAAAAAGTGCACTCAAATGCAAAGTTTTTCTGTAAAGTAGGCCTACATTTTAAATAATGTTTTAATAAACTTTTGTTGTGCATAAAATAAGTAAACTTAAGTAAAATAAAATTACCTTATTATAATTTAAACTGTAGTGTGTTATCCAATGTTGGGGGTAACACAAGTAACATGAGTTAGGTAATCAGATTACTTTTTCAAGCAATGAGAAAGTAACGGATTACTTTTAAATGTACAAAAAATATATCTGAGAAATTTAGTTTTTCAGTTATTTTAGTTACTAAAACAAAATAAGCAAGCACAGCCCAGGTGAGAAAAAGTAACGCAAAAGTAATAAAAATACTTAAAAAAAAAAAAAACACAATTAGTTACTTTTAGGGAGTAACATAATATTGCATTACTTTTGAAAGTAACTTTCTCCAACTGAACTTACATTTAAGGTAAATATCATTTTAATTTCAACTTCATCATTACAAATGTGTAATTATAAATGTATTTAAAAATATATGGCATACAAGTTTCAATTGAAATTACATTAATTTACTATAATTGCTTGTCGGTACATTCAGCAACACTTTAACCACATTTCAAAGGCAAAATAAATAGTTATGAAAAAGTATGAAATTGTATATAAAGATGTACTTAAGTCCTACTTAAGTGGATCACTTTAAAGTTCAGCTAATTGCATTTAATATAATTTCCATTTTTATTTAATTGCAATTAGTATATCCTTTAAAGTAGTATATAGGTAAAGTAAGTAAGCTAAAGTGTACTTCTTACACTTTTTAGGTAACTTTACTTAATGTCTTAACTTAATTGTAAAAATCTAGTAATCTGTACTATTCACATACTATACATTGTTTACTCAGAAAACCCAAGTTATGATTAATTGTTTGGTTTGAGTGCCATTTTGTCAAGCAAAACATCAACAACAACAAAACTCACCATTATGGTGATCAGTGTTCCCTTTGGTTGGGCACTTGGAACATTCATATTATTGTAATTCTCTTCCCATTGATGCAGCGATGCAAAATGTTTTAAAGGAAGATAAGTAATAAACAGGTTGCTTTTAAAAGTTGACCTAGCTTCTGACTGAATACTTAACTTTTAGTTAATGATTAAGTCAGAAATTCTGTCATCTTTTAAGTCTTTCCCCACAAGCATCTAAAAAAAAAGTTGCCAGCCAGTGTTTTTGATAATTTTCACAAAAATGTAATGGCCCATAGAATATTTTGTTGTATGAATATCTGAGCATGCAATATATCAAAAGAAAGACCCTCTGCGTAAAAAAATAAACAGTTTTATTCTAGCTTCATGCATTCCTTTTTTATCAACACTTAAATATGGGTATGTTTCATAAAAAAACATTTTGAACAAAAAGCTGAGAAAATCATGTTTTTGTCAAAGACTACATCCAGATCAGATTCAGAGTGATGATCAAACACAGATGGAGTAGATGGAGTCCATCAACACCCCTAATACTTGCACAGTCCTATAGTTCATCCTGGGTCGACATTTCATTCAGTAACATTCGATCGTTTTGATTTATATTAATGTTGATGATCACGTTATTTTACATATGCATCTGCTTACATACGATCTCGTGTTTTTGTGCGTCTTCTTCGCCTGTGTTTTGATCAGGAGATTCTGTATTCATTCAGAAGATGCTTCTATTTCACTTGTTTTTTTAAGGCAATCGGTTTGCATGCTTTTTTAAAGTAAGTCTAATTTGATTTAACAGTGTAGTTTTGTATAGTAATAATGATTTTTGTTAGCATCTAAGACTGTCAGCACTGAAAAATTGAAGATGGATTTCAGCATATAAACGCATTAAAACCATTGAAACTAAGGACGGGGCTTGGCCAAATGAGTCCTGGAGTATCTCAGTGTGTACGCGTGTTTCCTAAAAATGAGAGAAGACGAAATCCTAATAGAAGTTGGGCTTAACTCCAGAAACAGCCTGCCTGTATATCTGATTACTAGCGGCCAGTAATTTCTTTTTTAAATAAGGGAAAAATTGGATAGAATGAATGAAATTTCCCTGTCATAGTGCAATGGTGGTACCACGGGAGATTATGTATTTTTATAATCATTCATCAGCGGTGAGAGTGCTCGGGCTTAGCATAATGGAATTCGTAAACTGGTTTAAGTCTGAATATGGGGCTATACTATCAGTCAAACCATAAATGCTTATATGGCGGAGCGCTGGTGAACCCAGTCAAACATCTGCACCGGCACACGCTGTGGGTTATTTGCCTGGAGATTTTACACATCTGGGGTGCGAGTGATTGCGGAGACCTTGCCCCAAATATTTATTCCCAGAAACATGAGGCTCTCATGATGAATAACATTTGCCTGAGCTTTGGGCACCCAAACATGATAATGCATGTAAATGCTTAATGCATATCAAATATGAATATAAATCTATAGTGAATGAGTGTTCTGTAAATAAAATATGTGGCATGTGACCTTGCCTATTCCAGTAATGAATTATGTGGACTACAATTTTTAGTATTTTTTATTAATAATCAATGTTAACATTTGAGCATTGATAAGTAATGCTGAAAGTGTGTAAAAATAATTATACATAAATATAATTTCTAAAAGATTATTTGGTATATAAATATACGTTCAAATGAATAGGCATACAACTTATAATAATATTAAGAGGTCATTGTTTTGCTTGACAATCTATTGTTTGTTATTATTTTTCAAACATTCTCTTTTAAAATCAAATATTAATGGCTGGTATCAGTGTATGAGAATATCCAAATAAAATTATTGGTATTTCACCACTAGATGTCAGCATCAGATTTGCACTATTTTTCCAGCTTCTTGCACTTGATTTGTGATCTCATTCTGCTTATGATCAGTTTATCAACAAAGTCAACTTGAAATAAAATACAGTGCATCAGATAACATTTTGGCGTAAGATGCAATTCCAAGTCATCTTAATGGATGCATGAGTGTTTCATATCCAGAACATGGAATGTTTGATTGATTAAATATTTATTATACTCATTACTATGTAATTTCATAATACAAATGACAGCCAAATTTTATATATTTTGTTTTGTTTGTAAAAAATAAATAAATAAAGATATTTTTTTTAACATAAAATGATAATAAAAATATGCTCTGTGTGATGTAAAAGTGTAGGAAAAGTGGGTATAATAAAGGATCAGAGTAATTAAGTGCATCGTACTTAAGTAAAAGTAAAGATACAGTTATGGAAATCTGTTTAACCCTTTCATGCATAGAGATCACTACAGTGGACAGCTATACAAAAAGCATTTACTTGCGTATGCATGGATTTTGATGGCATAGTCGCACATTAACCACTAGTGGACACTAGTGCATCATCCTATAAATTGCCACCAAGTGGCAAACCGTTGTATGTGGATTTTTTCCCCAAACCAGTCAGAAATGCCAAGTTGCTCCAGAATATCAATCCATTCCTTCTATCCTTCACACAGAGAAAAAGGGTGTCAAAATTGTAGCTTTAGGGGTACAACAGTATTTATGTAACAGCTTTAGGCAGTACCCTTAAAAGGACATCTTTGTACCTCTTTTAATCCTAAAAGGTGCATATTAGTACCATAGAGTACAAATGCGTACCCTTAAGGTACTATCTTTTTGTGGTAAAAAAGGTACAGATATGTCATTTTAAAGGGATAGTTCACCCAAAAATGAAAATTGTCACCATTTACTCACCCTCAAGTTGTTCCAAACCTGTATGAGTTTCTTTGTTCTGCTGAAAACAAAGGAAGATATTTGGAAGAGTGTTTGTAACCAAGCAGATAGAGCAACCATTAACTATCATATAGGGAAAAAAATACTATGGTAGTCAATGGTTGCTCTCTCTGCTTTGTTACAAACATTCTAAAATATTTAAAATATCTTCTTTTGTGTTCAGCAGAACAAAGAAACTCATACAGGTTTGGAACATCATGAGGGTGAGTAAATTATGACAGAATTTTCGTTTTTGGGTGAACTATCCCTTTAAGGGTACTGACCCAGTGACAAGCTGTTGTACCCCTAAAGGTGCAATTTTGACACCCAATTTCTCTTTGTAAAGAAGTAACAAATTAAAGAGTCGTATTTAGATTGGGAGAAAATTCTGATTAATCATGTGTCAACTAAATCGGACATCAAGAATCACTAGCTATATTTCAGCTACAATTCTGTGAATGTTGTTCTTGAAAATAATTCAGCTGCAGTAACGTTTATAACATAATAATGTATTCCTGTTATTAGAATGCAGTTACATAAAAAAAGTAATGTAATCCTTGTTACATCAGAAAAGTAATCTGATTATGACGCAATGCATGTTACTTGTAATGCTTTACTTGTTACATCAGAAAGGTAATCTGATAACATAATGCATGTTACTTGTAATGCTTTACTTGTTACATCAGAAAGGTAATCTGATAACATAATGCATGTTACTTGTAATGCTTTACTTGTTACATCAGAAAAGTAATCTGATTATGAAATACATGTTACTTGTAATGCGTTACTTTACTCGTTACATCAGAAAAGTAATCTGATTACATAATGCATGTTACTTGTAATGCTTTACTTGTTACATCAGAAAAGTAATCTGATTACATTATGCATGTTACTTGTAATGCTTTACTTGTTATATCAGAAAAGTAATCTGATTACATAATGCATGTTACTTGTAATGCTTGACTTGTTACATCAGAAAAGTAATCTGATTATTACGTAATGCATGTTACTTGTAATGCTTTACTTGTTAAATCAGAAAAGTAATCTGATTACATAATGCATGTTACTTGTAATGCTTTATTTGTTATATCAGAAAAGTAATCTGATTACATTATGCATGTTACTTGTAATGCTTTACTCGTTACATCAGAAAAGTAATCTGATTGTGTAATGTATGTTACTTGTAGTGCGTTACTCCCAACACTGCTCAGTTCAGATGACATTTGAAAACACATGATCGCTAGTTTTTCATTGATGTTGAAAACATCAATAGATCAACGCAGATTTCAGTCTGAGGTTTTCTCGGAGAGGAGAGCTAAATTTGTCCATTTTGAGCATAATCAGAATTATCAGTTAATAAGGGTAAATCAACATACTCCAGTAGACTGGAGGGAGCAATGGTTGTAGAGATCTTTGATGGAATCACATCTTTATGTTATTCTGATATCAAAGACTTGTTAAACTTGTATGAAGTTCTTAGTTTGCTGGTCAAAAAGGAACTAACTCAAATGTGTTTGCAATAATTGAAGCTGTATCATATTTTTTGTAAATATGTTATAGTTTTCACATGCTTTTATCATTTATCATTTTATTCATTGTTTGTTAACTACACACAGTATTGCTATGTTATTACTATATTATGTTTAATACTGTATCTCTGCAGTTAAAAACAAAAACGTATACTGTCCACTCAAGTGGACATCTGAAAATCTCTTTGAAAAATATGTGTAAAAAAAAAATCATGTCCCAAGAGTAATAAAAACATAACAAAAATCCTGACTGGGGTTGTCATAATTCATGTATGAAAGGGTTGATGATAATATTTGTGAGAATACTTGTATGATGTTTAAAGGGGTCATGAATTGAGAAATCAACTTTCCCTTGAGCTTTTGATATATAAAAGGTCATCGCAATATAAGAATATCCTGTAAGTTTCAGATCTGAAAACTTCATTGTTAGTCAAATTATAGCCAAAAATGCATCGCAGATTGAAGAGAAATTGGACATGCGCGGGGCACAAACTCAAAATATTGATGTTTACAAATTTGCGTGCCACAATACCAAAGTGTTATGGGATGAAAATTGAGAAAATGTAAATTGAGTTCATTTAGTGATAATAGCACGTTCATTTTTTTGCATATCAAAGGATTTTCATTTTGAATGTCTGTCTCTGACAGAAATACTGGGAGCCGAGGTGTGTTTGATCAGATGCACCCTTGTGAAAAAGAAGTGCACTTACAATGCATCCGGAAAATATTCACAGCACTTCACTTTTTTCACATTTTGTTATGTTACAGCCTTATTCCAAAATTTCTACAATTTCTACAAGTTGCTCCCCTGTGCTTAAAGAAGATTAAAGAAAATAGTCCAACGCCGTGGTACAACGAGCACTCTCGGGCCCTTAAAACAGCAGCCCGAAAAATGGAGCGCAGCTGGAAGAAAACAAAATTGGAGGTTTTTCGCATTTTGTGGAAAGAGAGCATGATTGCATACAGAAAGGTCGTAATAACTGCTAGATCTGCTTATTTCTTGACTCTCTTAGAAGAAAACAAACACAACACAAGGTATTTATTCGATACAGTGGCTAAATTAACGAAAAAATAAAGTTTCAACTTCTGATGTTTGTAAACAGCACAGCAGTAATGACTTTATGAACTTCTTTACGTGTAAGATTGATAATATTAGGAAAACAATTATAACCATGCAGCTGTCTACTACAGTATCACATCAGACAGAGCATTGTAGTGTCACTGAGGAAAAATTACACTCATTCACTGCTATAGGAGAAGAAGAATTTGCTAAACTCGTTAAATCATCAAAATCAACAACATGTATGCTCGACCCTATACCAACTAGGCTATTAAAAGAGATGCTTCCAGAGGTCATAGATCCTCTTCTTAATATCGCTAATTTATCCTTGTCATTAGGATATGTACTGGAAACGTTTAAGTTGGCTATTATTAAACTACTTATTAAAAAAACGCAACTCGATCCTACAGAATTAGTAAATTACAGGCCAATCTCAAATCTACCCTTTCTGTCAAAAATACTAGAAAAGGCAGTGTCCTCACAATTATGCTCCCTTTTTAAGAAAGGAATGGTATCTGTGAGGATTTCCAGTCAGAATTTAGACTGTATCATAGTACTAAAACTGCTCTCATCAGAGTTGCAAAATGATTTACTCTTATTATCCGATCGTGGTTATATCTCTCTATTAGTGTTACTCGATCTTAGCGCTGAATTTGATACTATTGACCACAACATTCTTTTGATTCTTTTGAAAATGATGTTGGCATTAGTGGAATTGCAGTTTAAATCATACTTATCTGACTGTTATCAGTTGCTGTAAATGAAGAGATGTCACACCGTTCACAAGTTCAGTATGGAGTACCGCAGGGCTCAGTGCTAGGACCGTTGCTCTTCACCCTGTACATGCTGCCACTGGGAGATATCATTAGGAAGCATGGCGTTAGTTTTCATTGTTATTGTAATGTGACTGCTCTGAGACACAAAGGAATCCAAACGCAGCTTTATTAAAGGACAATCCACAATCGTAGTCAAAAAACTGGCAAAAGTTCATACACAGGCAAGCAGTCCAAACAGGAAACAAGACAGGAGAGAGAGGCAAAAGGGGTAATCCACGGAACAGGCAAGTTATCCAAAACCAAGAGACAAGAAACCAGGGAAAATGCTCATAAATGCAGTTATACAACAAACAAAACTTCACAATGAATGATTAAGATAACCAGGCTTATATAGGGTGAGGTAAACAGGGTAATCAGGGATGATAAATCCGGGCAAAGGATTATGGGAGATGTAGTCTGAGATAGTATGGCAATAGTCCAGGGTGGAGTGCCCTCTGGTGGTAAATCACAGGCACTCTCACTGGTGATCATGACATAGCCCCCCTCCTAAGGAGCGGCTTCCAGACGCTCCTATCCACTTGTTAAGTTGTGACGTAAGGAACGCCGTTTCTGGGTCCAAGCCTCAACTCGTTTCACTTGAGAATGCCATCGACGGCCATTTATGAGTGCTATTTATTCATATTAAACATCAAACATTTTAAAAACGTAAACATTTGAAATACTTACAGTCTACACAACAGTCTCTGTGCTCACAGCGCACATTGTGTGTGTATATTAGAACCGTTTGTTGTTTTTCTTGTGGTATGAGATGGCCAGTGGAGCGGAAGAGGGCCTGGAGACTGTGGCAGAGCAGGAGGCCAAGGCAGAGCAGGCTGGGCAGATGACCAGGGTGGCGAAGGCTGGGCAGATGACCAGGACGGAGCAGGCGGCCAGGGTGGAGCAGACTGGGCAGATGAACTGGGTAGAAGGGCTGACCACCATGGTGGAGCAAACGATCCCCAAAGTAGTGCAGACGGTCTTGAAGACATCCATGGTGGAGCCGGCTGAGCAGGTGGCCCGGTCGTAGTGCTCTCTGGACTCGTGACAGGAGGCGGAGTCCTCTCTGGACTTGTGACGGAAGGAGGCGGAGCCTTCTCTGGACTCGTGACGGAAAGCGGCGGAGCCCTCTCTGGACTCCTGACGGAAGGAGGTGGAGCCCTCTCTGGACTCGTGACGGAAAGAGGCGGAGCCCACTCTGGCCTTGTGACGGAAGGAGGCGGAACCCTCTCTGGACTTGTGACGGAAGGAGGTGGAGCCCACTCTGGCCTTGTGACGGAAGGAGGCGGAACCCTATCTGGACTCTGGCCACGGGGCGGAGCTGGAGCCCTTTCTGGACTCTGGCCACGGGGTGGAGCTGGAGCCCTCTCTGGACGCTGGCCATGGGGTGGAGCTGGAGCCCTCTCTGGATGCTGGTCAGTGGCTGGAGCCATCTCTGAATGCTGGTCAGTGGCTGGAGCCATCTGTGGACGCTGGACGTGAACAGGAGATGTCACTAGGCTCTGGACGGACACTAGGATGGAACTAGACTCTGAACTGACGGGTACTGCGGGAGTGCAGTGTTCCTTTTCCACAACATCCACAGTAAATGTGGAACCACTCAGTTGTAGCGCAATGTCTATATAATATTCTAAGGTCCAGTTGGGATTATAAGGCAAGGCAAGGCAAGTTTATTTGTATAGCACATTTCATACACAGTGGCAATTTAAAGTGCTTTACACAGAAATGAAGTTAAAATAGTCATAAGTGAATAAAATGAAATATATATAGTATAACAGTTATAATAGGAATTAAAATAAAATAAAAATAAAGATGAAATCCCCTATCTGGGGTGGAAGAAAATGGAGAGTCAGGTTTACTTGTATTAATAATATTTGTCAGGTAACTGTGTGTTTAGACAGTACCCTTACAGACAAATCTTCCTGGACAGGAACACCAGGGCTATCTCTACTTTGTTCAACCATCAGAGCGAATCTACACGGTCCTTCCTCTTACCACCAAGGCTATACAGACCTATCGGTCAGAGCATCTAACCGGATTGTCCTCGGGCTGGAGGGATTTCGATTTATCGCTCCCCCGTCTCTCAACCTCTTCCACCCAGAGAGCCTTAACAAAATAAAAAAAATTAAAAATTACATTAAAAAAAGTATAATTAAAACTAAAAATAAAACAGGGTTAAATTGAAACACATAATTAAAGTGCAAGCAGTTCGGACAAAGCACAGAGCTCATTCAGTAAATGCATAAGATAAGGTGCAATCAGTCGGACATACAGTGGCACAGCTCATTCAGCTAAACAGATGTGTTTTTAGTCTGGATTTGAAAGTGGCTACTGTTGGAGCACACTACGGCTGGCATAATAGCTAAAAGCAGACTCTCCTTGCTTTGAGAGAACCTTTGGTATTTCTAATTGACTTGATCCTGATGATCTGAGTGATCTGTTGGGTTTGTACTTTATCAGCATATCTGCAATGTATTGAGGTCTTAGGTCATTGAGTGATTTATATACAAGTAATAGTACTTTAAAATCAATCCTGAATGTAACTGGAAGCCAGTGTAAAGATCTGAGGACTGGTGTGATATGGTCATATTTTCTGGTTCTGCTCAGAATCCTGGCAGCAGCGTTCTGTATGAGCTGCAGCTTTCTAATGGTCTTCTTGGGAAGGCCGGTGAGGAGACCATTACAATAGTCCACCCTACTGGTGATAAAAGCATGAACGAGTTTCTCTAAGTCTTGCCTGGAAACAAAGCATCTAATTCTTGCAATATTTTTCAGATGATAGAAAGCTAATTTAGTTATTGCTTTGACATGACTTGACCATTTGTACAATGGTATTCATGAACTGAGCGGCTCATTAAGGCCTCCTCGAAAAAATATCAGACATACCTTGTCCATAAAAGTCAAATGCGCCAGCTCAATAAAGTCCTCAACATAGTTCTCAATAGATTTTTTTCCTTGACGGAGATACAATAACCGTGCTGCTGGATTAATTGTGGCAAAGTCTTCTGTAACAGAGACTCAGGTAGATTGGGATCCATGTGCAGTTTATTAAAAGAATTCAAACTCACAGTAGAAACAGGCGTAGGTTGGTAAATCAGAGCGAACAGCAATATCAAAGGTAGAGCAGAAAGTGTGGTCATGAAAGGCAAAGTCCGGGGCAGGCAGCAAACAGTCGATGTACAAAGTCCAGGCAAACACAGATCAAAGGGCAGGAAGTCAAAACACATGCAATACTCAGCTCTATATTTCTTCACGCCCTGACAAAATATACCAATTCACAAGATTAACGAAATGCATAGCTGATATAAAAAATTGGATGACTAGTAATTACCTGCAACTTAATTCAGAACAAATTTTTAATTATTGGACAAAAAAACTCCACAAGTAGTAACCTAGAATACTGTCTAAGACTTGATGGCTGCTCTGTCAAGTACTCGTCATCAGTGAGGAACCTGGGTGTGCTCTTTGATACCAATCTTTCATTTAAAAGCAATGTTTCTAGCATCTGTAAAATTTAATTCTACCATCTTAAAAATATATCTAAATTATGGCACATGCTTTCAATGCAAAATGCTGAACAGTTAGTTAATGTGTTCATGACCTCAAGGCTATTTTTGTAATGCTCTACTGGGTGGTTACCCTGCTCGCTTAATAAATAAACTGCAGCTGGTCCAAAACGCAGCAGCTCGAGTTCTTACTAGAAACAGGAAGTATAACCTTATTAGCCCGGTTCTGTCAACACTGCACTGGCTCCCTATTAAACATCACATACATTTTAAAATCTTGCTAATTACTTAAAAAGCACTAAATGGTTTAGCTCCCCAGTACTTGACCGAGCTCTTAACACATTATACTCCATCACGTCTATTGCGGTCTCAAAATTCCGGCCAGTTGATAATACCTAGAATATCAAAATCAAATGCAGGTGGTCGATCCTTTTCCTATTTAGCATCTAAACTGAAACAGTCTTCCTAGCATTGTTCGGGAAGCAGACACACTCTGTCAGTTTAAATCTAGACTAAAAACACATCTCTTTACTATGGCATACACATAACAGATTTTTCATTTATATTATTCAAATCAGTTAAATCATTGTTAGGCTGCATTAACTAGGTCAGCCGGAACCGGGAACACTTCCCATAACACCTGATGTACTTGTTACATCATAAAAAGTATGGCAACTACGCTAATGTTAGTCTCTCTGTTTATCCCGAGGTTTACTGCAGTCAGCCGAATCCGGGCCGTATCCAGATCAGATGGTGGACCTGCGCCCAGACATGACTAATGCATCCCTGAAGTGTCTGCAGAGACCATGTAAATTAGACCCCCCCCAGCCCCCCTGAAATTGCCTCATTGACACGGCATCCTCAATATACCGTCTCCGGCATGATGACTCCGATCTTTCGAATATTCCTATCTAATAATTGCCTCATCGACATGACATCCTCAGTAAACCCGTCTCCGGCGTGATGACTCCGGTCTTTCGAATATTCCTATCTAATAATTGCCTCATCAACACTGCATCCTCAATAAACCGTCTCAGGCGTGATGACTCCGATCTTTCTAATATTCCTATCTAATAATTGCCTCACCGACACGGCATCCTCAATAAACCCATATCCGGCGTGATGACTCCGATCTTTCGAATAACCCTATCTAATAATTGCCTCACCGACACGGCATGATGGCCAGAGGAGAATTGGCACCCCAACTGAGCCTGGTTTCTCCCAAGGTTTATTTTTCTCCATTATGCCACCTGATGGAGTTTTGGTTCTGTCACAGGGTGTTATGGTGTTGGTTCATGTTCATGTTCCATGTTTTCAGTTTATCATGTTCACGGTTATGTTTGAGTGTGTCATGTTCACTGTCTTGCTTTCTGGTTTTTGTCATGTGACTCCCATGCCCTCATGTGATCTTGTGTCTTGTTCTGTCATTGGTTTATTGTTTGATCACTGTTCACAGGTGTCACTTGTCTAGTCATTTGTCTCAGTGTATTTAGCCCTCATGTTTGCCATGCGTCCTTGTCTGTTATTGTGAATGTGTAACCTCTGTTTTTGAGTTTTCTGTTATAGTCAAGTCTGTTGTCAAGAAGTTTAATCAAGCCAAGTCTTTTGTTTATTGTTTGTTTTGCCAAGTCTTTGTTTTATGTTTATACTTTGGAATAAACTGCACTTGGGTTCTAAACTTGCCTCTCCAGTGGACCGTGCCTCTCAAAGACTTCTTACGTTTCATGGATTTTTTGCCCTGTGATGAGGCCATGCTGAAAAGGTGCTTTTGTTCTGGTTTGGACTCTGACTTTTCAGCCCTCATGCCGTCAGAGGAACACCCCTGCACCTTTTGGCAATACGTTGATTTTATTTTGTTTTTAAGTGGTCATGCTCCAGGCCACGTCCATGCTCCAGCCCACAAGCCCGCAGTCCTGCCCAATAATTTTTTTGGGGGGGGCAAGGGGTACATGGGGGCCACGAAGGCCACGCCTCTGTGGGCCCCTGAAACTCCGTTATCAACATGGCCCCTGAACTGCCGTTGCCGCCATGGCCGTCCACGACTCCTGATCCGCCATGGCCGTCCGCGCCTGAGGGTTCAGGTCCGCCCACGCCACAGGGTCCAGGTCCGCCCACGCTCCCAGTCCCATTCATGTTGCGCCTGGGTCTGTGTTCAGTGCCCCTGCACGGGCCTTGCCCACCATCCCTCCCCCAAGACCGCCCCCCAAGACTTTTTTGTTAAGACTGTTAGTGTTTAGGTTATGTTTGGGCGTCAGGGGCCGCCCATAGAGGGGGGATCTGTCACAGGGTCTTTTGGTGTTGGTTCATGTTTTTTTTTGCATAGTTTTTTTGTGTTTTGCCTTTCTGCAGTCCGGATTGTGCGTTGTAGTCTCTTGATGTCAGATTTGGTAGCTGAACCAAACCAGAGAGTGATGGAAGTGCATAAGACAGACTCAATGACAGCCGAGTAGAACTGAATCAACAGCTCCTGTGGGAGGTTGAACTTCCTCAGCTGACGAAGGAAGTACAGTCTCTGCTGGGCCTTTTTCACAATGGAGTCAATGTGATTGTCCCATTTCAGGTCCTGAGAGATGGTAGTGCCCAGGAACCAGTGGAGTGTTGAGCTCAAGGTTGTTATAACTGCACCAGACAGCCAGCTGTTCAACCTCCAGTCTGTAAGCAGACTCGTCACCGTTTTGGATGAGGCCGATGACAGTGGTGTCATCTGCAAATTTCAGGAGCTTCACAGAGGGGTCTTTAGAAGTGCAGTCATTGGTGTACAGGGAGAAGAGCAGTGGGGAGAGAACACACCCCTGGGGGCCGCCAGTGCTGGTAGTGAGAGTCCTAGATGTGAGTTTCCCCAGTCTCACGAGCTGCTGCCGGTCTGTCAGGAAGCTGGAGATCCACTGACAGATTGAGGATGGCATGGAGAGCTGAGTCAGTTTAGCTGTGAGAAGATCAGGCATGATGGTATTGAAGGCCGAACTGAAGTCCACAAATAAGATCCTTGCATAAGTCCCAGGTCTGTTGAGATGTTGCAGGGTATAATGCAGTCCCATGTTGACTGCATCATCCACAGACCTGTTTGCTCTGTAGGCAAATTGTCGTCTTTCAAACGACTTCATGACCACAGACGTGAGAGCGACAGGTCTGTAGTCATTAAGTCCAGTGATTTTGGGTTTTTTGGGGACGGGAATGATAGTGGACCGTTTGAAGCAGCAGGGAACTTCACACTGCTCCAATGATCTGTTGAAGATCTGCGTGAAGACTGGTGCCAATTGGTCAGCGCAAGCTTTCAAACAGGCAGATGAGATGCCGTCTGGGCCTGAAGCTTTCCTAGTCTTTTGTTTTTTGAAGACTCGGCTCACATCCTCCACACAGACCTTAAGCTCAGGTTGGATGGCAGGAGGGGGAGGAGAGGGGGAGCAGGAGGTGATGTGTGGCGTGTGAATTGCAGATCAGAGCGGGTGTGTGGTGTGAGACTGGGTTTTTCAAATCTGCAGTAAAAAGCATTCAGCTCATCAGCCAGTTGTTGATTCTCAGCAGATCGGGGGGATGGTGACTTGTAATTGGTGATATTCTTCAAGCCTGACCAAACTGAAGCTGGGTCGTTGGAAGAAAACTGGTTTCTCAGCTTTTCACAGTAGCTTCTTTTAGCAACTCTGATCTCCTTTGTCAGTCTGTTTCTGGCCTGGTTATACAAGACTTAATCCCCATTTCTGTAAGCATCCTCTTTGGCATGACGAAGCTGTTTGAGTTTCCCAGTAAACCATGGTTTATCATTTGTGAATGATAAGAATGTCCTGGTAGGAATGCATGTATCCTCACAGAAACTGATGTATGATGTAACAGACTCGTCCAGATCGGTGGTAGCAGCTTCAAAAACAGTCCAATCAGTGCAATCGAAGCAGGCTTGTAAGTCCAGCTTTGCTTCATTAGTCCATCTTTTTACAGTCCTTATTACAGGTTTAGCTGATATCAGTTTCTGCCTGTAGGTCGGTATAAGATGAACCACACAGTGATCAGAGAGCCCCAAAGCTGCCTGTGGGACGGAGTGATATGCATTCTTTATTGTGGTGTAACAGTGGTCCAGTATATTACTGTCTCTGGTGGGACATGTAATGTGCTGTCTGTATTTTGGCAGTTCACGGGAGAGATTTGCTTTATTAAAATCCCCAAGAATGATTAAAAGAGAGTCTGGATACCTTTGTTCAGTCTCAGCTATGTGTTCAGCCAGCTGTTGTAGCGCCGCGCTCACACACGCGTCTTGAGCGATGTACACATTCACAAGAATGAACGAGGAAAACTCCCGCGGCAAGTAGAAGGGTTTACAGTTTATGAAGTGCGCCTCTAGATTAGGAGAGCACATCTTCTTCAGCGTTGTTACATCTGAACACCAACTTTTAATAATGTAGAAACACAATCCACCACCTCTCGTTTTCCCTGTTAGTTCCGCGATGCGATCCACTCGGTACAGCTGGAAGCCCGGAAGATATAGTGCATTGTCCGGGATGGCTTCACTCAGCCAGGTTTCAGTGAAGCACAGTGCAGCAGAATTTGAAAAATCCTTGTTAATGCGGGTGAGGAGAAGAAGTTTGTCCGTTTTGTTAGAAAGTGATCGGAGATCCGCAAGATGAATACTAGGGAGTGCAGTTCGGAGGCCGCACGCACAGAGTTTAACCAGCGCGCCGGCTCGCTTCCCCCGTGTGCGTCTGGCCGCACGTTTTAAACACACAGCTGCAGCTCCGACGAGAAAATCAAATAAAACGTCCGAATAATCAAAAACTGCAGAAATGTTGTCTGGTGTGTGTTTCCCAATGTCCAGTAGTTCGTCTTTGGTAAAACTGATCGGAAAAGAATGACTAAACGCAGAACAAACACATGTGACCAATGAAAACAAAAAAGTCCATGAACATGAAACTGAGAACAAACACAACTGAATAAGTGTAACACATATGGATACAAAAACCTGTATTACGTTATTATTATAGCAAAGCTCTGGCAACCACCCAGAACACCATAGCAACCTCATAGCAATAAAGTAAAAAAAATATAGAGAACACCTTAGCAACTACATTGCAATGCCCTTGGATCCACTCTGAAGGTACTAGCAACTGCTCAGCAATGCCCTGGCAACCACCCAGAATGCCCTTGCAACTCCAAAGGAATGGATAAAAACACTGAACACACTGCAACAACTGCTTAGCAACCACCTGACAACCACCCAGAACACCCAACTACAGCATAGTAATGCTCTACAAACTTTTTAGAACACCTTAGCAAATGCATTACTGTAGCAACCACCCATAACTCCTCAGTAACTTCAAAAACAATGCAATAAAAACACGCAGTAACTGCAAAACAATGGATAAAAACTCTAAAAACACAGCAACAAATAATTAGCAGTGCCCAAGCAACTCTCCACCACATCCTAGCAGCTTCATAACAATGCTCGAAAAAACACTGACAATACTTTAGCATCTGCAATGCCCTGGCAATCACCCAGAACAGCCTAGTAACCTAAAACAATGCACTAAAACACTGATTACTTTTTTAACTGCTTAGCAATGCCCTGGCAACCACCCAGAACACCACAATAACCTACAAACAATGCACTAAAAACACTGACAACACCTTAGGGGCTTAATGCATTGGCAACCACCAATACACCCCAGCAACCACATAGTGATGGATAAAAAACAATGAAAGACATCAGAGCAACACCCTGGTAACCAACAGGAACCACTTAGCAACTACATAACAATGTTCTAAAAAACTTTGAGAAAACTTTAGCATCTACAATGCCCTAGCAATCACCCAAAACAGTCTAGTAACTGCAAAACAATTCCTTTAAATGCTGACAACACCCAGGCAACTGCATAACAATGTAACAACTTTAGCAACTGTAACCTTTGCAAACACTGTAACAACTGCTTTGCAATGCCCTGACAACCACTCAGAACACCCTAGCTACTGCATATAAATCTCTGTAAACAACTGAGCAACTGGTGTTTACTCTAGCAAACACCCATAACTCCTTAGTAACCACAAAACAATGCACTAAAAACACTGACAAAACCTTAGCAAGGGCAAAAACTTGTCTAAAATTGTGTTTAAAATTTAAGTCACTTTATATTAAATTTTTATTAGTTTATTGAACATCTGTATAAAATCAATATTACATTTGAAAATAGTTGTTACATTGTTATGCAGTTGCTAGGGTGTTGTCAGCGTGCATTGCATTGTTTTGCATTTACTATGACTGTTAAGGGTGATTTGCATACACAACGTGCAAAACAATGCATTGTTTTGCATTTACTATGACTGTTAAGGGTGATTGCTAGGCCATTGCAGATGCAAACTTTTTCTCAAAGTTTTTATCAATATTAAGTTTGAAATCATGCTCATATTCGTGAAAACAGCTCACTCGCTCTTGTGATATTGCTTATATCCTATGTTATAATATAAAGATCTCATGCAAATACTTTTTGCAGCCATATCTTGAATTTTGTTGGCATTTGTATTCATTTTGGGCATTTTACTTATATGAGACAATTCTGCATTGATTTCGAACCCAGCACCACAGTAACAAAATAAATCTTATTAGAAATACGTTATTGATTAAGTTAACACTTTAAGCCGTAAGTTTTAAATTAAAATCACAATAATGATGTCAACAAATAAATCAACAATTTAGTGATATCCTTGCAGTTGTGGTCTTGACCGGTCTTGAGATAAAATCTTAGTCCTTAGAGTCCTTAGTCTGAGACAGAGACAAGACCAAGACCTTCAAACAAAGATCTTAAAGGAACACTCCACTTTTTTTTATTTTTTAAATAGGCTCATTTTCCAACACCCCTAGAGTTAAACAGTTGAGTTTTACCGATTTCGAATCCATTCCGCCGATCTCCGGGTCTGGCGGTAGCACTTTTAGCATAGCTTAGCATAGATCTTTGAATCTGATAAGGCCGTTAGCATCTTGCTAAAAAAAAAGACCATTTAGACCATTTAGAATATCAAAATGACGTTTAGATATTTTTCCTATTTAAAACTTGACTCTTCTGTAGTTACATCGTGTACTAAGACCAACGGAAAATGAAAACTTTCAATTTTCTAGGCAAATATGTCTAGGAACTATACTCTCATTCCTGCTTAATAATCAAGGAACTTTGCTGCCATACCATGGGAGCTGCAGGCGCATTGATATTACGCAGCACCTGAAAATAGTCCCCCAGTAAAACATCAAAGATTTTATATGTGGTGTGTTTTACTGTGAGCAACTGTTTGGATGGTTACATATGTAACCTGAGACGTTCCCTTTCAAGGGAACTCGCGCTGCGTCAAGCGCTGCGGGAACCCAATACCCACACCGCAATAATCCCAAGTGTGTTGTCATATGTGATGTTTCAGTAGAGATGCGCTGGCCCCTTTAAGAGCAGCAGCGCCTAGATGATGTCATCAATGTTAGACCAGCTACAATCTGCTGCATGGAAGATAGCTGTCCTTTATTGTGATTTCATCTTAAGCCATCTGCCACATATCTTGTCTTTTGAAGGTGTACGGAGAGGACCAACCTGCCGCATCACATACTCCTGAAGAGAAACTCCTGAAAGCAAAGCTGTAGAAGAAGCCATACTCCTAGTAGAGTGGGCTTAGACCCTTAATGGTGAGGGCTCACTGGCCGGCTCATAAGCAATCAAAATAGCCTTGACTATCCACTTGCTTAGCGTCTGTTAAGATGTGGGCTTCCCTTTACTCTGGGACCCAAAACATACAAACAAGTGATCAGTCTTACGCCAGAGGGATGATCTGTGGACATAAGCATCTAGTGCCTTCACTGCGCAGAGCAGATTTAATTTCTCCTGGTCTGGGTTATGAAAAGGAGGTGGAGAAAAGGATTGCAGCATTATGGGACCCACCACATTAGTGGAGACCTTAGGTGTTCTCCAAATCTCCGACTCTCTTAAGAGATGAGATGGCCAGAAGAAACAACGTTTTTAAAGGGGTGGTTCCGTGTTTTTTTTTCTAAGCTTGGTTGTGTTTATGGGGCGCAGTATAACATGTCTTAATACTTCTTTTTTTTAAAAACGCCGTATTTTTCTTATATTTTATCTTTATTCCACACCACTGTCTCCACTGTCCTTTGAACGGCTTGTTTGCTTCCTGCTTCTATGAAGCCCATCCCTCCAAAAAACGCAATGGTCTTAGATTGGTTAGATGGCCAAATGTAGTTTGTAGTTCTGCAACAGCTCTCTCTCTTTCGTAATGACTGCGATGTGGCCTCGCCCACTTTGTTGCGTGTTCGCGGGGGCAGTGTTTATGTTAATAGCACGGGTTTATAATGTCACCAACCCGGGAAGAAGCTTGTTGTAGTCCAAACCGGCCGTTTTTGTAGGCAATAAACTGCCATAACTTTATAAGGCAATATCTACGTTTGCATTGAACTTTCAGCGCTGTAACTTTGCAGATACTGTTTATGCTCAAGCAGCAACATTACACACTAACTAAAGTTTAAAAAGTGAAATCGAATGCAACCACCCCTTTAAAGTAAGAAACTTCTCTGGCACCTCCTCAATAGGTTCAAAGGGAGCCAAAGCTAGCCCTTCTAATACCACGGCCAAATCCCAAGTCGGCACCCTCGAGCCTACGCCTCAGAGTACCACGGGTGTCTACCCACTGATGCACCTTCTAGCGGAATGTGGTATGCAGAAATCGCTGCCACATATACCTTCAAGGTAGAAGGGGATAACCCCGAGGAGAACTTATCCTGAAGAAACTCTAGTGCTGAACCAACCGGGCAGTTAACTGGATTCAACATACGGCTCGTACACCATGAGACAAATACTCTCCATTTAAGGGCATAAAGCCTCCTCGTAGAAGGAGCTCTGGAGTGCAGCATAGTCTCTACTACCTCAGTAGAAAGACCTGAATCTATGACCCAGGCCCCCTCAGAGGCCAGGCCCACAGTTTCCACAGCTCCGGGCATAGGTGCAGAATTGACCCCATCGCCTAGGAGAGAAGGTACCTCCTGACCTGAATTTCCCATGGAGGGCCGTAGAGGAAAGACACAATGTCCGACAGCCATACTCGGCCCGGCCAGAACGGGGCTATTAGCAACAGACGGACCCCATCGTACTCTCTCCAAAACTCCTTATTGCAGGGGAGAAAGGCTTACAGTGTTCGTTCTTTAAATAAGTTTGGTGTTAGTTATTTGATGCTATAAAAATGGGGGTGTGATGTCATGATTGACAATTGAGATTGACAGCTTCTCTGAGTGAAGTTGTCACTGAGGCACCAACTGACTTTTTTCAGGATTTTTTTTGCATCTGCGAGAGTGTGGGCGGGCTTTTGAAATCGCGGTTCTACTTCCTGTTCTCTACAGACTCTGTCCCAAATCTGCGCCAGATATCAGCACCATATTCGGACATTGGCGGCTTCACGGTAGTGAAGACGCATCGTCCATATATTTTTACGGTCTATGGTTCTGACCTTTGTCACCAAGTCGATGCACACACTTTCAATCATTGAAACTTTGGTTTCCATGCTAAAGGTTCATAATAAAACATATTCTAGTATTTGTCCATAAAAATGTTAGGAATTATCATAAAAATTCGAAAGCTTACAAACTCAAAATTCATCCTCTGAAAAACCTTTTGAAATTGGTTACTTTACTGTGGGAACGGTTCTCAAAATTATTTTAGCGGGCTCCTCCCCAAAGGGGGTAATCCACACCCGGAAAGCATACCTTACATAGGGGCAGCCATTGCTAACCAAGCCATCACCTGCTGTTAGCATCCCATTGACTCCCATTCATTTTGGCGTCACTTTGACAGCGAGTAACTTTACATCTGAGGCGTTTAAAGACTCCATTTGTCCATTGTTTATTTCTAAAGAAAAACGACAATGTATAAAAGGCCCCAATACCTTGTATCTTACACTATCGCCCCGTAGAAGCCGTTTTTGTAAAAATAGGCTAACGGATTGCGTCATAACCACGCGACAACCGGCGCACAGTAGATAAATTACCGTATAGACAGGAGGAGAAGCTCACAGGCAATCTTTTACTGTCTATGAGGCAATTTATCAAAATAAATAAATACTATGCAAAATGACAAACGAATTAATCAGAATACTTACCAAAAGTTGCTCCTGCTCACGCTCTCCGTTTCTGCAAGATTCTGTGATTCAGATTTGACTTTGCACAACTACTAGAAGGCTTACAACTGTCACACTGGTTGCTCACGTCACATCTACGTCGTCAAGCTCACTCTGAGGCTGCGCAGTACGCTCAGCCATCAGGAAGTGAGTGCTTCTAACTGACTTCAATTTTCACAGTGGAAGTCTATGGGGTCGCTGTGTCCATTTCTTTTACTGTCTATGGCTCCTCCCCTATGGCCATCGACATGTTTCATAATTTATAATCAAAACCTTTTCTAATCTTGACAAAAGAGAGTCTCAAGGTTCCATATTTTGTGACAGAGATTATATTTGGACAGAAATGTATTAATTTGTTACAGCAGAATAAATCAATTTTTTCCCCCATAGAATGTGTGGCACACGGTGGCTATTTGTGACCGTGGAGCACAAAACCAGTCATAAGTCGCACTGGTAGGCCTATTTGTGGAAATATAGCCAACAATACACAATACATTGTATGGGTCAAAATGATAGATTTTTATTTTTTAAGGAAATTAAGTAAAGATCATGTTCCATTATATATATATTAAGTAGTAATATGTGTTCCTAAGGACTTCATTTGGACAATTTAAAAAATTTTTGGACCCTCAGATTCCAGATTTTCAAATAATTGTATCTCGGCCAAATATTGTCCTATCCTAACAAACCATACATCAATGGAAAGTTTATTTATTCAGAAATAATCTTCAATTTCAATATTCAATTAAAAATACCTTTATGATTGCTTTTGTGGTCCAGGGTCACATTTTTTTGTATTATACCTAAACAAAATCTCATGAGAACTTCCATTTTTGTTATATCAACGTTTATATTAATTTTAGAGTAAAAATATGTATATTTTAAATACATATTTTATGTAAAATAAACAATATTTAGTACAGTACATTTGATTTACAGTAAATTTTAAATTCCATAACTTTTTCATACATTCATTTATTGAATCTCCCGAGTGTCTTCTTTAAAACAAGACCAAACTTAGGTCTTAGGTCCAAAGCATTTTTGAATTACAGCAATTGGGGGGGGGGGGGGGGGGGGGTAACATTATGGGGTTAACATTACAAAGAAAAGTTAAGTACTGTTTAAATACGTCCGTTTTTAATACCTCATTCTGTGTGTAGTATGAAGGAGTTCCTCAGGGTTCACTGCTGAGCCCTGTAGAGTTCGACAACTTTACCCAGCATCCTCTTCGCGCTCAACATGGAGGAATTGACGGTGGAGGTCCGTGGCTCCAATGGAGCTTATTATAAGGTAAATACACTATTTCACTTCATCATCTATTACTTCACTCTCGTATTAGTCTCTTAATACAGCGTTGATGCTAAAACCTTCAAAAAATTATCGGAAAACGATCTGTATCATGTACTTTTAACGCGTATAAAGTGTCTGTTAGCCGTTAGCCGCTTAGCAGCAGCGCGAGGATGTTTAAATAATAAAAAAACATTGCACCATATAATGCGAAGTTTTATTTTTACCTCAACTACATATACAAAAAGAAGTTTACATGAAAAGAAACTAGGTTTTAAGGGTCTGACTTTTAGTTTCACTTTGTTTATCTGCTAACTGTTATTGAACATTATTCAATCAGGCGTTTGACTGTGAGCGATTTATATGAATATAATCCTAACAAATGCTTAGATAAAAAAAAAAAAATACTATCTTAAAGTCAGTAATTGGTCATTGTTGTTCATCGAACCTGCTATCGGTCATGTTTGTTAGTTTTACTGATATTTTGTTGAATCCCACAACCTATTAACCCTCCACATCCATTTATTAATGCAAGTAAAACTGTTTATCTGAACATGTATAATTATGTTTCTCATATGTATGTTTAGTCAAGCTAAAAAGATTCCAGGAATCTCATAATCATAATTTAAGGTGTGGTCAGATCATAAAAGCTGCTTGTGCTCTTCAGATGATTTCATTGCGAAATTGAGAAATCTGTCTTTGTGCAGTCCTCTTAAAATGACTCTGTGTGCCATGCCATTACTTTCTACTTAAAGTATATATTAATAAGTCCCAGTTGGACAGTCTAGTTGAAGTTATTATTCCGTCTCCATCTCATCCCTCAGTCATTTTGCTCATGCTTATCTCAATGCTTGTCAGCTGTTGGCTTTCCATCTGCAGCTGTCAACCAGCACCGCAGATATTTTAACACCCGTCTATTTTGAGATGAGGTTTAAGAGATACCAACTTCCATTTTGGAGTCAGTTGCCATTGAGAGGCAGTGCTGACCAGTTAGTTGATCCTAAGTATCAGTTTGTTTTTATGTAATATCAATATAACTTTTTATTTGATTGATCACACTGTATAATTGGTCCTACCTACAATGCCTACAAAAATGCTCCTTTTTTGTAACATGTTTTAATCATAATACTATTTATTAAAACAAAATGCATGTGAACGTATAACCACACTTCATAAACAAGCTCTCTGACATACTCAAAAGTTATTCATTAAAACAGTGTCATTCGTATGTCAAACTACACTGGTTGTACTATATGTATATTTTACTATATGTGACCCTGGACCACAAAACCAGTCATAAGGTTTTTTTAAATTGAGATTTATACATGAATAAATACGCTTTCAATTGATGTATGGTTTGTTAGGATAGGACAATACTTGGCCGACTTCAACTTATTTCCGTTAGTTGCCAAGGCATAATTTTAAATTTTCATTTAAGTTTGTTTTAATTTTTATATATATAAACTAAACAAATGAATTAACTAAATTTAGTACCTGGAAATAAATAACTAAAACTAATATATATATATATATATGTTTTAGTTATTTATTTCCAGGTACTAAATTTAGTTAATTCATTTGTTTAGTTTAGGTTTTTTGTCTAATGTTTATATTTGAACAGCTTAATTTCACTTTAGAAAATGTTTTTAATAATTCTAGTTTTAGTTAATGATAATAACCCCAAAATTTCACAACTTGAATAGTAGCATTAGTGGATTTCTATTTATAAATATATTTACTTGTTTACATTTATTTGAATGTATAATACATCTTATTATTCCAGGGCTTTGTCAAAGATGTTCACGACGACTCTCTCTCCATTTCGTTTGAAAACAAGTGAGTAGAAGCTAATAGTTCACAATGATGAAAATATTGCTTATGAAATGAGAAATACTGTCGGATGAGCATCATAATATGAACATTATTTTCTCAGCTGGCAACCTGAAAGACAAGTCCCCTTCAGCGATGTGCGGCTACCACCTGCTGATGGCAAAAAGGAAATCATTGAAGGAGAAGAAGTGGAGGTGAGGAAATATGTTTATTATTAGTGTTGTGCTGTATTTGACAGCGAGCCACAAAACTCTTAACAAGTGGCTTCTGCTGTGCAGATTTTCTCCAGAGCAAATGAGCAGGAGCCCTGCGGCTGGTGGCTGGCTAAAGTGCGCATGATGAAAGGAGATGTGAGTATGACACGCACTACGCTTGCTCAATTAACTTTCGGTTTCTTCTGAAGATCTCTGAGTTCACTTTCACTTTTGTTTCCTGCAGTTCTATGTGATCGAGTACGCTGCATGTGACGCAACCTACAACGAAATTGTAACGTTTGAACGTCTCCGCCCAGTCAACCGCAATAAAGCTGTGACAAAGAGCACATTCTTTAAGTGTACTGTTCCTGTCCCAGATGATCTCAGTGCAGCGTGAGTACTGGCCTCAACATGACTACCATTACTTGCATACCATTGTAATGTGTAGAATACAGTAATAATTGACACACCAACACTTTGTAGTGACTGAAAATGTTTCACAAATCATGAGGTCATGAGTCTCAGAGAGACTTCAAATATAAAAAACGGTGTCTCCTTAGGCAATGTTTTCTCTGTAAAATCATATAATATCCTATTAATTCAATAGAATGCGTGAGCTTACTAGGGAATACCAATATGGCGGTGTGACAAGCCACTTTTTATGATGTCATGAGCAATCCAGTTCTCTATATAGATCAGTGCTCGTAACAATTTTTTTTTCTTAGAATTATGAATTTTGCAATTAAGAGGTCATTGAATTATGCAATTGCAAGTTTATTTCGAGTTTAAAGTCAGAATTGCGAGGAAAAAAAGGCAGAATTGTGAGAAGTTGCAATTACGTTTTTATATTTTAATCCGTGGCGGAAACAAGCGTCAAAATTATCACCACAGAGAATGAGAATTAAAAAACAAATAAACTCAAACCATTTTGATGCTTTACAGCAAAAATAATTGAAAAACTATTATGATGTCTTCTGTTTCTTTAAGAAGAACAACATTTTCTTTTGATTTTCTGTGATGATGCTACAATAAACTGTGCTGATGTTAAAACCATGAACTCATTTCTTTTTTGCTCTTGTTAGATGTGAGAGCGAAAATGCCCACAAGGATTTCAAAAAGGCGGTTGGAGCCATTCGGATTGTTTACAGCCCGGAGCAAAATGAACTGGTTGTACTGGTGAGTCTCAGTTAACTTTGGTGCTTCTGTAAGTAGGTTTGATTATGACAAAAGCTTAATCCACGTTCTCTGAACACCCCTAGTCCATGACCGAAGCCACCATCAAGCGCGTCTCCCTGCTGAGTGACATGCATTTGCGGAGCATCCGCACGAAACTCATGCTCATGTCCAGGAACGAGGAGGCCACAAAACATCTTGAGGTAAATCAGCTCTCGTGTCAACTGCCACAATCTTATTTTTCTTGATTATTTATGTGGGGCTTTTCACACCGCACTTAACCCTGTTTAAAATGTGTGTGTTCATTTAGAGTACAAAGCAGTTGGCCTCAGCGTTTCAAGAGGAGTTCACTGTGAGAGAGGACCTCATAGGTCTCGCCATCGGAAGCCACGGCAGTAACATTCAGCAAGCCAGAAAGGTGCAGGGAGTGACCGCCATCGAATTGGACGAGGAGGCTCGAACCTTCAGGATTTACGGAGAGGTGCGTCCGCTTTCTGCCCATGGTGTCGTTTAATCAAACCACTTCCTTGTAATGAATACAATGCATTTTTTAAATGTTTCTTTACAGAGTGTAGAGGCGGTTCAGAAAGCAAGAAATTATCTGGAGTTTCTGGAAGATTCGGTGCAGATTCCTCGCAACCTTGTTGGTATGTATGTTTTTCATTTAGAAACAGTTTGCATAAAGTCATTGTGAAATATTTAAAGTGCAATTTTAGTATACTATTTAGTATTTATTAGGGATGGGCATGATTAATCGACGATCGATAATTGATCGTTAAGAATTTCGTCGATCACGTTAATTTGTTATCGATTAATCTAATGCATTTTTTTTATCTAGCCTAATGCAGATTGCGTTGCGTAGTGTGAGTTTTGAAGCAATTAAATTAATTTCACTGTGTGGTGAAGTTCACTGCAAACATTGCAATGGCGTATATAAGTACAACACGGCCACGACTCAAATGATGTACCACTTAAACAAAGTGCGTCCGTCCCTGGTTAATGTCGGTGGCGGTGCATTCTCAGTCTCAACCTAGCATCAAGTCGGCGTTAGCACGTACTCGGAGCTGTGATGCACAACGAGCAGAGAAAATTACCCAAGGGATCTGCAAGTTCATTGAGTTGGATATTCTGCCCTTAAGTATTGTTGAGGGCAATGGTTTTCGAGAACTTATACATTTATTGGAACCAGCATATCAAATTCCATCACAACGTACCATCACCAGACTGGTAGAAACTCACTACGAAGAACGAAAGCAGCTGCTGTTAAAAGAATTGAGCAAAGCTGAGAGAGTTGCTCTAACTACAGACTGCTGGACCGCTTTAACAGCTGAGAGCTACATCACCATAACCTGCCAGCTACATCATTCGCTGCGTTTCCATTACAGATTTTCTCAAAACTTTTGCGGTATTTTCTAAAGGTTGATAAAAAAATATTTCGAAATGACGGCGTTTCCATTAACTGATGTAATGCGACTAAAACAATTTTTTTTCTTCTCGTGATAAGTCAATCCAAAAATTATGCTACGGATGTTGTTAGGTTTATGTATATCCCAGCCACCGCACGCCATTATTATTAATGGAAAGAGACGTGTGTTATTCAAGCACTGATGGCAAGGAAGGCGGATACTTGAGCGGCACATATGAGGTGTTATGATAAATTGTGGCATTTTATATTCTATTGTTTTTTATGAGTTTAATAAAGAACTGTCTCGTCTTCTGTCCAAACATACCATCATCTGTAAAGAATGATCCACTTTGACGCATTGCCACATACAGAGACGAGCGAAAAGTTTGAATCTTCATGGTGATAACTCAACCTTTTTTTTACCACTTCGTTATTTTGGCTTGGCATTTCGTTTGTTGGAAATATAAACTGAATTTAGAAATGCTTTTGAAATGAAAAACTTTGCGTTTAATAAAAAATATATATTTTTGAAATGAAGACGTTTGGAGTGGAGTGCAAAATAATATGTTCCCAGAATCCACGGCCTTTGCCGTTATTGTGAGTGTACACAAATGAAAGTAGAGAGTTTACTGTTTATTATAATTATGTCTTGCACTTATCTGTAGTATGGCCAGACATTATGGAGTATTGTTATTTGTTTCCGCGCTGTCATAAAGGATAAAATCCATCAGAAGGCGCAGACGACTTTGTTGGACAGAGGGTTAAAGAAAACGCAGCCTATTTAGTTTCATATAGTTAGGCTATGTTAAAATATTATAATTTTTTAAATTTCATTTGTTAATTATGAAAAGTGAGCAGCATGAGTAAGGCACATAATCAGATGCGCATGTCTGGGGACATAGATTTTGAGCACTTAATTGAATTGTGTTTTCTAGAAAGTCTTTCTTTAAAATTAATTTAGTTTTGTATACATTTTATTTTAATTTTGATCAATGTTTAATACACTATTTGCCTGTATATTTAATAATAAGAAGCAAACCAAGATCGTCGGCAATGGATTGACGTGCGTAACTGGGCTGTTTCCGCGGCCTTTGAGTAAGTCTGAAACTACAGCGTCTTTCTGTCAGAAAGCCTGCCAGTTTTGAGTTTCATGTTGACAAAACCTGTCAGATCTAAGTCTTATGTTTTTTGTTTAAGTTATTGTTTAACATGTTTCTTTTGTATTATTATTATTTTGGAACAAACGAGGTCTCTGTTTAAGAACGCTGGCTCACAGCTGCAGGTTCCGCTGCTTTAGAGCACCGCATATGCACACGCATTATATGTTCTAACTGAACGTAGTTTAACTGTCTGCCACATGTTGATCTTGTAATAAAGGTCTCATCGAGGAAAAACACGCTGTATTTTTGTATTCATTGCATTTTTGAATTATAAAAGTTAAATAATTAATTTTATTATAAAAATATTAATGATTAATCGATAGTCGATCGTTAATTCTCCCGAAAATTTAATCAAATGCCCATCCCTAGTATTTATTTAAACATTGAATTAGGTTCGCAAAGTTTCTTGGGGAATTCAATAGTTTAACAAGAAAACGCAAATGTTTTGTGAGTGAAGTCACTCAGTTGTAGTAAATTTATTGAATTTAACCATCAAAATTGTGTGTTGACATCATTTTCATACAAATTTTCCATTTATAGGGAAGGTTATTGGAAAAAATGGCAAGGTTATCCAGGAGATTGTCGATAAATCCGGTGTGGTGAGAGTGCGCATCGAAGGTGACAATGACAACAAACTCCCCCGACAGGAAGTAAGACACCTGAGAGTAGCACAAAAAAAGCTAGCTAGATGAATGTATATACACACTAATGCATTTTTATAATTTTTTTCAATAGGGAATGGTGCCATTTACATTTGTTGGAACGAAGGAGAGTATCAGCAATGTGCAGGTCCTACTGGAATACCATATTGCTTACCTAAACGTGAGTATTAGAGATAAATGCAGCAGCCGTGGTGGCGAAAGGCCGGTGATGTTTGAGGAACTCAAGCGCTAGTTTGTGTTATGCAGGAGGTGGAACAGCTGCGACTGGAGCGGCTGCAGATTGACGAGCAGCTGCGTCAGATCGGGATGGGTTACAGGCCTGTCCCAAACCGACCTGGAGATAAGGACAAGGGCTACGCCACTGAAGAGAGCACATCCAACACCACCATCCATGTCAATCGCTCCTATGCTGGCAGGGGCCGTGGCCGCCGGGGTCCTGGATACACGTCTGGCTACGGTAGGGCATTTGCTTAAAGAGAAGACATAATACGATACAGTTTTCAGAGATAAACCCACCCTTACAATAACTGTTCTGTTAATAACCCTCTGACGATTAGACTGCCTGTGGGCAGGAAACAAAAATACAGAAGTACAACCTGTAGTTTTCACAAAAAGCCCTGGAGCTGTCCATCTACTGGACTTTTGCTGACTAATAAACGTGAATTTCTCGGTCAAGATAAAACCGAGGAGTAAAAATTGTTAATTTTCATGCACTACCGGCATTTAAACAATAAAAAGCGGGGTTGAAAATCTACAAAGTTACACGTTCACATTTCTCATGACTTTCAGGCACTAACTCCGAGCACTCGTATGCGTCTGAGACGGACTCTGAGCGCAAAGAAGAGCTGAGCGACTGGTCCCTGGCAGGAGAGGAGCCCGAGCGCAACCCCAGACAGCAGAGAGACAGCAGGAGGAGACCAGGAGAGGGCCGTGGCAGAGGACGTGGAGGACCTGGTGGCAGAGGCCGTGGCTCAGGGAGAGGGGCGTCCAACTCCATTAGCTCAGGTACACTGGATCCCTTACACACTTACAGTGTGGAATATAAGTATTTGAACACCCTGCTATTTTGCAAGTTCTCCCACTTAGAAATCATGGAGGGGTCTTAAATTGTCATCGTAGGTGCATGTCCACTGTGAGAGACATAATAAAAAAAAAAAAATCCAGAAATCACAATGTATGATTTTTTTAACTCGATGACAATTTCAGACCCCTCCATGATTTCTAAGTGGGAGAACTTGCAAAATAGCAGGGTGTTCAAATACTTATTTTCCTCACTGTAAGCTGTAACACATTTTATTCAAAGCACACGTTTTAGGGCCCTATGAAATCCATTTGGAATCCATTTTTGTGGATTCCATTTTAATAGTTTATTGGAATGTCTAATAATTTAATTTTTTAAAACTTTAATAGTTTACTAAAGTTTTAGCAATAATAGGGCCCAATGAATTTTTCCCCCCAGAATTCTCTGTTTTCTCTTTAAATTTCTCTGGATTCTGTGTTTTATGATTTATTATAAACTTTTAATCAAAAATAATGGTAATAAAATTAATGCATAAAACTTTAACTATTTAACCCGCTGGTGCGCTTTGGTCAATTTTGAGTAAAAAATTAGAATTTTTACTTCATCAGAATGGTATGACACATGACTTTTGAGGCACTTGCTATGTGAACACACTCACAAAAAATTTGTATACTTGTTTCGAAAAAATGTGTACACTTGTTGTCTCCAGACGGTGAACTTTTTTTCTTGCTGGTGCAAGTAACTTTTGTTAGAGGTCCCTCTGATAAGAGCTTCCATTTCTTTTGCATATGAGAAACATTAAACGGCCAACGAAACGAAAGCGGAACAAAACAAGCAGCGTTCAAATGCAGTGCAGAATTCTCTGTTATAACTAGGGTTGGGAACCGAAATCCGGTTCCAATATGGCACCGGTACTTATATAACCGGTATGTACCGGACCGAATCAGAACGCAGATTTCGGTTCCTCATTTCGGTGCCAAAATTCAAACGTGCTTTCGCGCTTTGGCTGAGCCAGAGACAGACGCTCAGCGCTCGTCACATCACAACTCATGACAACTATTCAGTGTTTTCAACGACATCATGTTTATTTCAGGTTTCAGACATTTAAATGCTCATAAGTAGGCTACTAGCAAAAAACACACACTGATGTCTATGAAAGCGGCTATGACAATCCTTTCAGACGGTTATAATTTGACTAACGTTACGTGTTTTATTCACATCAGATAAATGCACATTATATAGTAACTATATAGTTTACTCTATTCTTCTTCCAGTTCACTGGTCACTTACTTTCATGTATTTCGTGAGACGAGATTGAGCTCAAGTGTTGTAAATCTGACAGATCCGATTCTGAGGCGCAAACTAACATGGCGCCGCCCATTGCGCTTTATAGATCAACTAACACACATTCACTCACACATTTGAACATCAGATAGTTCGTGACACAGTTAAGAAGTTTGTGAATATTTTGAATAAAAAGAAAAAACGAAATAAACCCGATACAGCTGAGCTGTCAGCGCTATTGCGGCTGCTGTGGGTCATGTGAGAAACATGACGCGTCACCATGGAAACATTAAGGCGATGTGTTCTAAAATATTTAGCCAGAGAATATGATCATATTTCAAAATAAAGCTGAAGCTCGAAGCTGGTTTGTAGCAGAGCAAGAATACAGACGACTGCTGTTATTACTGTAACTGTTTAGAGTTATATTAGGCTTGTTGTAGTTGGGTGGCTTAGGTTTTACTGTGAATTTGTAAATATGTCAATTATAATTTGTAAATAAGTAAATTGTGTTTTGTATTTATTTATATTCATACATTTAAGTATACATTAAACTTTTAATAAATGGTTCAATTTAAATAATAAATAAATAAATAAAAAGCCATTTAATGTCGTCCACCTCGTTTTGTGGCCTTTTAAAAAAAAAAAAGTATCGGTTCAGGCACCGTTTAGGCACCGGAACCGTTTTAAAAGTATCGGTTTGGCACCGGAATCGAAAAAAACCCAAACGATACCCAACCCTAGTTATAACCATATCAGATCAAACGGCGCTGATGTGTAAACCAGGAGAAACATTGTGCCATGAATGAACAAGTTATAGAAGGCTTTTCACTCCACAAATCACCAACAATCGCCATAGATTTAAGACTAACTGTAACCATGGTATTGTGGCAGAAACAAGTTTATGTTTTTACATTATTAATTTCAGGGTTCATACAACCTTTTGATTGTGTAATTCAAGCACACTTTTTTTTTTTTTTAAACCGAGATAACGTTTCTGAACAAACAACTAAACAAAATAACCTAATTTATTAGAAGTTCTGACAAAATGTTAATTGATGTATTTAAAATGTTTAATTGAATTGAACTATTTAAAAATAAAAATCATGACAGATTCAATGACTCACCCATAAATACTTCACTTCTTTCATTACATATTATTCCGGGTTCCCGCGGGGTCTTAAAAAGTCTAAAATTTAATTGTTTTAATTTAAGGCCTTAAAACGTCTTAAAAACGGCCAGATTTTCATCCGAGGTCTTAAATTTCATATAGTTAGGTCTAAAAAAAAGGTTTTTATCCTCGTTCATTTCTAGAAACGCTGGCCGCAGAAAGTTATTAACGTTACACAGTAGCAAAAAAGTATCGAATCGTAGACTACAAAGCGGAGCTCTAGAGTCTTTGCTACGCTGCCCTCAGAACGTTCGTTCGGTGTGTAGTAGTTCTTTCTGGGGGATATTGGTGGTGGAACATGTACGTGGTGATAACTACAAATCCCATGATTAATGTAATTACCTGCCCGCAAAATATGTCTACGTTTAATAACATTGTATTTTGTTGGACCGAATAATTAATAATAATAATTAGTTACATTTATATAGCGCTTTTCTAGGCACTCAAAGCGCTTTACATATAGAAGGGGGAATCTCCTCAACCACCACCACCAATCTCCTCAACCACCACCAATAAGGCAGACATGCATTGTTTTATATTATTCTATACAGTGATAAAGTCTGCACTCAATCAGCACTGCATACCTTATTATTATGAAAATAGTGAAGGCTTGAAGAACTCAAATACACCATATCTTGATGCAGTCGTGTTTATTGTCTTCGTTTCATCAGTCAAAGCGTTTCTATCTTCTGTTTTTTCCTACATCGCTAGCTTCACATTAGGGCTAACAATTACTTCTGTGAGGCAAATGTGGAGTTTCTGCTCGAGGGCGCCCTCTGGCTTCAGTATGTGTGAAACGTTTAGGTAATAAAATGAAAAATAATACTGCTCTCTAAATAAATGTATATGACAATCCATATGTTTTTCTCCAATGTACAGTTTTTCCCCCACAGTAGATGCATAAGAGGCTCATATTTCATATTAAATACATAGACTTTAAGAAATTGATATCACAGATAAAAAGCAGGTTTTTTTTTTTTACACAATAAATCTTTAGACCTTTCCAATGATTTTTAGTCATAGGCTGTCTGCATATTAACAGGTAATCCAGCAGTTTTTTTGTAAAATAAGTTTTCTGTAAAATATACTTGTTGTTGTTGTTATTATTATTATTATTATTATTATTATATTGTTATATTTATTCTTAAATACTCTATTTTTTATTTTTAAATAATTAAAAAGTTATTGTAGTAGTAATATTTCTAATTTTGTTAAATATTTGTATTTATCGAATATAATAATTATTATTAAAGGGGGGGTGAAATGCTGTTTCATGCATACTGATCTTTTGGCACTGTTAAAGACTTGGATTCCCATGCTAAACATGGACACCGTTTCATAAGCTAAGGTGGACGTTTAATGGGAGTATTTCTTTGCCAAAATTAGTACTTCCTGTTAGTCATAAGTTTCGGAAAGTTTTTTTCGATCATGGGTCCGCTTGACGTCAACAGGGCGGAATTTCCTTGTATGGGCCGTACGGACAATTCTACCGGAAGAGCGCGCGCGAGAGAGAGAGAGAGAGAGCGTGAAAGCAATAGGCTACGCCCATCAGAGCGCTGGCTCGTACAGATGGAATTTGCTTTTCCGGATCAACAACTGAGTTGCGCAAATATTTATGTCTGTTCCCTGCATTTCGGTGCCGATTGTTTTATAAACAAGGCCCAGTTCGACGGCGGATTTTCAGATCGCCTAATACTGAAGGATGGAGCGGTCCCAACGATAAAGGTCCCAACGTTGGAACCGCAGGTTTGACTGCTTCAAATGTCTGTTTTTGCCTATGCCCATCAAGTAGCCCAAACATGATCACGGTATAGTGTGTGTACATTTGTTTAGCTGGCCACTATATGTGTATGTTTGTGTATTGTAAAAGCACTCCAAACAACCATACACAAAGAATGGGGAAATATGTTGAACTAAATAAGCGCGGTTCTTCATTCAAATGCGCTACTATTCCATGTCTTTCTATGTAAACACTAGCCTGACGCGCAAAACCAGTCCGCTTACTACAAATCATGTCTTCACAAACCACGCGTAAACACACACACACACACACACACACACACACACACACACACACACACTGTAACACTCGCGCTTGACATGGTGTTCTAAATAACACAAGCCGCTAAACATATTATATAGTTAGTGTAACTTATACCACATAGTCGACGTCCTGCTCTAGTCGTTTTTGCTGCTGCTCCTGTTCAACTTCAGCCTCTGGGTCTGATTCCGGATCATAGATGTATGGCTGTATCTGATTAAAAGCCATTTTTTATGTTGAATAAAGTTTTTCCCCGCTTTTAGGGATGACGCAGCTTTCAGACGCACTCAACACCGTAACAGCGGCGCGCGCTCGACATTCTTTAGCTCCGCCCACACGATACGCCCCCAGCCGCACGGCTTTTTCCGGAAAGACTCGGAACAGCGCATCTTTCTTTTATAATTATAATAAAAATAAAGACTTTTCGGAGATATGCAGGATGCAGTGCTACTCTATAGGTACTCAAGATTGACATGAGACTGACTGAAACTGAGTGTCCCCCCCCCCTTTAATCTCATTAATATATAAACATTAATATATAAAATGTTATATGCATACACTTTTCATTTGTAATAAAAAACAAAAAGCATTTTAACGAGAATAATCGCAATTAGATATCTTCCCCAAATCGTGCATCCCTAGTTTGGAGTAGCCTGTTCAATCTCTATTAGGCTATTAATATGCTGTTTTGTAATCTAGTCTATTTGAGGGCAAGTTTGTTTTAGCCTATTTTCATTTTGCGCCTAAGGTTTTGGGCATTTGGCACCTTGTTGGCTGTGGAGGGTTACTAATGTCATTGCTTTATCTGTAAATTAAATTAATGCTAATTAATGCTTTTTCAATGACTGAATTCAAAACCTCTTAATGTTAAAGTATTTTACACAGGCAAGCAGCATTGAAACATATAAAAGAGCTTTGTTCTGTAATTTGTCTATGCATGTTGCATTGCACATTGAATATTTTTATTCGTCTTTTCATGTCAGTCCTGAACGATCCCGATGGAAACCCATACAGTCTGTTGGACAACACTGAGACTGATCAGACAGCAGACACAGATGCCAGTGACTCGCAGATGAACACCAGCCGTCGCAGACGCTCCCGTCGCCGCCGCACAGATGAAGACACCACCGTTATGGACGGCATGAGTGAGTCCGACAACACCTCCCTCAGCGAGAACGGCCTCGGTAAGGACAGCCTCAGAGGATTTACTGCATCCATTTCATTTATTGATTAGAGCTGTGGAATATAATAATTTTTACGATGTATCGCGATGCTGAAGTGAACGATTCTGCATCAATGCATTAAAACAAAAGAACCAAATTAAAAAAAAAATGCCTATATTACATATTAATGTACTGTTTTCTTGTAGGCTAAATAAAGAATTCTCATTATATATAAAAAAAAAAAGTTGCGTATGTCCATCGGAAGCAAAGTTTCACTTTAATTTATTTTATTTTATGAAAAGAACATGCAGGAATGAGAGTGCGGGACGTGCCTGATGTTTAGAGTTAAGCTTAATAAGCCACGAAAAGATCTTCATGGCACACACACAGAAAAACACCTCAGACGCGATCCTGAATTCAGTAACGTATTGTGCTTAAACGATCAGATACACACAGAATTCTGAGATTCTCCTCTTTACGATGCATTTTACAGAAAACAGATTGGATTAGCAAACAGATTGGATTAGCGGTTTAAAAGTTATTAAACATTTTAGAACGATAGTTATTTTTAGCCGCGGGCGGCTGTCTAGGTCTTTAAGGGTTAAACAACTATAAATAATGTTGAATGTATAATAATGCAATGGGGAAATATTTGTGGGTCCTGAACTCCTGATAATAATACACTAATAATAATATTATTTAAATAATAAGAAAAGTTTTTTAAAAAAAGTCTTTATTTTGGCTTAAAATATTGGAAACATTTTGTATAATGAGTTCAGTATCGCGATTTATATCGAAACGTGACACGAGTGTATCGTTACACCGCTAGGAAATATGAAATTAGTTTTAATGAAATTGTACTTTAAATAAAAAATAAAACTGCCAGTAGGTGGCGGTAAATGTCTAATTGAGTAAGTAATTGAGTCAATTCGTTCAAATGGCTGATTCATTCAGGAGTAGTAAATGGTTCTTTTTATGATTTGTTTAAAGCGCGGATTCAGAAATAAAACGCCACTGTGTATTCGGAGCCGAACAGTTCTCGGGTTTTCAGAGTCGAAAGGGTTTACAGAGGGCTTACAAATAGGAAAAAGAGGCTACAATTTGCACAAGCTCACCAAAATTGGACCGTTGAAGACTGGAAAAATGTTGCCTGGTCTGATGGTTCTCGATTTCTGTTGAGACATTCAGATGGTAGAGTCAGAATTTGGCGTAAACAGAATGAGAACATGGATCCATCATGCCTTGTTACCACTGTGCAGGCTGCTGGTGGTGGTGTAATTGTGTGGGGGATGTTTTCTTGGCACACTTTAGGCCCCTTAGTGCCAATTGGGCATCGTTTAAATGCCACGGCCTACCTGTGCATTGTTTCTGACCATGTCCATCCCTTTATGACCACCATGTTCCCATCCTCTGATGGCTACTTCCAGCAGGATAATGCACCATGTCACAAAGCTCGAATCATTTCAAATTGGTTTCTTGAACATGACAGATATGACAGACATGAGTTCACTGTACTAAAATGGCCCCCACAGTCACCAGATCTCAACCCAATAGAGCATCTTTGGGATGTGGTGGAACGGGAGCTTCGTGCCCTGGATGTGCATCCCACAAATCTCCATCAACTGCAAGATGCTATCCTATCAATATGGCCCAACATTTCTAAAGAATGCTTTCAGCACCTTGTTGAATCAATGGCACGTAGAATTAAGGCAGTTCTGAAGGCTAAAGGGGGTCAAACACAGTATTAGTATGGTGTTCCTAATAATCCTTTAGGTGTGTGTGTTTGTATATATATATATATATATATAATTAGGGATGCTCCGATCAGGATTTTTGCAGCCGTTACCAAGTACCGATTTCAGTGTTTCCCCTAGGTTTACAGCTTTGGGGGGGGGGACCTCCCGAAACTACCAGTGTCGCGGAGCGGGAGTGTTACGGATACGTGGTGTTGCCATAGACAATAAATTAATTAATTTGGTAAAAAAATATAAACAATATATATACTATATTTCAGGGCTCAATGCTAAGGATATTTTTCAGGGGTTCAAATTTTTACTTGCCCTGTCAGAATTTTCACTGACCCCACCACAAAAAAAAGACAAATAAAATAAAATAGGCCTAGTATTGTTTTTGAGCCATATAAGCTTAATAAATAAGGTTATGACTCTAAAAACTAAAATCCTAACTCATATATTTTTTTTATATTGTTAAAGACCGTCAGTAATAAAATAAGAACAAATAATCAAATTATGAGCAAAAGCACAAATAAATAAAGCAGAACAAACATATACAAATTAAATAAACAGTTATTTTCATGTAGGTCTAAACTAGATTGTCAGGTACAAAAATAGTAATCAAATGTAAAATATAACTGCATAATCTGCATAAAATGATATGCCACTGCATATAAATACAGATTAACCCTTTATTAAAAGTTATTCAGTCAAGAGCAGTGAGTGATTTTTTTTTTTTGTCTTTTGTTATCTCAATATTTATATAGCCAATGACGATATTTTCCGGCTTTCCATGTTTTCACTGTTATACGGTAGGGGGCGCTGTAGCGCATTTCCTGCACGAGAACAGAATCTCCTGATCAAAACACTGCCGAAGAAGCAACGTGCGATATCATGTGTAAGCAGATGCATATGTAAAATAACGCGATCATCACCACTAAACAGCATATAAATCAAAACTGCCTAATGTTATTGAATGAAATGTCAACCCAGGACGAGTTCTAGGACTGTCAAGCTTTGGGGTGTTGATGGACTCCATCTACAACATCTGTGTTTTGTTCATCGTTCAGACGTAACGTTAGTCTTTTACAAAAACGTGATTTTTTTCAGCTTTATGCTCAAAATGTTGCTTTTTCATGAAACTTGCAACATTCAAGTGTTGATTAAAAAAATTATGTATGAAGCTGGAATAAAACAGTGGGTCTGTTCTTTCTTTGATATATTGCAAGATATTCTGTGGACAATTAAAACTTGTGAAAATGACCATAAATGCTGGCGGTGAATGGCAAATTTCATGTTTACGTTCATTTAAAAGACCTAACCGACTATGTTTACGATGATACTCAACAAGACAGTCATTTTGATATAATTTTGTGTGAATATTCGCGCACTGAGACGCGTGGCCGTGCGTGTGTGTGTGTGTGTGTGGTGTGTTGCTGCCCTTCGCGACGAGCAAACTGAGAGACACACTTTCTCGTATGAGCGTTTGAATATTTAAATTGGCAAGGCTTAAAAATGCGCAAATGATCAGTTTCCGTGAAGATGCAGCTCTGGGAGTGTCTTTCACGCTGGCACTGAACCATCAGGCAATTCTTATTGTCGACCGTAATGACAAATATTTTTTGTCATTCATTCAGGGGGGGCGGGGGGTCGTTTTAGGAGGGCGGGGCGCCCCCCCAAAACAATGGTAGGGGAAACACTGGATTTCTTGTCATGGTGATCGGCCGATACCGCCGAAATTCCACACCGACATGACTGCGGCACCAAATCATTTAAGTCCCAATGTGTCATGTACGTCCTCAAGCGCTGACGTCATCAAATTGCGATCGGTTCGTGAGAACGCCCAAGTTTAGTGAGTACCGATCGAGTCATAAAATATGATTCTTTTTTTTGCCAAATATAATTGGTTGCCAATAACACAGACAAATTCCACAAGCTGCAAACTGCTCAAATGGCATTTTATAAAACAGCCACAGTGTTTAAGGTCAGGTTTTGCACCGATCTTTTGTAGATGATGCTGAAGCTAAACCACAGCGGCGCAATCGTAGCCGTCGCCGCCATTTCCCCCCTCCTGAGGAGAGGCAGCCAGGTAACGGTATGAATTAACACTGGGTTTGTGTTCAAGCGGGTGCTAATCCAAACTGCATGGCATTGAACGCCAGGCCTTTCAACTGAACCACCGCCCACATGATCAACATGCCACATCACAACAATAGGTTTATTAATACAGACATTTGTGTGAAATAACATCAAAAAACTATCTTTATCTAGAACTTTTGAATTCATTGGCTACACGATTGCAAATAACATTGGTTTATAAAGCTGTAGTTATTAATTTGCATGGTTGATATAAATGTCTTTTTTACCTTCTCAACCTGGAAGATTCAGCCAAAAAGGAGATTTTTCCAAGCTGCCCTTTTCCATACAGTGAAAGTGAATCTTCCTCTCCGCCACAGCTCTCCAATCTCTACTTGCCACATCACACATCGGATCAGGTTTAACCTCCAAGTTTAAGGTTTCTTGAAACTCGCATCCAATTGGAAGGGCAAATGAGAGTCGAAAGCTCTGGCAGAGGAACATTTCCAACACTAAACGTTTGGCCTGTTCATCACACAAAGCTGTTCAAGAATAATAAAGATCCTTTGCGAATGAAATCTTTGACATCTCTTGCAGTGACCGTGGCTGACTACATATCACGAGCTGATTCTCAAAGCAGACAGAGGAACCCAAGAGACCTGAGGAAGAACAAAAAGGAGATGGTGACTAGATTTCTTCTTTCTTATCACTCTGATTTAACCACTTAAACTCGGGCCGACGGGGGGCACCAGAGTCAAACAAAAAAGTTGTCATCATGTAACTTCATAACCACTTGCTTGACCAACGAAAAACAGGTGTCATTTTAAAGCTTAGAAGCTTGGCTTTACAGTGAATATAATGAATACGACTAACTCTTAACAAGTGCTTTTAAATTTGCTATAATATTAGAGGAACACCATTTTTATAGTGTGTGAAATGACTTTTTACATGCAATGTGGTCTGTGAAAGCATCATCAATAACTGATAGTCTTTTGTTATATCATTGAAAAGTCTCAACTAGCAGAATACAAAAATCATATTTGTTTCAGTCTGAGACCAAACTATACCAAGTATTCGTATGAAAGGACCACTGCCAATGCATAACACTACACAGATGAGGCTTTTGCGTTACGTTTTTCTATATAACTTCGTGAAACATCAGTAAACCATAGCAAATCACACTTGTCTGTAGAGAGCAATCAGACATTTACCGTGCACCATAGAATAGGAGAGCATGCTGAAAAATCATCAACCATCGTCTAGGATCTTAACTTGTTACCTATTCTATGTAGTTATAAATATTTGTACGCTTTATTGTGGTGTTTACACATGTAAGTAGTTCTTATGTTCAGTTAAACACTAACCTAAAATTTGGCTCTGATGTAGTTGACATGAATAGCCGGGTTTCCACTGCTGGGCCACTGCGAGCCAGGGCTTTCATCAGGCCGGGCCGGGCCGGGCTGGGCTAATAGCCTTGGACCTGTAGCACCGTGCCCAAAACCTCACTGTTGGGCCAGAAGCTCTGCATCGCTTCACTAAAACCCGCCCGTAACACGCCTCTCTGGAACAAAAGTGGACAGTGGAAACACGGCTATTGGACATCATTGTGTCATCATGCCTACCATCAATAATAACAAAATAAATGGCATCACTTTTTCTGAGATTTTCTCAGCAGTGACGTAACATAAGAACTTCCAAACATTATTAAAATATATATTTGTTTCAAAATTTGAAAGATCAAATGAGACCATGCACTTGTATATATCTTGTTTTTTATAGCGTTATAAGCCATTACTGTAAGTATGTCACTTAGATGTGAAATCATAAATGCCTTCAGGGTGTAAGTGGTTAAATCTGTGAGAACAGGGATGCACAATATTTATAATATGTAATAGGGATGGGCATTTTTGTAAATTTCTCATTTCGATCATCGATAGGTTTCAAAAACGAGTACTCGGGGGCGGGGCATGTGCAGGGGGCGGGGCATGTCCGTCATTGAGATAATGAAAACTGTTATGAAAAAGGTTGTTGACAAATACAAACGTGACATGAAAACAGGTATATGAAAACATGAACATATAAAACAAAAAATAACTGCTAGATTATGATGCATAAATGTATTTGAAAAAGAAACATCTTTATAAAATGACCGTCTCAAATAACCAAGTCAGTAATATCGAGCATTGCCTTTGAGCTGAAACTGTGAAATAACACCACCCTGCAGAGCTTGCTAGCTGGTTAATAAACTCAACCAAACGCACCATATATCAATATTAATATGAAGATTATTATGAACCTATTACGACATAAATCAACACAAAAGGACGTGAATGCGCACGTGAACTTCAGCGTGCTAGATTTTACAGGCTATGGTTTGAAACGGAACATTTTGAATGCGCTCTCCCCTTAACAACGCTGATACACGGACAACGAAAGCACACAGAAACATTTTATTAAAATCCTGTTCTCATTATAATGCTTTGACAGATTGACTCTGCACATCATGCACTTAATTTTATTATTCATGATCGAAGTGTTTACAGACATCACTGCGCGTTTTCGAACTCATAACGAAAAACAACTTTAAATAAACTAGGTCTACTGTTAAAAAATACGAGAACAGTATAGCAGTGCTGCATTACTAATATCAATGATTCTGAGAAAGAAATAGCCTATCTGAAAAGAATATGACTGTCTCTAAACCATCATGTCGAGCATGAAATGCGTTTGAGCTGAAACTTAAGAGAATGAACAACAGCCGTTATAACGGCAGCGCTTTGCTAGCTTCTTAAGCTCAACCAAACGCTTCTTATATTAGATTAACCAGATATACAACATAAAAGTAATCTTACAACGTGCAGAAAAGGACGCGAATGCGCACATGAACTTCACGCGCTTCTCGCTAGTTTCTCTGTGGAGCAGCTGATACACGGGGAACTAAGCACAGATCATTTACAGCATCGTGTTCTCATTATAATGCTATGTAGGCTATGACATATTGGCGCTGCACATCTTGCACTAACCATTAATGATCACAGTGATTCCAGACATCACTGCAGTGCACGCCTCAGTTTCACTTTATTTCGCCGCGGTCTGGACTCTGGAGGCGTGCTGTATAACCAATCAGACCTCCGGTACTGCGCAAAACGACGCAATAACCAATAAAAAAGAGAAAACATTTTTTTTTTCAGGGCGATCATCGTTCTCATGATCGATGGTCGCGGTCACGTTCGAGTACTCGATTACTCGACCACTGTTGCCCATCCCTAATATGTAATCATAAGTAAGTAATGGTATTTAATCATTGGATGATATTGGATATTTGTTTCTGCTTATTTTAAGAGATTTTAAACGACCCTTTTGTGTATAGCAGATTTTGAAAGAAATATTTATGCATTTTTTGTGCAGAATATTATCATGTGATCAGGGTTATTATTGTTATCTAACACTAAAAATGAACAAATTATCATAACTTATTAAAACATATTAAAAACTTTTTTAAAAATAAGCTATTCAAAATTAAATAATTTTTATTTAGTTTAACTTGATGTACTAAAATAAATAAAACTTCTATAAAAACTAAATTCGAGAAAAAAAAGACTAATAAAATAATAAAAATGACAAAACAAAATGACCAAATCTTCAACTAAAATGAAAAATATAAAAAATATAAACCAATTCAAAATATTACAAAAAGCCTGAATGTACTTTTAGCATATACAAACCATTATTTATTTATTTAATGGTTTCGATTTATAATATTGCTCATATTTCAGTTATCTGCAATTATGTGGCCTAAAATGTTGTGCATTTCTAATTTACGGCTATTTTTACAGGTTTCCATCTGTCATGGAAAACCTCAAAATATTTCCAGAAAGTCGTGAAAAGTGTTATAAAACCCATAGAAGTTTCCATGATGTTTCCTAGTTACTCAGCTTTAGAGTAAACCCTTGTTGGTCAATCACCATAAACAGCTGAAAGAGTGACGGTAACTCATTGGTGGAGGTGCTGTATTTGGATTAAATGTGTTTCCCGTCCTCCGCAGGCTCAAGTGGAGTTCATATCGGAGCACGGCCCCGCCGACGCCGTGAGCAACGGCCCCACCAAAGCAGACGATCAGAGCAAGACGACCGAAGCCACGCCAGCCGTCGTCAACGGAGTCTCCTAATCAGTTTGCTCTCTTTCTCCAAACTCATAACCTTTACAGTTTTACAATAGTGCTTGTACAAGCTTGCCAAAGATAGACGTACGGACTTCCACATTCTCGATTGCACTTTTCAGTTCCTTCACTATGGAACAGATAATTACAATGAGAAAAAAAACAAATTATGAGATGACAAAAAAACAAAACCTTAAGTCACACCTTATGTTCCTGATCAGATGTTGTGCCTTCAGAGCGTAGTTTCAACATGATGTTGGCTGGCTAATGAGAAAACGAACAGAATACAAGACTCCCAGACATCCTTAGCTGCTTTTTGTTACGTTTTAATATGCAACCACTTCTTCACGAGGGGTTATGGGAAAAAAAAAAAAGGATGTTTTGCACTGAATAGTCATTTCTTGACCTTTAGAATAATGTTAGTCTGGAAACTGGTCTGCTAACTCTGTCCATTTTAAATGCTGTATGTAAAACACTTCCTGAACGATTGAATTTGGGTTTCATCTTTCGCCTGTTGGGTCGTGACGGTGGCAACCGAGACTGTTTCGCTAAAGGAGCCTTTTTTTGGTTTATTTATTTTAAAATGTACAGTATTTAAAATTAACTAGGCAGTTGTTTTTAACACTAAGCTGTCAGAACTTCTTAGCACGCCGATTGCAAATTTGGACTACTGAAAGATCAATTTCCAGATGTTCTGTTCTGTAAACTACGTTCGTTAGTCTTTATGGGTTTTTTTTAAAGATCATTCTGGTTGTTTGATGTGCAATATGTTTTGTATGCAGGTAGTTCATAAATAAACATTTGATCTTCCAGCCAACCTTTCAGAGTTGGTCTATCCGTTGTTTTGGTCTTTGCCTCCTGAAGATTTCAACTTCCTTTGTGTTAAGGTGCGGTAGTTTTCCGTGAGGGCGAACGCTTTTACCACGCAGATTTAGCAACGGGTTCAAGCTGGCTACACTGATTTGCAAGCTTGATCAACAGAAAGCTGTTGAAAGCACAAAACCAGTCATAAGTCGCATGGGTATATTTGTGGCAATAGCCAACAATACATTGTATGGGTCAAAATGATAATGCCAAAAATCATCAAGATATTAAGTAAAGATCATGTTCCATGAAGATATTTTGTAAATTTCCTAATGAAATATATAAAAAATGTATTATTATTAGTAATATGCATTGCTAAGGACTTGTATCTCAGCTCCAATCCTAACAAACCATACATCAATGGAAAGCTTATTTATTCAGCTTTCAGATAATGTATACATCTCAATTAAAAAAAAGACCCTTATGACTAGTTTTGTGGTCCAGGGTCACGACTCAATTGATGATTCTTTCATTATTGGTGAAGACCCACACCCTATAATAATCCAAACTATATATAAAAAAATATTTTATCACTCATTACAATTACCTGCAATTGCTTTGTTGAGAATATGTATTTACACAGATTCATTCAAATTGATAACTCGTCTGTTCAAGAGTCTTTTTGGCTGAGTCATTTAAAAGAACCGGTTCATATGAGTCATTGGCTCATGAATCCAACCACACTGGCTGTGATGTACGGGATTGTTCAATTTAAGTTTTCAGTCACACTTTAGATTAGGGTCCAATTTTCACCCATGAAGGTGCTGTACTCTTTTTAGGTCGGGTAGAATCTGTGATCTCTGACCCAGTTTGTTTGCTGGTTTCCATGGTAGCAATACGCGGTGTTTTCTACCAACTGTCAACCCGTGGTGTCTAAATACTATTGGGTAAACTGGCGGCGTGCTGTATCACACAGATCAAAACATTCCCACACGAAACGCACATTTCAATGTTTGCATGTTTCCTAAATATCTGTAAATATATGATGTTTCTTTTATGCTTTAGTACAGTCAAACACTTACATACAGCACCTTTAACTATGACTTTTGCCTCAAACTCCTAATTACTGCTTATTAATAGTAAGGTAGTTGTTAAGTTTAGGTATTGGGTAGGATTAAGGGATGTAGAATAAGGTCATCCAGAATAAGGCATTATGTGCTTTATAAGTACTAATAAACCGCCAATTTCTAGGTAATATGCATGATAATAAGCAACTAGTTAATAGTGAGAATTGGAACCTGATCTAAAGTGTTACCACATTTTCTTCTTGTAGTAATTGGCCTTAATAAGGGGCCAAGTACCGAAGGTCTTGAGTCTGTGGAGTCTATCTGCCCATAGAACTGCTTGCGGAAAGTTTTGAAATTTGGCTGAAGTTTTGAAAATGTCTGAAGAACTGCCCAAAGTTGCACTTATGTTTAACTTTTGACCCGTAAGGCCTAGAAACAATTTTTTTTCCTCTGATTCCTTGGCTCAAGATGATTCGATTGCACCATATGACATTATTTTCCATCATAAATATGTTTCGGCCATTTTGGATTTTTACAAAAAAACTAATTTTTTCAAACTCCTTGACCGCTGCTCCGATTTTCACAAAAATTGATCCAGATGATCTTCAGACAATGCAGACAAAAAGTAAAAGCAATTCAAGTTGGTTCTTCAAACTGTTCTCAAATAATGTGTAAACAAATTCGACAAAGAGTGTGCCAAAATGAGCGCAAGGCTATATCTCCGCAATGCTTTATCGTATTCTGACCAAACTTGGTGTGTGTTATGACAACCATGACCTGAGGCTACCTGCACCGTTTCAGCACAGTGCCACCTAGTGGTCAGAAGATTTACATTTTTGCTTATAACTTTTCATTGGTTTGGCTAAAAATCACGTCTCTTTAGATCCGGTGCATCATGCCGAGTCATACGATACCCAAACTTCCCATGTCGGCCATTTTTAATTTTGCTTTATTTTGCTGTATTTTATGAGCGCATTGGTGTATCATTATGAAACACGGTATGTGTCTTCAGTTCACCCACCGTGCCCTGAAGGTACTTAATTTTTGGATACATTTTTTTTTCTTTCAGGTTATAATGTATAATAAAGTCAGAATTTATAATGAAATTTCCAAAAATGCTATAACTTTTTATTAAATTAGCCTGCTCTTAATAGATTCCTTGGGTCAGGCCTAGAACATAGATACCAATTTTGCCATATTTGGCCAAACTTTCTGTCTGCCATTTTGATTTTCTTTCAAAACCTACTTTTCCTAACTCCTCCTAGACCGTTGGCCTGATTTTCAACATTGAAACTTCAGAAAAAAAGATGAGAATTGACCTATTGGCTTGCCTGTTCACACTGATGAAAGTGGGCCACTTTGAGATTAAAATTGCTTTCACAACAGGTTCAAGCTGCTTACATGGATCCACTGCGTTGACCAACAGGAAGCCGTGCTTCATACATCATAAACATATGATAGTGTCCCACATTGGAACTGAATTCAAATTAAATGTGATCTTGCTGTTCACATTGGCCTACACAAAAGGGAATAAATCTGATTCAGCTGCAGTGTAAATATATTCATTTTCATACAAAAGGAGATCAGATTGAGATGACAACATGGTGTTTAATGATCAGGTAAGAATTCAAGTGCGTCAGACAGGGCTTGTTCAAACATTCAATGAAGGTCTAGTTCTTTGTTTGTCCATCAAGTAAATCTTTAGCCTCGTTGATTTTTGTTGCCAGATATGGGGATCCACCTGCCAAAAAAATAACACCGACCGCTCAAGGGAATTCACATACTGCAGAGTTTTGTACCTTTTGTATTTTATGATTGAGCTAACACAAAATATGAAATAAAGTCTCACCTCGGTCAGGATGGTTTAAAGTCATCATTTTTCTGTGTGCCTCTCTAATCTTGTTTTTGTTAGCAGTAGGACTAAAGGAAAGAGAATGAAACATGGGTCCAATTTACATTTAAAAATACATTTATATATGTATTTTTTATGGCTTAGAAAGCAGACTAAAGCCCCGTTCACACAAAGGACAATAAATATAACTAAAGTTTTAGTAATCATTCTAATTCTATGAGTCCACACTATAATGATGACACAGAAACAACATTATTGGAATCATTTTCCGAATGTGTTTTTTTTTCTAACTGATAAATTATAAAAACTTGAACAGCCCCACTTTAAAGTGTGTGAGCATTTAAAGCGGCAGATGACAAAACTGTGGTGCGCTTATAATAAAACCATGGTATTGTGTGTTGATGTGAATGCTAATATAGTTATCTTTATCACTCTCTGTGTGAACGGGTCAACTTTAACTATACAATTATAATAATTGTTCTAATTCTATAGCAACGTCAACACCACAGCTATAAGGACACAGAGAAACGGTATTGTTGGATTCACTTTCAAAACGTCTTTCACTCTTTTTTCTGCTGATGAACGATAAAATCACTGACAACCAATCACAATCCATCCGACTTTAAAAAGCGAAAGCATTTAAAGTGATACGACAACAAATGCGGCATGAGCTTATAAAAAACAATGTTAACATCGTAGCTGATCTTAGGGTGCTTTCACACTTTTGCTGTCAGTGTTTGGTTAGTTTAGATTATGTGAACGTGGTCTTCCGAACTCGGGTGCGCACCCGCGAACCGTACTACCAGAGTCTGCTTAAAAAGGGTGGTCTGGGGTATGGTTCATGTGAACTCCGGTACGGTTCGCTGCTTATGTGAATGCAATCGCTATTAATGACGTCTGATTTGATAAAAATGTGTGTTTGTGTGAGTTTCACTCATTTCCCGGGTGAGCGTGACTGATGTACTGCAAGCAGAGAGCTGTAAATCTAATTTTTGCTCGTCTTCAGCGTTCTTTAGAGCATTTGCAGTACATCCGCGGCAGATAGACGCAAGCGCCATTACGTACTGAAGCTTTGACCAAAAATGTAAGCAATTGGCCGTTACAAAACCAACGGTTAAAAAAAATATAAAAGTGAGTTCAGCAACGCTATGCATTTTCCACCTTCTAGCTCGCCGTCATTACCAAGCAACCGAGTAAACAGCTGCTGCTTTGATGACGCAAACGCACCCCGGTTCGGACCCAAATAATATGAACACAGTCCAGCGGGGGCAGAGGGAGGGGGGAGCAATCGAACTCGGGTTCGGTCCAGGCAATCGAACCAAGTGTGAAAAAGCTTGGGCTGGGTATTGTTCAAAATCTTTCGATCCGGTGCCAATTTCGATACCTCAGTTTCCATACCGGTTCCTAACGATACTTTTTTTCGATACCATATGTTTTAAAATCCATTTCAACATCAACAAAAATACATTAAACACAAAACTTTTATTTTTCACCTTAATTAAAACTCTGGTAACACTTCTCACTCAGGGTAACATTATTAATAAAACTGGTTGTGCTTTTTGTAATGGCGCTCCGATCAGGATTTTTGGAGCCGATCACAGGAAGCAATATCTGTCGATACGATCACCGATACCGATCTATTTGAAGCCTTCTTTTTATCATGTAGAATTATTTATAGGGAATTTTACAGGGCCTGAATTGTATTTCTGACAATGGGGGAATACCCCCCTTAGGTGACTCTTGTCATATAAATGTATATAATTATCTCACCTAAATATTTGATCATGCAGTGCATTTTTGTTTTTTAAGACCAATTTTCAGGTAGGTCTAACATTAGTATTGAGGTAAGAAATACTAAAGACATTTAATAAGAAATCAAATATAAATTAATATTGGTCTTCCCTGAATAAATTAAATTAGATTAATCCTTACACTTAAGGTTGCAAAATGTTGTCATTCAAAAGCAGTGAGTGTCATAAAGGTTAATCAAACAACACAAGACAAAGAGAAACTCAGAGACAGCAGCAGTTTATTCGACAGCTCTCACTTTAAGAGCAAACACGGATACGGTTACATGCAGTTGCACAAATGTTCACTCGCGAGTCACAACGGGGTTTACGTGCATACTCGTCAAGACGGTAATTTAGTACATACATTTGTGTGTATTTGGCCATTTCAGCGCAATTTGTACTTGTGAGCTGTTTGTGAGATAGCCTGTGTGTGTGTGCTGAGCGGTTTGAACACTGGCAAGACTTAAAAATACATGCAAATTATAAACTTTATTGACGATGCGACACTGCCTCGATTGTGGAAGTGGCAAATCCTGTGTCAACAGTTCAGCTCGATTTTAGTGCAGATGCGATGCGCTGATGTGAAGCCATTTCACCATTTTGAAAGGGAGAGAGAGAGAGTGCGCGCACGCAGTGATTCACTCGCGCTGTTTGTGAACTTACGTCTCACAGATAGGTTTCCTTTTGCGCCTTTGGTTGCAATACTTATCGCATATGTTGCACTTTGCTGACTCGGCATCCACTTTTATAAGTGTATAAAAGCCGCTTGGCTTTTGGAACCAAAATTTGGCACCGAAAGATAAATCATTTTTCGATACTCATAGTATTGGAGTTTTTCGTTCAATACCATAAAAGTATTGACGTTCGGTGCCCAGCCCTAGAAAAAGCACCCTTAAAGGGTTAGTTCACCCAAAAATGAAAATTCTGTCAGTAATTACTCACCCTCATGTTGTTCCAACCATGTAAGACCTTCGTTCATCTTCAGAACATAATTTAGTATATTTTTGATGAAATCTGAGAGCTGTCTCACTCCTCCATAGGCTTTCAGAGGGAACGAAACTTGATGGCCCAGAATAGTAAGTAAAAACGTCATTTAAGGAGTCCAAATGACTACAGTTGCTCTGTATTAAGTCTATCATGCGACGAAAATACTTTTTGAGCGGAAAAACAACAAAAATAACGACTTTATCACACTATTATTGTTGTTCAATTTGAGCCTCTGACGAGAGTTCGCGGGAGTGCCACGACGCATGCGCGAGAACTGAGATTAACCCTACTCCGAAAGAGTGAGCAGCCAGTCAAGTAGTAGTAGAAGAAGAACGCCGTAATCTCAGTTCTCGCACATCGTGGCACTCCCGCGAACTCTCGTCAGAGGCTCAAATTGAACAACAATAATAGTGTGATAAAGTCGTTATTTTTGTTGTTTTTCCGCTCAAAAAGTATTTTCGTCGCATGATAGACCTAATACAGAGCCACTGTAGTCATTTGGACTCCTTAAATGACGTTTTTACTTACTATTCTGGGCCATCAAGTTTCATTCCCTCTGAAAGCCTATGGAGGAGTGAGACAGCTCTCAGATTTCATCAAAAATATACTAAATTATGTTCCGAAGATGAACGAAGGTCTTACATGGTTGGAACAACATGAGGGTGAGTAATTACTGACAGAATTTTCATTTTTGGGTGAACTAACCCTTTAATGTGAATGGGTCTTGTGTGTTCATGTCTGTATAGCGCATGTTAACATAAAAACAAAAAAGCAGTGTATTGTAAAAATCATGTTCTAATCACATTTTAGAAATAAAGAAATGTGGCGTAACAGGGTTGAAGAAACAATCAAAATTCAACTTTGTCATTTGTACATATTCTCTGATTACAAATGAATGACTTATTAAAATCAACTACACTGTAATATATATTCTACACCGATGTGTAACAGGGTGGATCCTAACATGGTAGAACATAAAGTAAAAATGTTAAGTTAACACCGATAATGTATATGTGACAAGCAGGGCGGGCGAGAGCCATGAGAGAACCTGTGGGTTACACCGGTCTCTTATCTCTCGGAGGAGCTCGGATGCATAAAAGGAGGAGCGACGACAGTGAAGGACGAGAGAGGACCAGGCCTGGATTTTATGTTGTGTTTTGTTTATGTTGTATTATGTGTGTGCGGCAGTCATCCGTGAGGAGGCTACTGTTTTTACTTTCATTTCGTGTAAATTTATTTATTAAAGTTGATGAACGTTCACCGGTTCCTGCCTCTTTCGGTTAGGGTCAGTGACTGACCTTGACGGTTTAATTGTTTCTCTTGAAATTTTGCCTAACAGGGTGGAATTACATTTAGATTTATTAACATCTCCATTAACATACGTTTATGGCTCAGAGAGCGGATTATGTGGAGTAACTGGATTGAAGAAACACTCAAATTTCAACTATCATTGTTACATATTCTCTGATTACAAATTAAAGGTCCTGTTCTTCGTGATCCCATTATTCAAACTTTAGTTAGTGTGTAATGTTGCTGTTAGAGCATAAATAATACCTGTCAAATTATAAAGCTCAAAGTTCAATACCAAGCGAGATATTTTATTTAACAGAAGTTCCCTTTCAAAGCCTACAACGAACGGCCGGTTTGGACTACATCCCTATACATCCTGCTTTAATGACGGCAGTAGAACAGTTTGTTGACTAACCTCCGCCCACAAGAATATGCAAAAAAGGGGGCGTGGTCTTGTTGCTCTCCCACGTGGAGAAGAGGAAGTGTTGCGTTTGTAGCGGTTTTTAGAGTGTGTTTGTCGCCATGTCGTCCAGACGCTGTTATTTTCATCCCGGAGTCAAATCACCTTTCTTTGGCCAGAGACGCTGTACTTTGAGCGCATGCATCTCCCCGTTATGGTAAGAGGCGTGACCTTTCCGGGCAACGTGCGCTAAGCTGCTGTCGAATCACAACACGGGAACCGCTGGCACAATCAGAACTCGTTACGTATTTCTAAAGGAGGGACTTCATAGAATAAGGAAATCCTCAAGCTGTTTTTAGGACAGTGAAAACAGCAGTATACAGATAAGTAAACTGTGTGAAAAATACTGTTTTTTTTTTACACGCGAAACATGAACACATGTTATATTGCACACTGTAAACACAATCAAAGCTTAAAAAAACAGGAAAAACGGGACCTTTAATGACTTATTAAAATCAGTTGCACTGTAATATATATATTCTACACTGATATGTAACAGTGTGGAAATGTATGTAAAGGAAATTTTGCGTAACAGTGGAAATTTGCGCGACACCAAGTACATATTAACAGGGTGGGAGGCAGCAGAAAACATACTATTTTTGAATAAAAATTATTGGAATTAAAAACTAAAATATTCCTGTTTTCGTTTTAATTTTAGCATTCTGTTTTTTAAATATGTCTAAATTTCTATTTTAGTTTTACTTATTTTATAGTTGCATCAAGTTAAACTAAATTAATTAGTTAAAGTTTATTTTATTTCAAGTAGCGAATTTTTTTTATTTTTTTTTAAATGGGTTTAGTATATATAATAACCATGGTCTTAATGTTTGAATATTTCTATTATTTTTGTGCAAATACAGGCTATATCAAAACTCAAAACAAGCAATTTCAGTATATGATATTTTCCTCATTTCTGAATATCACAGTGTTTATGAAAACATAAGACTACCTGATGCCAAGAATAAGGGAAGCTTCTCTCCTGGTCATCTTTGGATCAAAACCGCCTTTGTAGTATCCGCTACCAAAAGCCTGTCACACATATATATCATTTGCATGAGTTTACAAAGATAAAGCATGGATGGATCTTAATGTGAGAAATATAACTTGCAGATTTGGATGCTTCCAGAGCTTGTTTCACTTGCGGCTCCATATGTTTCATGGCCTGCATTGCATAGCGACCTGTAAAAAAATGGACCAATAGAAAACAATCAGGCTTAATTAATGCACAGATGTATAATGTTCCTGTGCAAATTCATCATATTTTCCTGGAATCGTACCTGCAAACCCTGCTGCTGCCAGGGTAAGGCCCACGGCCACCATGCTACTGGCCTAAAACACACAAAACAATAACCCTTGATTGAGCAATTTGCATTAATTGAGAGGCAATTTGCATTATTCAATGCAACCACACATCAGACACGTCAATCATAAAAAACATCCCTTATATACAGATTATTTCTCATCTACTACATTGATTACATGCATCATATAATCATATCTTACCAATTTACAGTATCAGACAATATTACACAAGCTAGGGTTATCCAACCAGACAGGGAAAGTTTAATGTTTTACATATGGCACGTCAAACAAACATATAACATATCCTGAATGTCACTGACAGTTAGCAATGCGCTAATGCTACCTTTCATTTTCTATTAAATTACTCAATAAACGCTCCAGAATTACGCCAGACGCCAGGGTTAAAGTGAAGGAGGAAACACTTGCCATTTTCTCTGCTAAGATCCTGTGTTGCGATCGCCTATAGTTATAACTGTAATCATAACTGACTGCAAAAAGTCAGGCTCATGTGTTGTTGTTATGGTGACTTCTGAACTTCAGACAGCGACCTGCCGCAAAGCAAGCCAGTGCGTCGCAACGCCCGAATTTACGTCGTAAAACGTCAGTTGCAAGTTATTATTAGCTCCTTGGGTGCAGAAAGGTGAAGGTAGCAACAGCATTGACCAATATAACTACCTAATATCATTTATTAATGACAAGCTGAGATGGTTTCCGAATCCCATTTGAAAACGGAAGCAAAGTCTGTTTGTAGAGAAATAAATATATCATAGACGAAATATAATATTTTATTTACAGGCTATAGCCTATGCGACTTTCTATATAACCTGAATGAGTGAGTCCCATATTTCACAGGTCATATTTCCCCCAAAATCAATATTAAGGCTTAATAATACATCTCAAATATTCATTAGCCTACTGTTGTTGGGCAAAATTCCCATTCCCATTACCTTTTAATGCAAATAGTTATGACAGTGTTTATTTACTGACTGCTAAACTTATTTGGCAAAGCTGATTTTCAATACATACACACATTTCTGTAATTCAAAAACAATTGTGTAAAAAGTTTATACTGTACCGTCACAAGGGCTGTTCGCGCCAAAGTAAAGTGACAGCTGACTTGATGTAAAGCCAATAAAAGTTCGTGTTCTTGTCCTTCGAAATAGGCTACTATAATAATGAAAAGACTTAGCTAAAATTAGACTGTGTAGAGTGATGCTGTATTATTCTGCTTGTTAAAAATGTATTGCAGGAACATATATTTCTCTTTGCGTGAGACTGTGCGTGTGACAGTGATTCATGCGCACATGTCAGTCAGACTCAGCCAGCTTCGCACGTCAGGCTCGTATAGAGAGCTTATTCAGTCCATTCAAATTCTGATTTTGGCCGCCTCTGAGTCTGAAATGGTCAAACCTTTAAAGTTCAAGTAAATATGCTACAAATACAGGAGAATTGCATGGATGGAGAAAGCACGGACGCCTGCAGGATTTCATCTGATGGGAAGGTAGGCCTACGCACAGGTTTTGTTATTTAACACTATAAAGTTATGCTGCGTTCCAGGCAACCAGTGGCAGTAACTCATGTTTTGCCAACCTTCTAACCATGAAGTGCTCTGGAACGGCATTGTGACTTACCACCCGTGAACTCGTACTAGATCGATATACTCCTATACGAGCTCCGACGTCACACATAGCCCGCGAAACAGCAATGGCAGCCCCTATGGGCGTGGTGTTTATGGAAGTCGTACACGTTATTTTACAAATAACGTAAAATAAAAGGTTTAACAGCTTCTTGCCTTATTCTCCTCTGTTTCCCCCACATAAACAAGGAGTGAGCACCTTTGGCGATATAAATGATTGTAAATAAGCATAAGCCCGGTATGGTCCTTCATGCTTTGTTTACATCTAGCTACCACAATTCCTTGGGCTCGGGCAGCTGGAACACTACTCCGTGAGTCGTGGTTTGAAGTCGTGGCTTACCGGCTCACAAACCTGCCTGGAGCGCAGCATTAAATACGCTATTACACACCTTTCGGAGCATCAGTGAGAGCAACGGCACCACCGAACGAGTGTAGATAGAGACATTTTAAACGTTTTTAATTCTGAAAACTGCAAAAAGCAACAAAATTTTCAGACATCCATTTAACGGTTGTTCACAGAGAAAAACTATTGAAAACAGTATTGTTTTCTCAATACTGACTGTTTGTCTTACTGACTGAGAAATCCCTTCAGATGACTCAGTGAGAGAGCAGTCCAAACTAATAATTCAGACCATTTGATCCATTCATAATTAAAGTCCCAGTGAACCGGGAGTTGCAACTGATTTTATTTCAGTGCTGTGACGTATTTCCAAGTGAAACGGAATATTGATAAGAGGGCAGGCTCCCCCTCTCCATCTCTCGCTCATAGCCAGAGCCGGCCTGTCCAACAGACGGTCTTATCTGGGGGGCCCACCACGGCCGCCGCAAAACTAATAATTGGAGTGTTTATTTGCACTAAATGCGAATAAAGTCTGGTTGGGACAGACAAAATTATAAAAGCCGTCTATAACTTCTCTGTAGCAGTGGCATAGGTCGTTAAACGGGTATGGTGCAATACGGACACTTTTGATGCAAATCGTTCGAATCCGCCTTTTGCCGAGCTCGTTCTTCTTGCTTTTTCCTTCGCATATAAGATTGGAATGGCATTTTTTTTCTACAAATATGAAAAAAAAACTATGTGAAACAACAGAACAACAGAATAAATACAATCCGAAAACATAAGAAACATACACAGTAGAGGGCTGTGCCGGTAAACGCGACAACCGCGATGGCTGAGTAGCACCGGCGGTGGGCGGCCAAAACACTTTTTTTGTATGTGAATTCTGTTTTATGTGAATATTATGACACGAGTGAAGCACAAAGGTTTATTTACAAAATAAATAATAGGTTCGCGATTAAATGTTACATGGCATCCATGGAAACATGGATTCATGCATACGAGTAGTGGCGTAGCGTCTGGGCATGCAGGGTATGCATGTGCATATGGCATTTGGGGGCCCGCCCATGGGGAACTTTTAAAGGGTAATTAAACCCCTGCTCAGAGCTTAACTCCGTCCACTGGCAAAAAGTGGGCAGAGCCCAGCGGAGACAGAGGGGACGAACCGAGGGCGGGGCTGAGCGGAGGGCGTGCACCTGAGACCCGCAGTGACGGATTGATTGACAGCTGTCAGACTCGCGAGTCGCAGAGATGGAGAATGACTGGAGTGACGCCAGCTTTGCAACTGAGCGGTCATCTGAAGTGGAGGAGGGTGAATTGTCTGTAGACACAGACCCAGAGCCTTATCAATGCGAGCCGCTGGCTCAAACTGCGTTAACTCCCGATGCCGACGATGCTAGCAAAACAGCAGCGCAAGAGAACTGACCTAATCTATGAACAGTCAGATCCTACATTGAATGCCACTAAAAATAGATCAGATATCTGATACATACGATGTATTTTCATTCAAATTCACTGAATCAGCGCAGCAACGCAGGACCAATAAGTTCAGACCTAAAATATTATTATAAACAGATTTCCTCAAATAAGTTAGACTATATATGCCAGCACGTTACAGTATTGTTGTTCGTTACCGTGTCCGCGGCAACCACTTGCGTGTCAGGGTTTGAAAGCGCGTCTCATGTATGAAAATTATCTGTACATATGACGGGCAGCAATAATATCGCAAGAAAAATCTGACGTGTACTGGCAACTGCATTATTTAACCGTATTTTCTTCAATACAATGTTAAAGCAAGTGTCAAGTCAGTTTCATTCATAATGTTTCTACTTCATGTAATATGACAGTTCATACTGGAGTGAAGCCGTTCTCATCATGTGATTGGGGGAAACATTTCTGAGGGCGTGGTGAGCTCGTGCCAGGGGCGCGGATAGTGAGCCGTTGGAAGTACCATCTTACGTCACGATGTACTACAACGTCCAATAGGAAAATTCAACTGCAGTAGCCACCGTTCAACCTTAAGAGGGCAGCACTTTGGCGGTTTTACACCATATTTTATAGAATTAAAACACTTTATACTCAAATGTCAAAACATTTACTCGAATCAATGAACAGCTTTAATAAAGCCCCAGTTTTACAGATCATTAACTAAAAAAAGTTGGTGTAGGGTTTAGTTACCCTTTAAATAAAACGAGGGAATTCATTTTTAACTTGTAACCACAATAAATATATATTTGTATTCATTTCATGTGTAGTAATTTCTTGTTTCTCCGTAATGTCTAATTTCTCCGTCATTTCTTGTGTGCGTTTATTATTTTTTGCATCCCGCGACTGCAGTAGAACTAGGTAGGCTGACAACAGTTCAAGATCTGACCAGTTTTTTGATTGTTGAGGACACCACATCTAGCTTCAGTGACGTGCACCGATTTTATTCTCTTTTTCATCCCTGTTACTGTTGCATCGTCGGAGCGCTCATTTTCAAAACTGAAAGGTAATAAAACATTATTACACTTCGTTATTTTTCCTTGGAATACCGTTTGTTGGAAATATGAACTAAATTTAGAAATGCGTTTGAAATATTATTTTTTTTTACGTTTAATAAACAAAATACCTTTTATAAATGAAGACAGCGTTTGGAGCGAATGCAAAATAATCCGTTCCCTGAATACACGGCATTTGTTGTTATTATGAGTGTACACAAATAAAAGTAGACAGTTTATAGTTTATAATTATGTCTTGAATTTATCTGTATGGCTAAAAATGACGGAGTAGGCTATTGGGAGTTGTTTCCGCTGTCATAAAGGAAAAAATGTGCTGGCACCTTCGACGGAAAGAGGGTTAAATAAAACGTAGCCTATTTAGTTTCATAGTTAGGCTATGTTTAAATATTAGCCTATGATATATTTTTTTGGATTATGAAAAGTGAGCAGCATGAGTAAGCTACATTGTAAGATGCGCAATATGTCTGGAGACATGGGGTCAGACATGATTTTGACAATTGAGTTTTGTTTTGTAGAAAGTCTTTCTTTAAAGTGAATTTCGTTTTGTATAAATTGTATTTTATTTTATTTTGATCTATATTTCATCATGTAATTGCTTGTATATTTAATAAATAAGAAGCAAACCAAGATCGTCGGGAATGGATTGACTTGTGGCCTGTTTCCGTGGCCTCTGAGTAAGGCTGAAATTATAGCGTCTTTCTGTTTTTAATACATTCCTTGAATATATGTCTTAATTACAGTAGGCCTATAGTTAAGATATTTTTGGCTGCACCGAGGTCTGTCATTACTAGGTTAAAGCTACGCCACTGAGGCGAATCATGAGCAGTCTATAAATATCTATAAATATCTCTTCCATGTAGCCTACTTGGGGGGCCGTACAATTTATTTTGCATATGGGCCCGGGACTGACTTGCTACGTCACTGCGAACGAGGTAGACTTTGTGATGTGAGCCAAATTTAAGCTTTGCGTTTTGCGATCTGGTCACCCTATTTTCCACGAATTTAACAATAAGCTTACTCCATTTTTATTCTACTGGACATGGAATCTCTTATTTATTTGACCAAATCTTCATTTTCATTTTCGTCTATCATGGGGGATAGTCTATAAATGTTTCTTCCTTTTGTTTGCTTTTAAAATAGCTTTTTTAATTCGGAATTTAATTCATCATCGGAAAGGGAATGCCATTCCAGACCGGAAGTTACTTTTCAGATTTTAATTAAAGATTACCACGGCAAACTATTTTTTTTCTGAGGAAAGGAAATAAGATCGATTTTGATTTCATGAGGACTTTAAGCGTCAAAATGTGCGCACTGCGCAATTCACAGTTTACACAGATTAACTTGAACCTATAATGTTAAACTGAATACATTCAGTATATTCCCAAAAATGTTTTTCTTAAATATCCACATGAACAACAAATTGTTTGTCACTATAGCAACAGTAGACCCCTGTTAACATATTCATAATTTTGACTAATTGAGTAATTTATGACGTTTTTCTCATAGGCCTAATTATAACTTAGTATCTCATAATTTCAACTTTTTGTCATTATGACTCAAGTATCTCACAATTTAGACTCATAATTGACTAAATTTTCAAATTTATCTCACAATTATGACTTAGTATTGTAACGTGTAGAGTCCAAAGAGGAAGATGAGAAGACGATGAAAGTAAAAATAAAGTAATACTTTAATCAAAATAAACAAAAGCAGATTTCCCGGCATGATAAATGAACGTTACAGTACTCAGTAAACACCAGACAAATCAACAAAAAGAACTGAAGGGAATAAATACACACATGATAAGGCATGGTAAGGCATGGCCTCGCGCCGTAACACTTCGATGGGGATGGGGGCAGGGGTTCTGGAGGAGGATGAGGAGCTGGTGAAGGGCTGGAAACGTGCAGGAGGGCAGACGAGAACAACCAGGGAGGAGTAGATGGTGGCAGATTCCTGGGAGGAGCCAATGGCGGAAGGATCCAAGATGGCTTTGATAGGAGGAGTTGGGATCCAGAGCCCAGCCAGTGTGAGTAGACGAGGGGTATACGGAGAGCTGAAGTGGCTGAATGACTCTGATGGCTTAGTAGACCAGGAGTTTGAGGACTGCGGTGACGACGTGGAGACTGAGGACAGAGGAGGTGCTCGAGGGAAGGAGGAGCCTGGTGAAGCTGTAGGGATGGAGGGACTGAGAGTAGCTGACGACCCAGAATGCCGTAGCGAAGATTGACAAAGACATAGGAAATTCTGAGATGGGTGGGATTAGCGGTGTCAGGAGAAAAAAGACTTCCTCCTCTAAACTTTCCACAACTTCAGCTCACCCTCAGCAGTGGGATGGTGGACTGGGTCTTTCTCCATGCCCTCATAATCCACCAGGCCAGTGTTGCCAACTTAGAAACTTTGTCGCTATATTCAGCGACTTTTCAGACCCCTTTTGCAACTTTTTTTTCAATAAAGTGCCTAGCGACAAATCTAGCTACCTTTTGAACAAATCCTCAGTAAATTTCCAAATGTCACAGCATTGCCAGTACTGTCCTGTGAGTGTGAGGTCTTGCTTTCCCCCTGCGTCACACCTCTCCCTGAGTCTACCCTGTTCAGTGAGTGGCTGAGAGGAGCAGCAGCGTATGCTTTTGAAGGCGTTAAGCAGCTGACAGACGTGAATGATCTAGCTGCACATGAGCACACAGGTTTCCACGGATTTATCACTTATCTGCTTCCTTTGTTTTATCTTTAAAGAATTTACTTTGACCATTTATATTACTCAGTATCACAGAGTTTTAGTTCATCCAGTGTCTGAATTCAATTCAGATGATTTTACACATACAAAAAGTTATTTTGTCTGACAGAAATATATTGGAAAAGAGAACATCTTTATTGGACAGCCGGCTATATTATTAAAGGGAGAAGACAAGTCAGGTTTTAGGAATGAGACATAAAACGTGGGGTTAATTCTAAGGGAGTGAGGGAGAAACAAACAATAAGAAACAGGGTTAACTTTCCTTGCTATGCAAAATGTATTTCAAGGAAAGCTTCTTGGATTCGACCCTGAGTGGCAGGTTCTTATTGGCTTACCAAACTCTTTGACCGGCTCGGAAGTTAGGGGCCATCCAGCGGTGACGATTAACCTGGCTTTTGTATCACTGGGAGGTACGAAGGAGGGTACGCCTGGCCCCTACCTCCAGGTCTGCCTGGAATCCGAACAAGCATTCGGAGGGGATAATCCAGTGGCCAAGTACTGGAGGGTGTTTTGCATATTCAGCCCAAACAATATAGGTGGCCCAAGACGTGGGATTACTGGCCGCCATACATCGCAAGGTGGTCTCCAGATCCTGATTAATCCGTTCCGTCTGGCCATTAGACTCCAGATGGAACCCAGATGATAGGCTGGCTGTGGCCTCAATAAGCCTGCAGAAGGCACCCCAGAACCGGGACGTGGATTGGGGACCGGACTGTTAATGTCCTGGGGAATTCCAAAAATCTGGAAGACATGGTTCAGGAGCTCAGCAGGAGGTTGGAGCTTCAGGAGGAGCTCAGCAATCTCCTTGGCCGAAGGCAGCTTAGGCATGGGAATAAACCGGGCAGCCTTAGAGAACCGGTCAACAACCAGCAGGATAACTGTGTTGCCCTGGGATGGAGGAAGTCCTGTCACAAAGTCCAGAGAAAGGTGCGACCATGGCCTGCGGGGAATAGGTAAGGGATGGAGCAGTCTCTGGGGTATAGACTTCCCCTGGTTGCACACGGGGCAGGCCTCCACATAGACCTGAACGTCCCTCTTGATGGATGGCCACCAAAACTGCCGCTGGAGGATGTCCAAAGTGTGAGCACTTCCTGGATGGCACATCAAGGGCGACTCATGACCCCACTGCAAGACCCGGACCCGGGCAGATAGAGGGACCCCCGCCTGGATCGGGCTCATGGGCAAGGGCCTCTTGTACCACTCTTTCTAGTTCCCACTGAAGAGGTGCGACGATCCTAGAGCTCGGAATAATCGATGCCAAGGGCTTGAGACAGGGCATCCAGCTTGGCATTCTTGGTGCCGGGTCTCTAAGATAGGAGAAACTGGAATTGATTAAAAAACAAGGACCATCACGCTTGCCGTGGGTTCAACCGCTTCGCCTGCTGGAGGTATTCCAGGTTCTTGTGGTCCGTGAGAACCTGGAAAGGATGCTGACCCCCATCAAGCAAATGGTGCCACTCCTCCAAGGCAAGTTTTACCGCGAGCAACTCTCGATCCCCCACGTGAATCTTGGTTCCTCCTCCCTTGGTAAGTCCCGTCAAGCCACCACAGAGCTGAAATTCTTAATGAACCTCCTATAGAAGTTTGCAAAGCCAATGAAACATTGAACTTCCTTGACTATAGCAGGTGTGGGCCAGTAATGGACTGCCTTGACCTTCTTAGTGTCCATCTCCAGATGGCCAGGAGTGACAATGAACCATAGAAACTGAGTCTGAGAGACATGAAATTCACACTTCTCAGGTTTTACGTAGAGATGATTATCAAGGAGTCTCTGGAGGACTCTGCTTACATGCCCCTCATGCTCTTTCAGTGACCTCAAGATCACTCGGATATCGTCCAGGTATATGAAGACGAATAGATTAAGCAGGTCCCGGAGAACATCATTAATCAGGGTTTGGAATACTACGGCATCACTAGATATTCATAGTGGCCCGTGGGGTTGTTGAAGGTCGTCTTCCATTCATCCCCTTGCCGGATCCGCACGAGATGGTAAACATTGCGGAGATCCAGTATAGTAAAAATGAAAGCCATGTGGTTATGAGAGGAAGGGGGTATCGATTCCAAACCATGATCTTGTTGAGGGCCGATAATCCATACAAGGCCTAAGAGACCACCGTCTTTCTTCTCTACATGCTCCAGCCGGGGAAGTAGAGGCACGGATGATGCCAGCTGCCAAGGGCTCCTTAATGTAGGTCTCCATAGCTGAGCGCTCAGGGGAAGATAAGGAGAAGATTCGACCCCTGGGAGGGGAGGACCCAGGGAGTAGATCAATGGCGTAAGTGTGGTGAGGTGGTAAGGAGGTAGCCCGGGACTTGCTGAATACTGCCTTGAACTGATGGGAAACACTGGGGACTCTGGACAGGTCGACAGGCTCATGAAACTCAGAACTAGGGACTGAGGGACTCTGTAGCAGGCAGGTGAGTTGGCAAGTGGAACCCCAGTTCAGAATGGTGCCAGTGGACCAGTCGATCTGGGGATCATGTCTGCGCAGCTAAGGGTGACCCAGTATAATTGGATACTCTGGGGAGTCAATGAGATAGAAGGTCTCCTCCTGCTGGTGTTGAAATATGGTAAGTCGCTGGGACTGAGTCACCTCTGTGACTTTGCCTGGTTCCACAGGTCTGCCATCCAAGGCTGTTACTGCCTGGGGTTGAGGAAGTAGTTGGGTAGGGATCTAAAGTTCCTTAGCCAAGGTTAGATCAAGGCAATAGCCTGCGGGGCCGGAATCGATCATAGCCTGGACCCGGTGTTGGTGGTCCTCCCAGGACAGAATGGCTGGAACAGCTAGGATAGCTTTAGTAGAAGGAGCTCTAATTTCCCCCATCACAGCCCTCCTGAAGCTGGGCGGGAAGCTCGGGGGCAAGTGGAGCGGAAGTGGCCGGAAGCATGGCAGTATAGGCACCAACCCTCTCTCATGCACCATTCCCTCTCGTTAGGAGAAAGCCTGGAACGGCCCAACTGCATGTCCTCCGGGGAATCCTGGAGCTATTATGGGGCAGAGGAAGCTCTGGATGAAGGAACACTTACTGGAGAAACAAACCTGCTCAGAGGAACTTGGGACTGAGACATCTGGTGGCGAGCCGCTCTCCGCTCTCTCAGAGCATTGTCCAGGCGGATGGCCATTGCTATGAGGGACTCGAGATCCTTAGCTGGTTTCTGGGTGGCTAACCCATCTTGAAGGGACTCAGACAATTTTGACCTTTTATCTCACAATTATGACTTAATATGTCAATTTTAACTTTATACCTCATAATTATGACTTAGCATGTCAATTTTGACTTTTTATCTTATAATTATGACTCACAATTTTGACTTTTTAATCTCATAATTATTACTCACAATTTTGACTTTTTATCTCATGACTTGCAATTTTGGCTTTGTATCCCACAATTATGACTTAGTATGTCATCATTTTGACTTTTCATCTTATAATTCTGATTTAGTATGTCGTAATTTGGACTTTTCATCTCATAATTCTGATTTAGTATGTCATCATTTAGACATTTTATCTCACAATTATCACTTTTGTCTTTTTAAGTAATAAACCATGATTTTTTCCAGCTTACATGGCAGAAATGGCCTTTCATAGATAACGCATCATAACTATGCTCACAGGGTTGAAGATCATATGATTTTATCTTAATTCACTCATAGAAATTATCAAGTTTGGCTCAAGTTTCCCCCGACTGGGAATACAAGGCAAAACACAGGGCTCTTCCCATCGGGATGGATTTCACTGCAGCAACACAATGAACGGTTGAAGGTCCTAATTATTGCCCCCCCCCCCCCCCCCCCCTCATTTGCATAATTACAGTGTTTTTTTCACAGCCACAGGACAGTATAGAAATTGTAAATTGTAGTGGACGGGGCCGCAGTCAGCGAAAGTCACGTCTAATGACAAACGCGTCCCCTGCAAGCTCTCGGCACGCCGGCTGGAGCTTCAATAGGATTGCAAAAGCCAATGGCGTGCAAAGAATGAGAGTTTTGCCCCCAAATCATATGGAATTACAGTGGCGGGTGCATGTGCTGCATCTCCACACAAAAAGCCCAGAGGAAACCGCGATTCTGTTGGTTTTATTAAACCAACCAAGCAATTTAATTCTTTTGTTCAGGAGAGTTCTACTTCATTGATTAACAAAAGCAGGGATATAATTTTTTCAGCCTTTTTCAAAAGCCTGAAATGTCAAGCCTTTTAAAGCAGATTATTCTGCCTGTGTGCAGTGAATGCAGCCCGAGTAACCTTTTGTCTACAATTAAATATTCCAGCATAAATATAAAAGAAAATCAGAGATGGGGAAGATTGACTCAGGAGAGATTGGCGAGGTAGATCCTCACACTGATAGTGCAAACAGCTTGCTTCTAATTAAATATGCCACAGAGTCTCAAAGCATTCGCTTTCTGCCGCAGAGAGAGGAAGCTGCTGAGAATGTGAGGAAGAAATGTATCGCCCCATCTCTCCGGCCGCAGGCTTCCTTTGGGCATCTCAAGGTATTTGGGGATCTTTTTTTGTTGTTGTTGTTTGTTTGCTCGGATAATTATTTGCTTTAATATCAAAGGCTATTCCTGCCGGGAGGCTCTTGAATGGAGTCGAAATGAAAAGTTCCGGGCTTGTTTATGATGCGCACTCTGATAATTGGGCTTGACAATGTGACTTCAGGGACGTGAGATGTTTATTTGCCATTTGTGCGTGGGGAGTTTTTTCTAGAAATGCATGTTTAAGAGCTTTCTGTTTGCATGCATGTTGACTTGTGGAAGTTTAGGGTTTATTTTTACTCCTTTAAAATGACAGTTATTCGCTAAATTGAGAATTTAGATGACCTTATTTATTTTTGGAGTAAAAGGAGCTTTAGATTTAAGCAATTTTGATTCTATATTATAAGACACAAAGTGTTAGAATGGCAGTGTGCAAAATTATGAATATTTTTCAACATTATTATGCAATAAGATTTAATCTTTGCAAGGAACCCAAGAGACTAAACTTTCCCCATCTGACCTGAAGGTTTATGTTATTGCTCAACTCTTGATAAATTCATTAATATTAAATATGTATTATTTTTATTTACTTATTATTTAATAAAATATTGTTCTGATGCAATAATAATTAAGTTCCTAAATGTTGCAAGTTATTTTAATGCACAATTACATTTTTATTTACATTATTATGCAGTGATATCTAAAAAAATGTTTTGCCTAGCATGATGCTTTTAATGTCTTTAATGAAACTACTGTAACAAGTAAAAAGCCATGAAAACTAGTGTTGAATTAAAAAAAAAATTATAATAATGTTGGTTTAACTTAAAAAAGTAAGTTACCTGGTTGCCTTAAAATTTTAAGTTAATTGAAATTAAAAATGTGAGTTAATACAATACGATTGGTTTAATAAACAGAAACTCAAAATATTATGTTATCTGAACCACATTAATTATTCAATTTAATTTGACAAAATAATTATGACACATATTTGGCTTTTTATCTCACAATAATGACTTGGTACGTCATCATTTTGAATTTTTATCTTACAATTATGACACAATTTTGCCTTTTTATCCCATGACTACATTTTTTACTTTTTATCTCACAATTTTTATTTAGTATGCCATAATTTTGACCTTTCATCTCATAATTCATAATTAGTATGCCATAATTTTTACCTTTTATGTCATACTCACAATTTTGATGTTTATAATAATTAAATATATATTAATGAGGATTATACAAGTATGAAACTCACTTGACCTATTTGCGTCTTTGAAATTTAAGGTATGAAGTTGTAATAAATCTTCATATCTCTACATAAATAACTGATGTAAAACACACAAAAACTGACTGCAAATTTCTTGACTTCAGCCAAAGGTCTGAGGTGTAGGCCATTACTTTAAAAATCAGAATTGACGTCTGCATTTGTGGGTATTATGGATTTGGAGAGTCTCTCTTTAGACAGATAATGGATGTGCTCCAGGTCGCACACGTCAGTCTCACATTATGCTGGATTTTACTTGCAGAAATAAGACTGCCACGTGTGCAAAAAGGAAACAAGAAATATTCTAATCAAATTGGCAGATTTTTCTGCAGAACTGTAATGTGC